>NW_006434825.1:3125091-3186497 GCF_000325575.1 Pteropus alecto | reverse complement strand
TAGAGGCTGGTGATGTTATAGAAAGTGGAGGTTCCATCTGCCTGGGCCCCTGTCTTCCCATGATGAACATAGCCCCAGTGACCTGGGATGGATATGAAATGTGAGAGACTAAGAGTCATTGATTGTGTTAAGACATGGAGGTTTGGGGAGCTGTTCCTTATCGAAGCATATCCTGATTGATACAGAGGCTCTTGTGTGAGTCACGCTAAGGAATCTGGATCATATCTTGTTGGCCAGTCCAAGCTATAACAAGACTTTAAGCTGGGACTTTGTATATGTGTTTTTGCTTGTTTGTTTGTTTGTTTGTTTATTGCCAATCTGGAGAGCAGACTCCTGCAAAACAAGGCCTAAACTTTTCATGTTCCAGACGGCATGTGCTAATTCTAACACCTCTTAATAAAAAATTCGCTGATTCCTTAATGGTGATGGAACATTCCTGTATCTTGAATGCAGTGAAGGTTATATGAATTTATATGTGTGATACAATGTCATAGAATTATGTACAAAGATATACAAATGAAGAAAAGAAGTGCATCCAAAAGTGGTGAAATCCAGGTATTGCCTGAGGTCTAATAAATCACATTGTACCAGTGTCGATGTAATGGTTGTGATAATGTGCATAAATTCATGGGTAAGATGTCACCATTGGGGGATGCTGGGAGGTAGGAACATGGGAACTCTTGGGTACTACTTCGCATGAGTCTATAATTAGTCCCAAACGAAAGTTAACACCAACAACAAAAACTTCATGAGTTAAACCAAGAAAGTGAAATGTGATCAGCCTCAGATTCAAGGCCAGACTTGGCAGCTCATATTAACAGACTGACTCTCTTGTCTTCACTTAGCAATCGGCAGTTTATCCCTCAAAAATGGGATCCATCAGCCACTGCATGCTCACTTAGAGCATGTCCCGCAATGAATATTTCTATAATGTTGCTGAGTTTCTTAGGTAATCATAAGAGCAAACCCCACAATGCACATACGTACGTACACACACACACACACACACATACACACACACACACCCCCACACACCCACACACACACACACAATGCTAAAAGCTATGTTTTCCCTTCACTGGGTTTACTGTATTGCACAGTTTCACTGCACTTCTCAGGGTCAGTCGTAGCAACAGAAACCTGATACCAAGGGCAGGAGAATTACCTGAGTAATAGTGTGTGGACTTGAATCACTGTCCCCAGGAGCCTAGTAACCCACAGCCTGTGGATTAGTCTGTTGAACTACTTGATGGCTTGTGACCCCATGTTCCCCCTGGATGTGTATGTTCTGATTTTGTTCTTATTGGTAGTGGCAGCTCTGTGCTTTGTTTTAAAGTGAAGGGGGAGGACCGAAAGACAACTTACCCACTGTAAATTGTACTTATAGAAGAGTGCAAAGGCCCACTTGGCTGTGCCATCATTTTCATTGGAAAATTGCTTTAGGGTCACCATCTGGGAATGCTCTTTCTGTTTTATGGGGGAAATATGTATATGCATTTTTATAATATCTTGTAGGGTTTTTATAGGGGGCTTGGCTGAGAGGAACAATGTCTTTACCACCCCTTCCCCAACAGAATGAATATTTGACTTTCCTCCTGTGCTGCATTCAAAGTTCTATAAGATTCTGTGTATGGCAGTGAGTGTCATGCTCCAAGTGAAGTGAGGCTGGGGCTAGAGCAGGTAGGATGAGGGGGAAAGGCCACCTTAACTGCCGGCTCTGAATGCCAAATCAGGTATTTGAGCGTTAATGAGGAATAAGAATCTCCTAGGGAAATAGGTTAGCCTTTGACAGACGTTACACTCCGACTAGATTCTAACCGTCAGATAAACATCGGTTATTCAGACAGAGAGCATCTAGGGTTTTGCTCCTTATCTGGAAGCCCAGGCTGTCTATGCAGGGTGCAGCTTCATGTCTCCTGGCAGCGATTTCCTGCTCTGTAGGATGAGGGGCATGGCCTTGCCTCACTGTGAATCCTCCAGCTCCAGGACTCCCCGATCTTCAGAAATTCTAACAAAACCCCTGTGTTGCCACTTTCCTCATTTCCTGGGCCAGGGTAATGCTTCTCCTCCTCTTTCCAAAATCTGCACGTTTGTGCATCTGCCACTTTTATCTGAGGAATATGAACCTACACTGATCAACTTGCCTTTGTCACTAATATGCTGTAGGATTTGGGGAAGTCATGAAATCACTTTCTACCCCCTTTTCCTAAAACCGGACTCTGTTAGTAGACATGTCCTGGATCATTCAGGATCTAACAGAGGTCTGGTCTGCTGTGGTCTTCAGGGATGACCCTTGGATGTCATGAACAGCATGTCATCCATCATGCTGAATGTTAGTCTACCCAAGCCACCATTGACTGTGGGTGGCATCAGGGAAAGAATGTGGCACAGTCTACATTTTATCTCTTTCTATTTACATTTACTAAATACCTTCTCTCTTCCAGACAGGACGTTAGATGCTTTATACTTATCCTCAAAATTTTGTGAGTAGATCATTACTATTCACCTTTTAAAAATGAGGAAGCCGAGGCTCAGAAATGTTAGATGGCCCAAAGTCAGTAGGCTGCCTCGGCCTGATGTTTGTCGCTCAAAGCTTAGGACTTGGGTTAGAGCTTAGGACCTAGGCGGCCAAGATAAACTGCCACAGATCCACTAAGCATCCCAGCAGTTTGTGTCTATCCCTAAATGAGGCAATTCAGGTGGAGCATGTTCTCAGCAGTGCCATTTGCATCCCCCTTCACAGCATTAGAGGTATCATGTTAATCTCCATAGCCTTACTTCACAATAACAGTCTAGACAAGATTCATAAGTTAACCATGTGTTTTTGAGACTCTTCTTACCTGAATAGGCAGTGGCCTGGCACTCTTGGCTGTGTGTCCTTTGGAGGAGCTAGGTCTAAGAGCTGATAGTATTTAACCTCACACTCTGAAGTTCACCTAGTCTTAAAAATCGCACTGCCCTATAAACACAAGGCAGATCTGAAAGGTAACCCTGATCTTTCCAAAATTGTGCTAAGAGGCTGTCCAGTGAAACGTGATTGCTTGAAAACCCGACTGCTCCAGTCCTCCTAGTTTCTCTGCTGGAGGGAACTTGGGCTTTAGTGTCAGATTGACTTGAAGTCAATGCTTGCCACCCCCACTTCTTTCCTCTGTGATCTCTTATAAGATGCCACATTGTAAAAAATGGGAAAATATAGCCCATCTCTCAGTTATTGTGTGGGTGAAATGAGAGGGTGCATGTAAATGCCTAGCCCATGGCAGAGTCTGAATAGACAGTAGCCATTATTAGCATCATTATGGTTATTCAAATGTGTCCCATGTGTCTGTGGAATTTTCTGGGTTACTAAAGCAGGGGCATCTAGATCAGGCAGGATACATCCGTATAAATGAGTCTTGCCTGCTTTTGTACTTTCTATCTATGAGTTGCCTTTAATTTTTGATGCAGTCTCTGTGGAATCATTTCAGAACTGGGATGGCAGCTTTTGAGATTAAAATGTTGCCTACTGAATTCTTGCACAAGCCAGGCTTTGTCCTGGTGTTCCCCTATCATTCTGGTTCTTTAGGATGCAGATCGAGAGGAGATAAGTGAGCCTGAAGACCCTTAGGCGCCTCTTCGATGTGCTGAGTGAAGCAGCACAACCCCCAGTCTGCAGTTTTAGCAGAGTCCCAGCCTCACATCCTCCCTAAACTTGGCAGTAAAAGCCCTGTTCTTCCATTCATTTCAATGATTTATATTCTCTCTGGGCGTCTAATATTAAACAGGGGAATTCCGACATGTTCCATAACACATTTACTGTAACTTGATACGATGAACTAAACTTGCTGTTATTTATCATTTCTTTTTATTTTCTCTCATTCCAGCATAAAGCCAAGGTAGAAGCAATGACCCTGGACCTCGCTCAGCTCCGTAGCGTGCAGCATTTTGCTCAAGCGTTCAAGGCCAAGAATGTGTGAGTGTTCCAGTGTAGGGTTATAGATCATAATATCTTGCTATTGTAATGTCTTTATCAGATGATCACCACTGGGAGAACGCAAGGCTGTTGTGTTCTCTTGGCGTCCAAGCAGGAGGCTCATTTATATTGGCCCTGTTAAGGTGCACCGTATCTTCTTGACTCTCATTATGAGATATGTCAGCCATCTAATAACAGCTTCCCAGATAAAAAAGAAAAGACACTATTAAAGCACTAGTTAAAGTGCTTCATAAAAGCCAGCTGATTGTAAGACGCATCCTGATTATAGACGTTTTTGCAGTCTCAGAATCGAGGAAAAAAAACATTTTAATTGCATTCAGGAACAAGAAACCTCAGCTATCCAGTACTGCAAGGGGGCTGAGAATCAGAGCCTGAGGAGAAGGTTCCACTGTTTTGCAAACCTGCGTTGATTTTACGTGGTTCACGAATGTGACGCCTTTGCGAGGGGCTGGCAAGCCTTTATGCCATCACACGCTAACCTCTCTTTCTAACAGAGAGAGAGGGGAGGGGGTGGGGGAAAAGGGAGAGAGAGAGGGGGAGAGAGGGAGAGGGGGAGAGGGAGAGGGAGAGGGGGAGCGAGAGAGCACGAACAGCCTCAAACCCAAAACTAAGGAAAGCTATGGTGGTCAGCTCCATTTTAATTACAATATTTTGTTTCTGAGTGTTTATTTTTACAGTTATCTCATATTTTTTAGGGCAAGCAATACTGTTTTCTCATTTAACATACTGAGAAACTGTGGTTTAAATTTCATTAAAAAATAACTTTATTTAACTTTTTTTTCAGTGAATTGATTTAAACATGAGGATTAAGTTAATAATAGTACAGTTGGTGCCAAGGATAAGAGAGTTTTAAAAGTGGCACCAGAGTGACTGAGTTTGGGGAATACTGATAAATGACAAGCTGTCTTTGGGTTAGGCTCTGTTACGACCACTGGTTTTATAGTTCTGCATGCAGATGATGGATGTAAGGAGAGATGTCTTAAACCAGATATGCAGATGGTACTATGTAGATCTGAGCCTCTCAGTGCTGTCCAGTAGCCTGTTCTTCTTGTGTCCCCCTTAGTTTCTCACTCAGATCTTTTAGACAGTTAAGAAATCTGCTCTCTAAATCTCGTTCTGGAGCAAGCAAGTGGTCTGAGTCCTTGAGGTTGACACACTGAGTCAGAGTCCTTAGTGAGAGTGTACCGACTCCTCAAGTGCAGGCTGTGTGTTCCTAGGAATAGTTGGATAACATCCCCAGCCCGCTGAGCTGGGTGAGCCCTACTATGTGCGCTCTTTGCAGTGATTGGCTGTATTAGCTACTATCCCCGGCAGGAGCTCTCAGGAAGCCCTCAGTCAGGGTACAGCAGTAGCTCTTAAGACATTTGCTCACTTATCATTCATTTACCCATGTGTTCATTTGCTTAACACACATTTAATGAGTGTGTCTAAAGCCCCAAGCACTCTTCTAGGCTCTGGGAAGAGATGGGTGACCACTGGAAGCCCAGCTAACTTCAAGCAAGCCATAATCTCAGTTGTCAGCAAGCAGCGTTTTATTGCAAAGAGCTATCTCCTCAACCTAATATTTTTGTGGTTGTTTGGGAGGGAATAATAATAACAGTAACAATAACAGCAGTGGCAGCTCATTTATTGAGTGCTTATTATGCGCCACACACTTAAGAAACCTTTGCATATATTTTCCTATTTAAATCTCAAGGCAACCCTTTGCGGTAGGTGTTATTTATTATTATCTCTAGTGTACAGATGAAGGAAGTGCGACTAGAAAGGGTGGGTTCGTTATCTGATGGCACATATCTGGGAAGCAGAGGGGCTGACCATGTGGGTCGCCATTCCAGGGCCCCACTTGACCACCATGCTACACTGTCTTTCGTTTTAAATGCAGTGGAAACCAAGATCAGAGAAAGTAGGTGGCTTTCACAAAGTCACTTGGCAGGTTGGTGGCGGATGAAGGATTTTTGTCCAGTTCTGACTTTTTTGTACTCTCCCTGACACCACGCTGCCCTCGCAGGAGCTTAGACGTGTTGCTTCTTTTTCCTTCCTCCGATTCTGTCAGACCACACTGAAGTGAGCATTTTTGCTATCGATAGCTGGGACTGTCTTCCAAGTCTTAACAGGACTGTTAGTTTTTAACCATTAAGTAGTTCTGAAATCATCAAATTCAGCTGCCTTTTGTAATCACCAAGCTCAAACTCTTGGAGAAAGCCATCAGCCATTTTGCCCTAATCTTAGATTTTGGCAAATGACTCTGAATTTTTGTACTTCTAGGTTCAGAAACAAGGGTGATTTTCCTTTTAGCAAATTCTGTACCACAAACCTTTCTCTATATGTTTCTTGAAGATACAATACTTGACATGTTCTAAAGAAATATTGTGGCAAAAATATGCATAAAAAAGCGAGTGATTTCAACTTTTGAAATACTGCCAAAGTGAAATTTCTCCTGCATAGGCAGATGACAGTTGAGTACTTACGGGTCTTTAGATTCTGAGAACTGTCAGAAGTGAATTTAAGTGCTGGTGACTGGGCTGCTAAAAAAACATGTGTAGCTCTGTTCTTATCATCACCTCCCATCTTTAGACATTAAAATTTCCTTGTGTGTAAAACATAATGACAAATGAGAGAAAGGCTGCCAGTTTAGAGCCAGTCTCTTTTTGTGCTAGAGGACGGAGAAGAGGAAAAACCCTTACATTTAAATTCCATGTGGATGCTCCCCATGTAATATTCCATTTTAACACTTCTCTACGAGCACACTGGAGGTATCACCTGGTTGCCTATCCCTGTGTGTATTCCCTCTGTTCATGTGCCAGCTCAAGTGTGTTTCCCTTCACTGGGGTAGGCAGCATGTTGTGTAGCTGGAGACTGAAAAAGGTAGAAACAGATTCGAAAAGCAAACCAAGTGGACGACACAGCTCACTGCACTATGGAGCCACCCTCCATCTGCTTTCCACCAGGAAGAGACAGAGATTCAGCCTCTTTGGGATTCTTCTTCATCTTTCTCCTCCTCCTCCTCTTCCTCCTCCTCCTCCTCCTCTCCTCCTCCTCCACTTCTTCCTCTTCCTCTTCTTCCTCTTCTTCTTCCTCCCCTCTCTTTCCCCCTCCCCCTTCTTCAGGGTAGCAGGGAGGTTATTTCAGAACAAGCACTGCTAATGTGATTACACAAAATAATTGTTTCTCATCAATATTTTGTTTATTCTGTGCAAGGGAATGTGCTTAGCACTTAAACATGTATTCTGTCTTCAATTTCTTACAATAACCCCAGGCATTAGTCATTGTTATCTCTATTTCATGAATTGAAAGGCTCCATCCAACTTTTCACAGTGAGGCTAAATGACTTTCCCTAGTTGGCTAAAGGCAGTTGGTGGACCCAAATTTTGAATCCAGCTCTGTCTGAATCCAAATGACTCTTCTTTTTGTTATGCCTCACACTTCAGTCATATTTTTTCAGTGTGGATTTCTGTGTGGGTATGTATTGCTGAGTAATAAGTTACTTAGAAATTTAGGGGCTTAAAACCATTTAAAACTAAATATTTCTATTCTCTCTCAGTTTGTTTAAATTAGGATTCAAATAAGGTCAATACATTTTAATTAATAGGGCTTCCTTCAGTATTTTCCCTTTGTTTAAAAAAAAAAAAAAATACTGCAATGTATTTGTTTAAGGGCCCAGGTTGTCCTCTAGAGTTTTCTGTTGTGTGTGCTTCAGTGACTACATCCCTGGGATGTCATTTAATATGTTCTGTTGTCTTCTAAGTTTCCTGTGAAATGATGGCTAACTCTAGAAGCTTGAACAAATTTCCATTTCAATTTTTGGCAAGAATAGTCCGTAGGTGGTGGTGAAGTCTTCCATGCAGAGGACGTGTGTGCCTGGTTGCTAGAGCTAGTTTTCTGAAGTCTCAGCACACCCTGACCAACCCGTTCCTGTGCCCACTCTCTCTCTCTCTCTGTCTGCCTACCCCCATTTTCATTCATTTATTGTGTTATTCTCCACTCACTCTTCTGGGTGGTCAGCCCAGGAAGGCCCAGCCGGTTTCCAGACAGCTCTCCCAGGAGTTGGCGGTGGCGGTGGTCGGCCACTGTGTCTCAGGTCGAATTATTTCGGGCATTACTGGAAAGTTCCAAACCAAAGCCTGTGGTAAGTCTCAACCAAACTGAGTTTTGAAGGATATTTTTGTTTAAAATGCAATCCTGGAGAGCAGCCAGACTCCACACTGCCTGGCCGGCAGAGGCATCCATCAGAGTATGAAGTGCTGAGACCCATAGTGATCATTCAGACCAAATATTGAGATTTTCTGTGATGGGCTCTGAAATAATAGTATGTTGTTTGTGGTGTTTTGACATATTTTAATCCATAGTTCTAGCTGCTTGGTTTACTAAGAAGCACACGTTTTGAATAGTGCCGGAGACAGTTTAACAGCTAATAAAAGTAGGAGCTCCATAAATATTTTTTCTTTTTCAGATAGATAATGTTTTACAGTTTGAGTTCCATATGTCCTTGAAATAGTGGATACCTAGATTCCAATCCTGGAATTTTAAAAGTTGTTAATGTCACATAATATAGGAAACTCATGCTTTGATCCCGCTTATCAATCATCTCTCATATTACTGACCCAGGGCTTCGATTCATCATGGATGTTAATTGAAATTGATAGTAAGTTCATATTAACATAATACATGCATTTCTAAAGGTTTCTAGAACTCCATTGTTGATCATGGATTTCTACTTTCTCTTCTCAACTTTCTATCTCTGGCATAAAAAGAAATTAGGCTTTATTTCGCTTAAAAAATAACATAGGATAATAATATTTGAAATGAAAGATTTAAAGAATAGTTTTCTATTTCCTCTTTACTTTTTTAAACATTGAGGGAGAAAAATTTTTTAACAAAATTATTTATTTTCTCTTTTACTAAATTACTTTCAGAACTTGAATCTACTAATCTCAGATATAATATTCTTGGATTCTTTTCCTAATTTTGCTTTTTAAAATCCTTCTGTGGAAGTGTGTGGGCTGTAAATTATAAATAAATTCCAAATTTTGAGAGATAAATTACCCTGAAGACCAATGTGTGAATTACAGCTTAATCTTTGTTTTTCTCTGCTCAATTTTAAGTATAATGTTTTAGCCAACATATCTGCATGACTCTTTGCTCAACATGAGAAATCCATTTCTGGTTTGCCTGACAGAGGATCATGTTACTTTTTCTACACAGTATGAAAACTAAAAGAAAAGAGAAACAGAGAGGCAGATTTTAGCTATAATGAACTCTCTAAATCTAGATCTTAATTATGACTTTTTAAGGAAAAAAATTTAAAAGTATACAAGTTAATTTTTTCCCATCCATACATTTCTGTCTTAAGTTATTGAAAAATCATATTGTGAACCATTTACTATATCTAGAAATATTAGGAAAGAGCACTTCCAAGTACATTTTTTGTCTTCTGAAAATTAACCCTTTAGGCATCAACTCTTTTGTATATAATTCTTTAAAAATATTTCTAAAATAGATTATATACTGTCCTTCTTTTTTAAACAAAATACTTATTTGAAGTAGTACAGTATAGTGCAGGGGTCAGCAAACTTTGTAAAGTTCTAAAGAGTAAGTATTTTAGACTTCTAAGGCCATAAGATCTCTGATGCAACCACTCAACACTGCTTATGTAGCATGAAAGCTACATGAACAATATTTAAACGGATGAGTTTTCCAATTAATTGTTTTCCAATTATTTATCAAAACAGGTGATGGGCTGGATTTGCCTGAAGGCCATAGTGTTTTAATGGTATAGTGGAAAGAATGCAGGTTTTTAAGATCAACTGAACTAGATTAAGATCCCAGCTCTACTACTTACTAGCTGTGTGGCTTTGAGCAAAGTCTTAGCATCTCTGAGCCTCACTTTCCAGATCCATGTAAAGAAGATTATCACATATACCTTTTAGGGTTAATGAGGAGAATAGCTGTAATGCATGAAATAACCAGACACAGCTAAGTGCACTGTGCCTATGACTGTTATTAATATGTATTTATTTCTTACCTTGATCCTCAAATGATTAGAGAAAATTTTAAGAAGACATACATACATTGTGATAAAATAGAAATAACAAATATAGTTAAACAGAGAAGGGAGATAAAAGTGAACTATTAAGATGTGATCTTAGAGGAAGAGTGGATCTCATAAGGCCTTTCACAATTATTAAACATTGGGCCTAAGAATGAGCTTTGCAATGAGCTGGCAATCAAGAGAAGAGGGGAAATCAGCTTTCTGTTGCCCCAGTCTATAAGCATGACTAGAAGCAAACAGATATGATCGTTACTATAGTGATGCTCCTCTGAGGGTCACAGAGCATTTATCACTCTCCTGAGTATTCTTCCTCTTATTCTTTGTTGTCGAAACCATGGACCTGAGGGATACTTCATTCTCAGTGCTCTTTCAGAGTAAATGGCTAGATTATTTTCTTTGCCATTGCTACATCTGTTTCTCTTTGCTTTAGGCAACTTTTCTAGGTGATCAAAGTTGCCTTGAGAGCAACCTGCTTTGACTAAGTGAGGTACAGTGGGACATACAAAAATAATGCACTTATATCTTCTGGGATATCGAAGTACTCCACATACCTTCTTCTTCCCTCCTTTACTATTTGTTTTTAATTTTTCCCCCTTTACTTTATTGTTTATTCAGTGCTTTCAACGGTGCCAGGAACTGGACCAGACATTAGGATTAAACCATTTGCATCTCACTTCTCTCTACACCTTATCTCTCTCGTACAATAGTCATGAAGCTTCAGGACTTTTTGATAACTTTTCATGATCATGATCTTCAAAGACATCTTTGGTAGAGAAGAAAAATTATTAAGTTAATTTGGGGCCACATCGCAATTAAATTTGTCAGAAAAAAATTTCAGTGAACATTTTTTTGCCATCATTAAAAGTCATCACTGCTACTGACTACATGAAAATATGTTAGAAATAACCACAACGGTATTTGCAAATTAAGTTTTGATTTTCCAACAGAATTCTAGGTTCAGCCATCACTATCGTATTTTGTAAAATCAAAGTGATGTATATTAATTAAAGACACAAAAAGACTTCTTCTCCAAGAAGAATAAAAACCCAGCTTTGGAGGGTAAATACTCTGTGGTTGCCTGTTTGCACACTCACCATCCCACCAATACATACATAAGCCGATGTTAGGTCTTTAGCTTTAGCAAAGTTTTTCTGAAAGCATCAAGTAAATATTTATATAGATATCTATATAAATACTTTGCCGTTGTGAGCCAGAGGGTCTCTAGCAGCCACTCAGCCTGTACTGAGTGAATCCTGAGTGTCGAATGAGACCATTGTAATGCAAAAGTAGCCTCTGCTAAAGTATAAATGACTGGACATGGCCGTTTTCCAATAAAGCTTTATTTGTAAAAACAGGAATTGGATTGGATTTGGGATTTGGACTGGTAGTTGTGGTTTGCTCATCTTTGGACCAGATCTCATTGTCCCTTGAAATGTAATTCATTTTAATAGTATCCTGTCTACTATGAGAAATACATGCTATTTTTTCTTAGAAAATGAGTTACACTAGGTCAGGTCAATATGAATAAGTATATGAAGCCAATGTTGTGTACATAGTCAATTTTAATTCTCTGCAAAAAGTACTTTGTAATACTTAGAGACTGATAAAAGAGATAGCAGTTTGAAGAACAGCATGCTGTGGTGAGTTTTGGAACTATCACCATATGGGAAAACAGGTCAACTGTGACAACTGAGTGCTGTTTTAATGATGAAGACACTGAAGCCCTAACTGGGACTTGGAACAAGTTAATGATGATAACAATGATAGTAGCTTCTAAAATTTATCATCTATTTATTATGTGTCATGCACAGCTAAGCTCTTATATGCTATCCCATTTTATCCTCACAAGGACTCAGTAAGTCAAAAATGGTAGAAGATTGGCAGTGTCTTATGGTTCAAGCATATTTCATAGATCAAGAAATCGAAGACTATAGAGATTACGAACTGTGACCAAGGTCAAACTAGCTAGTTGGTAATGAGTCTAGAACTTAGACTAAAATTTGCTCTCCAACTGAGCTCAGCTTAGACAGTAGTTTGGAGATTCAGAAAGAACTGCTTCTTTTGGGAAGTGCATCATATAGGACACATTGCCTCTGAAGGAGATTTGTCCCATTAATAGGATGGATGACAACTTCTGCCTACTGGGACAATTATTAAGGTCACTTCAAGGTTGAAGAAGTTGCTTCTTCCAGCCATTTTCTATCACTAAGAAGAAATTGTTTTCTGAAATATGTGGAAAAGAGGTTAAACAAACCCAATAGAAGAGAGGCCCACCCCCTTATTTACGGTATTCAGGCTGTTTTCTACTAAATATCTAGAAGGTTTCTCTCTGTGGAGTCAGTTTAAGCAGAAATGGCAGCTATTTACTCTTGTTTGCAGTCATATTTATATATTTACTCTAAATGTCAGTGTTCATTTTCCCTTAGTTCCTACTTGCCTTCATAATGATGCTGATCAGGTAGACAGGAGAAGACCAAAGGGTCATTTTGCTATTTACACGTCAGAACTGCCGGAGCGATTGCTCTCAAATGCAAAACCATCCCTGACACTGACCTGTGGAAAAACCCTTTGGTGATGTTTTGCTGCTTGAACTGCAAAGGCTGTACTTGCTGGTGTGGCCCACCAAGGCCTCTGGGGTCTGGCCCCTCCTCCACCCTCATTTATAGCCATGTCTTCCCAACCCTGTTCCTTTATGCTCTGCTCCCCACAGAGCTGCTTACAAGTTCTGCCTCCTAACTCTGGGCCTATGCTCCTGATTTGTGCTATTCCAGTACCTCCTGCCTGTTCATGACCTACTCACTGGATGACTTTGTCGCATCCTCTACAGAGCCTCCCTCAGTCCCTCCTCTTATGTCTACACCTCTTATGTTGAATTGACAAGTCACTTTTGAAGCATCGACCCACACCCAATCATCATGCTTGGAATACTTTGGGGACGCTTTTATCTATATTGATTTTTCTTTGTTAGACTGAGACCCAGAGAAGCAGAAATGTTGGCTAATTCATCTTTGTCTTAGCTTTGAATCTCTGTTTCATAACTTACTAAGATGGTGACCTTGGAAAATTTCTTAATCTCTCCGATCCTCAGTTTCTTCATCAGTAAAAGTGGGAGATGATGGTCATAGCATTGCAGAGTGGTTGAGAGCATTAAATAATATAATGTTTATAAAATATAGTACCTGATACTTAATAAACACAATAAATTTTAGCTTCTATCATCGTTATTTTCATTATCATCATCCTTTCCAGTGATTATGTTTACTTTCTTATAGTAAGGTCAAGGAAGAGCATGGATGGATGTGTAGGTGGATGAATGGATGGGTGAGTGAGTAGATGAATGGGAGGGAGAGAAGGAGGGAGAGAAGAAGGAAGGGAGGGAAGGAAGGAGGGAGGGAGGGAGGGAGGGTGAAAATACAAACACATAGTTCCATTTGGTGAACAAATTTTGCTTGTAAGGTACCAATTCTCAGCCATTCAAAGTTCTTGAATTGGTCCCTTCTTGGGTGGCAAGGAGGTTATGTGTTTCCAGATCTTGGGAAACAAATTTTAAAGTAATCATATGTAAAGTAGTTATTTTAGAGAAATAACATAAATGTTGCCTTCTAGGAATCTATAAACACATTTATCTGTTAGGAGCCAGGGCTTCTTGGTGTGGCATGGGTCATGTGAACAGGCTAGCCTGGCATTGCTTGGCTTGGACAGGGACTGACACCTCTGAGCCCCACCAAGCCTGTTCATTGACCTACACTGAGACCACCTACACAGCCACTGACACAGCAAATCCATGATGTTAGGGTTCGTATTTGGTTACTCTCAGAGAACTCTTGGTTTATGTAAGACTTGGGAAAGGCATTTCAGTGTCTGTGGTTCAAAATTATATTTCCCAACTTGACCCATGAATCCAGCTTGGTTTTCTCCTTGTACCTACCATCTAACCATTGTCACATTGGAATTCTGCTTTTACATAATTGACATGTTGGGAAGTTTGTGTTTCAACCACACTGAAATCACATTTTAATAACATGGGAACCATCTTTTTTCCCCAGTAAATTGTTGAGAACCTAGTTCTTCTTAGCCTAAAAACTTGAATATACATTTGAAATAAATCAACAGTGTGACACTGTGGCAGCCTGCTGGAAATCCCCAAGGAATATTATATTTTTAGTTGAAGTACTTGTCCCTGCAATTTGTTTTTAATATTATGAGTGCTTTATTTTCTTCATTTTGTAAGTATTTACTCAATACCTTGTCATTCAGAAAAATATAAACAGATCCTCTCAATTAGCGGAAAGGTTTAGTTTGCCTTGTAGGCTTATACTGCTGTTATAGTACAGTCACCGACTCATAATCAAAAAGATTTTTGAGCTGACATTATGCAATAATTGATAACTAAAAACAAAGAAGATAAAGGTTTCTGTTTGTCTCAGAAGTTCAAGTAATGGGTAAGTTCACAAACAATATAGCTTTGGGAAATGGATCTTGGCAGAGTGTCTTCCATGTAAAAGGACAGCAGTGCCTCAGTTTTCCTCATCAGATCTCCAAACTCCCACGAGGCTGTCGCTTGGGAACAGTGGGTCTCAACTTGTGCCATGGAATCAGCTGGGAATTGTCATAAATTACTGACACCTGGCTGCTACCCCCGGACATTGACTTAATTGTTCTGGGGTGCACACTGGGCATTTAGAGTTTTTAAAAGCTTCAGGTTATTTTTATGCACTGCCGTGTGGGGCGCTGAGCACAGTCCATGCAACAACTGGGCCTCAAGTCCTGGGTAGTCTCTGTCCATTCATCAGCTGATGAACATCTGGGCTGTTTATACTTTTTGGCTTTTAGGAATAATGCTGCTACGAACATTCATGGACAGGTTTTTGTGTAGATATATATTGTCATTTCTCTTGAGTATAAGCCTAGGAGTAGAATTGCTGGATCATATGGTAACTTTATGTTTACCTTTTTGAGGAACTGCCAAACTCTTTTCCACAGCTTCTGCACCATTTTACATTCATATTAGCAATACATGAAAATCCCAGTTTCTTCACATCCTTGCAAACACTTTTTCTTGTCCTTTTTTTTTTAAACTTAAATTATAGACATCCTTTTTTCTTATAGCCACACAAGTGGGTATGAAGTTTATTCAAACTTACATAATTTTGTTCATACTAAGTATGCCGTGGTATTTTTCATGTTATTAAATATATTTCTCTAATCTGAATTTTAAGAACTTTACAGTAATCTGTTGCATATAGGTAAAATTATTTAACCAATCTCGAATTGTTGGATGCTAGGTTCTAATTTTTTTGTTGCACTATGATGATGTTCTGTACAGGTGTACAACACAGTGATTAGACATTTATATAATTTATCAACTGTTCACCCATCTGAAACCATACATAGTTATTACAATATTATTTACTATATTCCTTATGCTGTACTTTACATCCTCATGACAATTTTGTAACTACCAATTTGTACTTCTTAATCCCTTCTCCTTTTTCACTCCTTCCCCCACCCACCTGCTCCCATCTGGCAACCATCAAAATGTTCTCTGTATCTATGAGTTTCTGTTGGCCTGTTCATTTATTTTGTTCTTTAGATTCCACACATAAAGGAAATCATATGCAAATTGTCTTTCTCTTTCTAACTTGTTCAGCACAAAAACCTCTAGATCTATCCATGTTTTCACAGATGGCAAGATTTCATTCTTTTTTATCCCTGAGTAATATTTCATTGTGTATATGTATCACTTCTTCTTTATCTAGTCATCGCTTGATGGACACCCAGTTTGCCTCCATATCTTGGCGACTGTGAATAATACTGCTATGAATATATGGATGCACATGTCCCTTCAAAGTAGTGTTTTGGGTTTCTTTGGATAAATATCCAGAATTGGGATTACTGGGTCCTTTTTGATCTCTTGCTATAGCCTTCGTTTTAAATCTACTTTTTCTGGTATAAGTATTGTTACCCAAGATTTTTTTTTCATTTTCATTTTCATGAAATATATTTTTCCATCCTTTTACTTTCAGCCTGTGTGTCTTTCAGTCTGAAGTGAGTCTTTTGTAGGCAGCATATGTAGGGGTCTTATTTTCTTCTCCATTCAGCCACCCTATGACTCTTCATTGAAACATTTTATCCATTTACATTTAAAGTAATTGTTAATAAATATGTAGCTATTGCCATTTTATTATTCATGTTTTCAGTCTTTTTTTTTTTTTTTTTTTTAAGAAATCTCTTTATCATTTCTTATAAAACTGGTTTGGTGGTGATGAACTCCTTTAGCTTTTTCTTTTCAGGGAAGCTCTTTATCTGTCCTTTGATTCTAAATGATAGCTTTGTTGGGTAGAATAATCTTGGTTGTAGGTCTTGGGTTTTCATCACTTTGATTATTTTGTGCCAATTCATCTGGCCTGCAAAATTTCTATTGAGAAATCAGCTGACAGTCTTATGGGAGCTCTCTTATAGATAACTAACTGCATTTCTCTTGCTGCTTTTAAGGTTCTCTCTTTGTCTTTAATCTCTGACATTTTAATTATGATGTGTCTTAGTCTGGTCCCCTTTGGGTTCATCTTGTTTGAGACTCTGTGCTTCCTGGGCTTGTATGTCTGTTTCCTTCAGCAGGTTTGGAAAGTTTTCCAATATTATTTCTTCAAATATGTTTTCGTTTCCTTTCTCTCTTTTCTCCTTCTGGTACCTCTGTGATGTGAATATTGGTACGCTTAATGTCGTCCTAGAGGCCCCTTAGGTTATCCTCATTTTTTTGGATTCTTTTTCTTTTCGCTGTTCTGATTGAGTGTTTTCTGCTACCTTACCTTCCAAATCACTGACTTGATCCTCTACTTCATCTAATATACTGATTTTTTTCACTATATAGATTTTCAAATATACACAAGAAAGAAAAGAAGTATAAAGGACCTTCCCATACCCTTCGCCCAGCTTCCATAATTATCAAGATATGGTCAATTTTATTCAATCTATTGTCTTTTTATTTCTAGATTATTTTAAAACAAATCTAATCATAAACTTTTATTCATGTATATACTATATATACCCCTCTATTAACACAACTATTCATATTTCAGAATATCACATTCTGTTTTTTAAATATATATTTCAAATATTTTTGAAAAAATATACTAATAATACATTTTCTCCTAGGTGTTCAATAATTATTTAGTGGAGATGATAAATTAGCAAAATAATACCATAAGGTTGTAGAATACATTGAATAATGTGTCAATTTTTAATAATTTCAACCTAAACCTTTAAACAATGGTTAGAATTTAGATGTTGAGAAATAAATTCAGCTTGCCATGGTAAAATTCTAATAATAGGCTCAAAAAATGTCATAGACCAAAACTTCATATCTTTGTGTCACCTATCACTTGTCCACAGAAAATGAAACTTTGTTTTTTTCTGAATTCACTGTATTTTGCTTAAGTCTCAACTTTCATTCATGGTGGAAATATAAAGGATAAAGTGGACAGGGCCTGGAGAGCTCTTAGCCATTGTTGCTCTAGGGAGTGGGGAAAGAGCCCAGCTGGGGGCTACCTAACTCATTTTGTGAGTTTCAGGGTAGGCTTTTCAGAGCCAGGGATAGTTTTTTAAAGTTAAGGTGTAATTTATATAGTGTGAAATTCATCATTTTAAAGTGCACAATTCAATGGATTTTAGTATATTCATTGAGTTGTAGAATATTCAGATGTGGTAGCAGCGTGGCCCTCTGTCATCAGCTATAAAGCATGTCACCACTAATTCCAGAACATTTTTATCACCCTGAAAAGAAACTCCATACCTGTACTCATTAGCAGTCATTTCTTACCTTCCTCCTTACCCCCTCCAATAATCTACTGTCTGTCTTTACCAATTTGCCTATTCTGGACATTTCATCTGAATTGGAATCATACAGTATGTCCTCTTTTGTGTGACTCCCTTCTTTCATTTAGCCTGATGTTTTTTGAGGTTCATCCATGTTGTAGCATATATCAGTACTTCATTGCTTTTTATTGCCAAATAATATGCCGTTATATGGATAGACCACATTTTGTTTATCCATTCATTAGTCGATGGACATTTGTTTTTTTTCTGCTTTGTGGCTACTACAAATAATGGGACTGTGAACATTATTCTCATTGCTTTGCCCTCTTTGAAGACATCATGGTACTTAGGGGCTAAAGGTGTTGGAAGGTAGTTGGGGGGCTGGTGAAACATCTCGGGGATCAGCGTTCTTCTCAAGCTCAACACCACGACCCTTTCTGAGCACCTCTTGAAGAAGTTTCCTTTGGGACATGCCCAGGGGTCCTCTAATCACTGAGGAAGCACGTGCCCTGGGAATAAGTTGTCAAGTCTATGATCATAGCCAACGAAAGACCAAGATGTTAAGTGACCCTTATTTGGTTTAAGAAGAGAGCATTGGCACAAAGTAATAGATAGAATCTAACTCAGGCTCAATTATTTTGTGGAACTTTTTGTTTATTTGATCTCCCTTGACCCAAGAAATAATTCTAACCAATCAGTGCTGGCTCCCTTTGACACCGGGGTCTGGTTGCTTTATAGCTGATGACAGAGGGCCACACTGCCACCACATCTGAATTAATCCTCAACTCCAGAGCTGCATGCTGTTCTCGGGCTAGGCTGTGATTGTATTTCTTCATTAGCTATTCCCAGGGCCCAGGGAGTCCCAGAGGATGTCAGAGTACATTAATTTTTATCATAACATGGAATCTTTCAGATCTGAATGGCAGCACACAGCTGTCAAGGCCTTTCTGAACTCTATTACAGCTCCATATATCTCTAGGCAAAACAGAAAAGAGTCCTCATTGGCAAGGAAATTTACAAAATGTATGAGATGTTTTATTGTTTGAGTGACTTGACCATGCACTTGAGCACATTCGCCAACTAATTTTTTTCCTGTTGTCAATGTAGGTTCACCTCCACCTCCCCACATTAAAACCCTTCATTTTAACTGTATGGGATAGGTTTTAAATAAGTTCTTATTGCATATGGTAGTGAAATCATCATCTGGTACTTACATCCATTCTACAAATATATAAAAAACTAAATTTTTTCAGCAGAATTTATGCATCCATGGTATTGCAGAAGTTTTTAAATAATGGCTTGTAATGCTTAATATTGCGTTATGTCTACAAAATATACTTTTAATTTGAAGGAATGCTACTATGTTTCTTCATTGCCTTTATTTTCCCACTCGTCAACTGAGTGAAGTATTTATAGGAATGCGTTTTACTTAGAGACGATGTCCAGGTATTGTTTTAATAGAAGTGCTATCAACAAATGCCAGAAATCCCCCATGCGCAAGACTCTGTACTGGACACCGTGTGGCGTGGATGTAAGGACCCTCCCACAAGGAAATCCTAGTCAAAGAGAGAAGGCACATTTTTTTTGTTGTAAGAGTCAATGTGTCCTTAGTAGGCATAGCCAAATAACTTACTACTAGCTCTAGTCCTTCACTCTGGTTTCCTGGATAATTCCAATTTTTCAGTAAGGGATGTGTATTGTAGGGCCACATGGACTGTTAACTTAATACTTCCACTGCCAGGCAGCCTACCTGACCAAGCCCTGTGAGTCATAGACCTGAGCTCCCCAAAGTTCATATACCACCACTTACACATAATATGTACACAGGCAAATATTCTCTTTATTATAGCATATACTAATTTTTAAAACCCAAAACAAAAGCAGCTACCCCACTTAGCAGATGTTTTTGCAAATGGTGATTTTGAGAAATACCGATGAGTTAGTTCCCATTGCATTTTTTTAAAATTAAATATTGGTGGTCCTTCAATTTGACAAAAAATTAGGCAAGTGGCACATAAAAGACTGCATTGTGGACAATGATGACATAGAGACTCTATGTTTTGTTTTTGTTTTTTAAAGCACTGACTGCATGCATACAGTCAGTGCTTTTAAAAAACAAATGACAGTGAGCTTAATAGGTATGAAAAAGATGCAGAGAGCTTTCACAAGAGATTTTTAATTTTCAAGGATTCAGTAATTCAACAACTTCTATTGTATGTCAGGTATGGTGGTAGGTGTGGGAATACAGGGGTGACTGTCCTTCAGAGGTTTCTAGTCCATTGAATTACTGTGTCTTGTATATGACTTACTGTTATGACTTACTGTATTTTGTATATGAGAAAACTGAAGGACATAGTGAAAAACGTATTCCCTCTGCTCTAAATAATGCCAACCCCAACCCTCCATATCTGCCAGCTTCTTCCCTTCTTTCATTTATATGACTAATATTCACATTCTTTGAATTCTCTCGTGGAGTTTACTAAACTTCAATTTGGCCTCCCAAGACTTCTTTCATATCACAAGTGAATTTCCTAAGGACGTGACCATGATTCATTTGTCAGATGAACAAATGGGAATTTGCCAAGAGAGACTTTGGTTCATTTGCATATTCTCAATCTATGAGAGCAATGTTCAAGTGAGGTGACTAGGTTATAAGTGCAGTTGAAGTTATTTATTCTTACTCTCCCCACTCTGCCATCCTTATTGTACTCATCATTGATTGTTCACTTTATTAAATATTCCCAGAACACAAGACAGTAAAGTACCAAATGCAAAGGGCAGGAGAAAATTGGGAACAACTGGGAACTGTAACACAAAAGAGTCAGACCTGAATTCGAGATATCATGTCAATTGGATCAAGTGCCATCGGTGACATAATTATCAAATTGATGCATTTTTCCTGTTATACATTTGCCCCTATTTAGAAACAATGGGATTGAGGTTTTGCTTCTGGGACTACATATGATGGGATGAGAAAATTTAATCAAGATAATGGACATGAGGAAAAAATTAAAGGAAATAACAAAAACAAAAATGTTTCCATTTTCTGTTAAGTGTATGTTCTGGAATTCACTATAAGAAGTTGTAAATGGTGCATGAAATGAAAAATTCTTGGTGGTCTCCAGAGGATACAGCCAGTGCTCTGCTCTATTCCCACTGATTTATTCAGATTATTTTCTCTATTCCAACTTAAAAAAAAAGTGTGGCTAGGTTATCTTGACAGCTGAACACACTCTGGGTTAATTATTATTTTAATACTTGATGGTGTCCCTCACATTCTTGAAATATGTGTGTCCTTTAAAAATTTAGAAACATAGCAGGATGATCACTGACCACCTAAGCTGATGTTGATTTTATGTGTTCATATTTCTCTTGTGTTATTTGTTTTATTTCCTTGCATATTTACTCAGAATCTTATCTCCCAGAGATATTGAGTAATGGCATGGGAAACAAAGTATAGGTATTTTATAAACGTGGGAGAAAATTATACACAGATTTTATATCTCTGAATTATTGATAGATATCATGTTCCCAAAGTATAGCTCAAGGTCTAGGAAACAGAAAATGTCATGGCCATTGCTAAAAATTTACCAGTTTTCTCTAATTCTCATAACTATCTAACAAGGTAGGTATTATCATTCCCTTTTAATCATTATTATCGTTGTGAGTTTAAAAGACTAATTACATATTTTTTCCTAGTATTTTTTTTAAAGTTCGCCTATATACCACCAAAAAATCATCTTGAATTCGACCAGTAGCAAACTCCCTGTATTTTGGATAGCTGAGGTCTTGGTGGTTTGCCGGAATGTAAAGAACCTTCGCTGGGTTGAGGTACTGTAGAAGAGAATTGCTGTGTTCTGTTTTATGCTGCCATCTGTAAATTCAAAATAAACTTGCCTAACTAGTTACTTAAGCAGAATCCACATTGAAATTCTATAATGTTTTTTCCCTTCTTTTCTGGGAGGAATAGATAGCTGAACAGCAGGTAAAACTGAGAAACAATTTTGGGGGATATTTTGAGTCCTTAGGCCCCTTCTATTAAATTCACTGTATTTCCAAATAGTATGAATTCTTGCGACTTGCTTGAGAAGTGCCTCAGATGGTGTGACATTCTGTTTCAGGGAGGAATTGAAAAGTATTTCCCTGTATGTAACATTCCACTTAGCTCATTCTTTTGCTGTGTCTGAAATGGAATCCCCAAGAGCCACAATTGTGTTAACACTCCTCAGGGTGTTTATTTAACCTGTAAAAGTCTGCCTCGTTTTTGGTGGGGAGCACATTACAATGTGATTTACAGATCTTCACTCTAACTCTATGCCGTGATGGTTGCTACTGCTCCTCACAGATCTTTTATAGCATACTTCTAAGTTCTCAGGTTTGAAATTACATATCTGATTCTTAGGTTCCTTGAGTCATTATGGGCCAATCTTATCTCAAAAGCATAAATAACTCTGTCTTTATTGATCAGCCAGAACCAAATAACTTCTTTCCTCCTACTCAAGTCACTTTTTTTGAGGACAATATATTGTAAAACATGGCTATGTAATGTTCTATAGACCAAATGTCATTGAGAAATAGCATTGATTCAGATGTATCCATTCAGATATGTACACAAAGCTTAATTCTTACTACAGGCAAGACCTTAGGCAAACAGAGACTTCTCTCCTTATGGGCATCGACTGTTGTCTATTGGCAGAGATAACATTTACATATGTAGCATGTGATAGAAAGTGTTAAATAATGTAGGAATAGGTTCACCCCAGACAGGACTGAAGGCCAAGCCTCCTGGGAGATGCTTCCTCTCAGGAGGTGACATTCACAAAACACTCGGGGCATGCTGGGGTTGGGTCATTTCTCGTTACTGATGAGTGTCCAGCATAGTCAGCAGGGTTGACTATGGCAGCGGACGTTTTTAGAGGATGCTAATGGGATCCTGGCATCTCTATGCTGGGCCCCCGCCCATTGGGTTGATATCACTAGTGGCTTGGTGCCTTGCTGGGGACTAGAAGGTCAGGGAACTTAGGAAACAGCTGGGTCTCCTGTCCCATGCAACTGTCTATTGGTAGTTAAGTCAAAGGACTTGTGTCCTTCGGTTGTGTCTGTCTTTCTGTCAATCACACTATCATCAACCTTGTAAAAGATCTAGGGAGAGTGTTTAGGAATTTCAAAAGAGGGGATATTGCTTATTTCTCAGATGAGGAGCAAGGATTCTTGGGGAAGGAAGTGTCTTTTGAGTAACCCTTGGGAGATGAAAAGGGTAGCTGGGGCAGAGGGATGGATTCTGTTAGATCCATCTAAGTGGAAGACTAAAGGAAGACAAGAAAGCATTGTGTAGTTCTTGAGCCGGGATCAGAAAGAAATGTGGTAACAATGTCATGAAATTCCCTGCTGTCCGGAAATCCCCACGCCTGTCCTTCCTGTGAATGAGAGCCAGTTTGGAGAGAGGCTGAAGTTCACGCATTTTATTCTATTGATTTCTTATCGACACGTGATAGCACTGCTACACGGGGTACACGCTGAACAACTCTGGGGCGCACCGTCAGACAGACCACTGTCTATGTTCAACCTCTTAGGCCCGCAGGAGTACACATTCCTATTCTCTTGTTTTAAAGCGCATGTATTTCATGGCTTAGTAAAGGTTTCAGTGGCAGGTAGTCCTGTTTTTGAATTCTGGCTCCTGCAATTACTGGCAAAACATTTTTGAAGCTTAATTCAAAAAATGGTGACGATATTGCCTACCTTATGGGTTGCTATGATGATCAAAATAGAATATTGACATTGCAAGAACTATCAACAGTGTTTTTCAGACTGAAGTCATGTGAATGCCCCAAGCAAGGAAAGCGTGTAGGCCATTCTCAGTTCATATTTTCTAGGCTTGTGTGATAAACAGGCATTTATTGACCATTCTCTATGATCCAGGTCTCAGGGTCAGTTTTACATGATGACAAAACTGTGAGACTACACCCTTTTTCCTACAACCTAAGTAGGTCATAAAACTATACAAAGAAGGATTTTTGAGATCATCAGAGCATTCAGGAAGTCTGCTCCAAGACTAACTCCAAGCAATTGCCTAAGGAACTATGCAGAGACTAAATGTTTTACAAATTCGGATGAGGAGCCATTCTTTTGGCTGGGGTGGTTCAGGGAGTTTCTTCAAGAGATGCGGGATTTAAGCTGGCTCTTGAAAGGACAGAGGACAGTCAGCCTGAGTTCCGTAGACAAGGCCAAAGATTCTCTAATCTCTACCATGTTATGTTTTCCTGTATTCTCAGCAAGTAGATTTTAAAAATCTTTATCTAATTTGTTCTCCTGGAACTCAGAGCAAACCACATTATAAATAGTCCTTGCATATTTTACTTGACTTCAATTAAGTTCAGCAGTTTTGTATTAATCACATGGCAGGTGCAAGATGCTCTGTGAGTCGCTCCAGAGGTATGAAGGTGAATGAGGTCCAGTTACTAGAGTCCCACTGGGTGTAGTCGGTATACAGTTATGCAAATGACTCATCTTGGGGATATGATCAGTACCATTAGAGCCACACAAAGCATTACTGTTTTCTCCATTTTTTACATTGTTTAATTATAAATACAGTAAAATTCACCCTTTTTATTGTTGTGAAAAACACATAGTCATGGAGTCAAGATATGGAACAGTTTCATCACCCCTCAGATTTCCCCTACACCCCTTTGTCTTACACCCAGCCCATGGCAACCATTGATTTTTTTCTGTCCCTAGAGTTTTGCCTTTTCCAGAATGTTATATAAGTGGAAGTATTCTGTATGTAGCTTTTTGAGTTTGGCTTCTTTCACATAGTATGATGCATATATTAGTTATTTGTTGCTGTTTTAAACAACAGATAATTAATATCCCCCAAACTTGGTGACTTAAAATAGAAAACATTTATTACCTCGCTGTATTTGTTTTCTCTTGCTATTGTAATAAATTACCACAAATGTATTGTCTTAAAACAACACATATCCAAGGTGTAGGAAAGTATTTTCTGATCAGCTTTATACATAATAAAAATATAATGATGTTATAAATCTGCTAATTGGATATGTAGAAATGATCTTATTCTAATTTTTGCTAGATGTGGAATTTAACATATTAAATCTTGTACTGCTTATTTATAATCTAATTTTATAAATTTTTAAAAAATATCTTGTAAATATTCCTGTTACACTCTCGAAATGTTTTTAACGTGGCCCCAGTATTCACAATGGGAGAAAGCAGAGATGGCAAGGCCAGGTATGGGCTCTTGCAGTGACCAAAGCTAACAACATCAGAACCAGAAACAGGAGTAACTGGTTGTCTGAGCTTGAGTTCCCTAGAGATCAAGCCTGGGATGGGGATGTTTGGTCCGATGATTTATTGGAGGAATGCTCTCAAAAGAAGAAAGAGGGAAACAGATTGTGTTCAACTAGAAACTAGTGTGAGCCTGATCCCACAGGGAGCCTTGGAGAAGAAATTATACCCTAGAGTTGGGTCTCTTTTTTCAGAGAGCATCTAGGTGGGGGGCATGACTTTCCAGATGTGATGACACCCGCCAGTCAAGGACAATTTTCTGGAGAAGTCATTGCTCACAGCAGTTGAGAATGGGTGGGTACAATTGACCTGTAAATCAGAACTAGGCAGAACATAACACTCACTCCATTGGAAATGTCAGGCATTCCAGAACATATTAAGAATCCCTGAAAAGTCTAGAGGTCTAAAAGTCTGGAGATATTGTCTCTATCCTACAGTCATAGAGACTATAGGATAGCAAATATTTCCTAAGTGTTTATATCAGGTGACTGGTTAAAGAGTATCACACATTGAAGAAATAAGGGCATCAGGAAGTGGAGGAGACTTAAGGAAAGAAGATGAAGAATTTAGATTTGGGGTGGATACATATGAGATCCCGTTACCAGTAGGTTCAGAGAATGTCCTAGGCCCACGCAATAGAGAGGTAGGGGCTTTCTCCATAGGCAGATTAGCACCACAGAGAACAAGCGCTTTTTCTCACCCTTTCTCCCTCTTTCCTTCCTCCCTCCCTCTCTCTCCCCCCTCTCTCTTCTCTCTCTCTCTCTCTCTCATCTCTCTCTCTCTCCCCCCCTTTCTCTCTCTCTCCCCCGCCCCACCCCAACACACAACATTGGAATCTCCAGTTTATACATGAAAGACAACCTTTCTGTCCTTACTCATCCCTCCCAGACCAGAATCCACCAAAGAAGAAAAAAGCCAGTCCCTGAAAGTGCTGACTAATAGCATAAACTTTAGAATCAAAATGATACTATTTTTGTTTCCGTACTGTCTTTATAGTTTGAACTTTCCTTTTGATATTTTGTAAATATTCATCATCTCAGAGCCTTTTGAATCGCTATGGCTTTTAGTCAAAACAGAGCAAAATGTGCCATTTGAATAATAAAAACCTCATTAAAGTGAGGCTAAAGGAATTCTTTTCCTTTAGTACAAGCCAATTAAGTGCCATTACAATTAAAGAAGTTTAGCATTTTATAGTTTCATATTCCATAAGCCTGTATTTAATTAACGGAGGTGACAAGTTTTAGGTAGAGGGTACATTTTTCCCTCTGGTGTTGTGCAATTAACATTAATGAAGAGTATTGAAATTTGGTGAAACAGGAAAAGGTTTCCCAGGTCCTCTGTGGGTTTGTGCCTCCAGGCTGGGTCTTTGGTAAGCAAGTTTCTTTGCTTGACACAAGTTTGCATTTCCTTGAGAAAATGTGCAGGCAAGGATAAAGGTAACTACAGGAGGTGTCATCAAGAGGTTATGGTGTCAAAATTCCAAATGCCCAGACTTGTCTTAAAGACAGAGAAACACTGAAAAAAAAAAAAAAATCAGCTTTGAAGAATTTTATTTTCTCTTGTGGATAAAGGGAAGGATGTAGAGACAAAAGAAGTCAAATGATTTAACTGGGAAGGTACCTTGCAAAATACTGGGGTTTTGCTCATCATTCTTATGTTGCTGGATTTTAAGTTGCTTCTAGTTCATATAGAGTTTTATAATTCTGACTCACTTATATATAATTATTACTCATCCTTATGCCTAAGCTTTTATATAAATTTTGAGTATTTCTTTAGGAAAGAATCTTAGAAACTTGTCTTAGTTTCCTAGAGCGGCTATAACAAATTACCACATTTGTTGACTTAAAAAAAACCCAGAAATTTAGTCTGTCACATCTCTGGAGGCTAACAGTCCAAATTCAAGGTGTTGGCAGGGTTGGTTCCTACTAGAGGCTCTAAGGGAGGATCCATGCAGTGCCTTTCTGCTAGCTTCTGGTGGGCAATCCTTAGCATTCCTTGGCTTGTGGATGAAACACTCCAGTCTCTACCTTGGCCTTCACATCTCCTTCTCGAAGTGTCTTCTGCCCTTCTCTTCTTTCGTAAGGACACTAGTCATTGGTCATTTCTGTCTTAATCCAGGATAATCTCATCTCAAGGTCTGAATTTAATTACATTTGCAGAGACCCTTTTTTCAGATAAGGTCCCATTTGCATGTTCCTGGTGTACATATCTTTTAGGATCCCATATAGATGCAGTGATATATCGAGGGGATGAGAGGGGACTGAGGGAGTGGTCTGCCCTGCGTGTAGGCAAAATGGGGGAGCATTGTTTGTAGAAAATTCAAAACCAATAAGAAAACTGAGTAAAGGTTGCTGTGTATTTTATTATCACGCAATGGCAATTCTAAACATTATTGATGATAAAGTATTTCTCCCTTGAGAACTGCTTCCTCAGCACTGCCCCCCTGTGTACTGCTCGGAAAGAGGATTACTGGGTGAAATAATGTGAATTTTTCTAATTCTCATGATACATATTTTCCATTTAATATCCAGGGTGCAGGAATATACTCACCAGCTTTATATGAGATAATAAAAATATAATAACAATAATAACAAATCTGCTAATTTAATAGGTAAAAAAATCCTATTTAAAATTTTGCTACTAGTAGAGTTCAACATGTTAAATCTTGTACTAGTTGTTTTGTAACCTAGTTTTATGAATTTTTAAAATGTCAATATTTCTGTTAGACTCAGAAAAAGTTTTTCTTATTGATTTATAAACACTCTTTATATAGTGAAAATATGGGTCATTTATAGTATTGCATGTATTTTCCATTGTTTCTTTTTACCTTCTTTAGATAATAGATTATTTTAGTTTTTAGACACTTTTTTTTATGCTTCCCTTTATTGCATACCAATTTTTCTTTTTAAACTCATGACTCTTCAGCTATAGTCTTCCATGAGGATGGAACAAAATCAGACTATTGCAAAAAGTGATAGCTCTATGAAAACTTCTATGAAAAGAACATTGAATTTTAAAAATAAAAGTATAGGAAATATTTTATTTCCTATATCACATAGGAAATATTTTCTATATCACGTAGGAAATAAAGCCATTGTCACAGAATCTGAGCTGCATGAGGAAATGGAAATCATCAATTTCCAGCCTCCGATTTTACAGGCAGGATTCAGAAACTCAAAGACCTTGGTGATTTGTCTGAAACTGGGACAAAACGCAGATCTTTGAACTTTTAATCCAGTGGCCTTTTAATCCAGTGACACTATAAAACTCTTTTTTTCTCTTATTTGTTAGCTAAATTCCCCAAATGCTTTTTTTCTATAAAGGATATATTTGATTGCATTTTTCTTTTTTTCTCTTATTTGTTAGCTAAATTCCCCAAATGCTTTTTTTCTATAAAGGATATATTTGATTGCATTTTTCTTTTTTTCTCTTATTTGTTAGCTAAATTCCCCAAATGCTTTTTTTCTATAAAGGATATATTTGATTGCATTTTTCCTTATTATAAAGATATCATGTATTAATTAAGGAAAAAAATTAAGAAAATACAAATGAACTCAGAAAGAAAATGATTTAGTATACATTGGGTTCCACCCACTCCAAGAAACAACTACTGTTAACATTTTTGTGTATTCTTCGTTACTATTTTGTGTGTGCATGTGTAAATATGATCATACAACAGTAGATATTTTATTTTTTAACATCAGTGTTTTACAGGGTCAATCGATTTGCTTATTTGTAATCATTTTAATGGCCACATAGTATTCTATCATACACATATATTCAAATTCATTTAATGATTTACCAATTGTACATTTATTTTAACTTTAATTCGTTGCCTTTATGTTGCAATTACAAACACTGATAGCCTTGAATATATTTCTGTATACAGTTCTTATTAGTAATTCAGGATGATTTACTTTAAGTACAATTCCATTATGAGGATTTAGGAGTGTGATTCACAGGAAAGGCTTACTTTTATTTTAAAAAAATTTATAATGAAATTAAATATATACAAAAGAAAATATAACTGGCCTCCACTATTTTTCAAAGCTCATTTCTAAAATGTAGATTTAATCTGACCTTTAGAAGGAATATGTTCAAATAATATGTGCCTAACTCTTTAGACAGAGCATTTTTACCTTGATTTGTTTACTTAGCACCTCCTAAGTGCTGTTTCTACCTTTTTACAGCATGTTTTCTCCTTTATTTCTTATATTTAAGGGCTATTTTGATTTTACAGGTGAAGAAACTGGAAATTGGACGAATTAAGAAGCATAGATTCAATTAAGTGGTAGAACCTAGATTTCAACCAGGGTAGCCAACACATGTTGGCCTGCCGGGTGTGGTTCTGCACCCCAGAAGCCCCCTTGTCCGCAGTAACCCAGGAGAGTTGCCAAGTCCAGGCCCTTCCCCAGAATGGTTTAAGATGCGACATTCCACTGCATCCCATTTCCAAGTGACTGGAGTTTTGAAGATACTGAAGAATTGGTTATGCCTCAGGGAGCACGAGTTATCCTTTTTTTAGAGTGTTTATGTCTTCACAGTGTTGGATATTTTATTTTTCAGGCCTCTGCATGTGCTCGTGTGCAATGCAGCAGCTTTTGCTCTACCTTGGAGCCTCACAAAAGATGGCCTGGAGACTACCTTCCAGGTGAATCACCTGGGGCATTTCTACCTTGTTCAGCTCCTTCAGGACGTCTTGTGCCGCTCAGCCCCAGCCCGTGTCGTCGTGGTCTCCTCGGAGTCCCATAGGTGGGTTAGAAGTCAGTGTTTTACTCTCTCATCTTCTTCATTGCACCAGCTAATGTTCCCCCAAGGCTCTTTCTGAAAATAATTTTCATTAGTCCTACTCTGAAAAATGTGGATATACTCAACCTGGCTTACTTAATTTTTTGAGGTCTTTTTTGTGATTATGGGGGATTATGTGGGTTTTCTTTTTTTGTCTACAGCTATGTAGATTGTTTTCACCACTATGCTTCAGCCATTCATTGATTTCGCTTTGAGATGGAATAATAATTGATTAAATCTGAATGCCTGACCTTTATTGATTTGTCATTCAACAACTTCAACATCTCACCAAGAAGAATATGCAGTTATTCTAGCAGGAGAAACAATGCAATTAAAGACTGTGAGATGAAATCCAATTGTTTTATAATGAGAAATTAGGGAATTCAATGCAGACATTAGCTGTGTAATTGTAGAAAGGGAAGTACTGTAGTTAGAACATATTAGAAATCTGGCCATGCCTCTTTTGGTTAAAATTTCAATTAAAACATCAGATGGCACTTCTTTTCTATTGCCATTAGGAGAATTTTCAATTGACTAAAAAGACATTTGAAAATTTCATCGTATTTTCACCATAGTTGTTTCTCGAGTTGTATAAACAACTATTTGTCTAAAGGGAAGCACTCAGCAAAGACAAAGGACTTGCTGGGTGAGGCCAGATTTAATGCATGTTAGGGAGAAAATCCTGGTGTGGTTGGGAGCTTTCATTCTTAGCAAAGTAGTTGGAAAAAATAATGTGCAAGTGCCTATTTCCCCAGCCCCCCTTCTTCTCTCCCTTAAGTCCTGAAATGTTTTAGTGACCCAGAATGAAGCTTATTTTTTTAATCATGCTTCCATAAAATGTAACCCCTGGGACTTGGAAGAGAAAGACCAGCCAAGGGTTAGTCTGAACCCTTTATCACTCCCAAACACAGGGGCTTATGGTATAAGTGACATACTGCAGATAGATTTACTTTTACCATTTTAAATTTATGATGGCCGAAATGAAAGGAAAATGCCAGTAATAATCCTCCTCCATGTTAAAAGACATGAAACATCTAGTAATTAGGTGGTAACAAAATCTGGACATCCTTATCTTTGCAAATCACACCAGGTTTGTGAAAGAAAGTGGAGTGGCCCTGTTAAGGAGTGAGGGAAGCTGCTGCGGGGGCGGGTGCAGGAGAGTGAGCTCCGGAAATAAATCTGCCAGCCCCAATCGTTCGCCAGATGTGGAGGGCACCACGGGATATGTTTAAATGAGCTGGTATTTATGGGAGATTATGTTGGATTGTCAGCTGCTCTCTTCCCTTTGTAAATCTGTATCTCAAATGGTATTTCATGTGACGTCTTTGTTCTCTCCTTCACTGCAGTGTAATTCGTTCCTACCTTGGAGACTTGAATCTTAATTTCATTTAAAAGATGAATTGGAAGGAAGGGTCTTGTTCTCTTGAATGATATCCATTTTAGTGTACAGACAAGGCGTTCCTGACATGTGTTCTGAGGCTCGCTCCTGTCTGGTGATCAGTCCTGGTTTTCTGCTTTCTGATTATCCTTTGTACATATCAAAGGGTGTTTTTACAAAACGTTAATTCCCTCACGCTGGTTTGTTGATCACGCTTCCACCACCTTCCACAGCATCCCAGAGCCAGTGTGACTACTGGGTGCACAGTACTGGGAAAGCACTCGCTCACTGCTCGAGGACCCAGGGCCCTAAGCTGTGCTGTAAAATGGACGTGCCAATATCTAATTACCTCCATAAACCTTGGCAGCATCTCTTCTTGGAGTCAAGACCCCCTGTTAGGGGAAAAATAAAGTCCTATGTTTGCAGAAAATATTATACCAGACTGCCCCAAGGCAAAATATTTATTAGCCTCCCCATGTCTTCGCTGTATTTTAGTTACTTATCTGGAGTGTTAGCAAGTGAACTGAGTTTCTGCATACCTAAAATCCATCATATTAAAACGAGAACTTGACCTCCTTGCTGTGAAAAAATTTCAGATAACAATTAAAATAGAATGAAAAGAGTGAATGCTGGCTGAACAACTCTAAATGGCCACAGCTGTGTTGAGTGTCAAGTTGCTACACACACGCACACAGACACACAGCTTCTGATGCAAATTCAGTTCTATTCTTTGAACATACTAGCTTTTGTCTACATAGAATCTAGCCTAATTGCTTTAGTTTGGTAATTTAAAAATCCTCAGTTAAAAAAAAAAATGAAGGAGCAGTATATATAGAAATGCAAACTAGAGGTCCCCTCACACAGCACATGTTAACGTCCAGAGAGCAGATGTTAACACGTTAGTGTACGTGTAGGAGGATCACTCTATTAAGACATGATTGTTTGGCTTTGTCAGTTTTTCAACATAAAAATAGAGTAGGCAGCCTTTGAAGAGTTGTTTTACTGCCTCTTGAGCTGAGAGGTGAATACGATCGTTTTTTTTTTTCAGGAAGTCTGCTGTGGCTCAGAGGAATCAGAAAGCTTGCCCACCCTTCCTGCTTCCTACAGTACTGTCAATACAAGCTAATCAGACCTTAAAAATGGGTTTTAAGCGAAATAAGCCAGACGGAAAAAGTTGGAAATCACATGATATCACTTATATGTGGGATATAAACCTAAAAAACAACAAATGAGTAGGACAAACAGAGACTCATGGACATGGATTATAGACTAGTGGTTACCAGAGGACTATAGAGTAGTGGTTACTAGTGGGGTGAGGGAGAAGGGAGTAGGTAGACGGAGTAAAAGGGGTCAATTGTAAAAGGAGGTAGAGGGAGGGTGAAGTGGGTAAAGGGGATCAAATATATGGTAGCTGAAGGAAACTGGACTTTGGGTGGTGAACACACAATAGAATATACAGATGTCAAATGATAATGTACACCTGAAAATTATATGGTTGTATTAACCAATGTTACTCCAATAAACTTAATAAAAAAAATACCCATATTGTCAGGGTAGAAAATTAGGGGTCCACTTAGGGTGGGCCTGATATTTAGCAGCTGTGCTTCCACCTTAAAACCTGCATTCAGCCTGGTTCCATTTAAGTTCTCATCGTTTGTGTGTGTGTGTGTTTGCCTTGTGTCTAATTGGGAGCTATGTATGAGTGACTTCTCTTTGGAGTTTAATCAACGCAGTGTTCCCCAGTCATGAGATTATTCTGCATTGTCCTTAAAAACCAAAGCAGGAAACTCATCTAAACATTAGAAAGTGCCACACGCAAAGTGCCACGTTCTTCATTCTCTCTAATAGAAGATCTGCAATTAATGGTAAATTTTTCCTTTTTGAGCAAGGTTTGAAAGGAAGTTTTTTGTAATGAGGAAGACTTGCCCTTGGTTCGGAATTCCAAACCCATGATTAAACTTTGGTTCTCTAACTGTATTTAGTCTATACTATGTGTTAGGCATTGTGCTAGGCAACATGCAAAGGGCTCTCTGTCCACTTTCCAAGGATTCACAGTCTAGCATTGGAACCAGGTGAACAAATGCCTTGCCATCTGGTGTGGTAAGGACAGAGACACAATGTACAGACAAAATGTAAAGATGACATGATTTGCTTTGTTACCAGTCTTGGAGAGGTGACAGGATTATTGAACACTAGGCATATCATGGACTGGGTCGTGGAGACTGGATACTTAATTTCCTTGGAAACATGCATTTCAGTCTGCTTTGCCTGGCTTTTTTCATTCTACCCTCCACTGCTACCTAAGACATCCAGCAGTGTGACGACCAGCAGTGGAAGAGAAGAGTTAGGGAGAGCTTCGTGGTAGAAGTGACACCTGAGCTGGGTTGGCCTAAACAAATATGTCCATAAGGGTTTCCAGCAATACATGACAGAAGAAGAGTAAAGAGAGTGAAGAATGTTATATTTATTCTATAGATTTCAGATATTGTTTAAATGCTTAATGCTCTTTTCTATTCAGAGAAGGTAGCCTTTCTAACACATTGCCTGTATCTTGGATCATTAGGCTCTTAACAGTCTTTTTGTAACAACTCTTCTGTAACCTTATTACTATGTTGAAATATAATTCAGAAATAATATAACTTCCCTGAATAAATATATTCTAATTCAATATGCTAACTTATTGTAATATAAAGAAAAAAATAAATGTGAAGCAAAATAGCATTTGTTTCAAAATGTAAATGCATGGGCAGGACTACAGGACAGGTAAATAATCAGATGCACACATCCACGCATAAATCACCTGAAGTGGGATGTTTACAAATGCAGACAGTTAATGGGCATGTGGCATGACAGACCCCCACACCATCAGCATTGAGCGAAGCCTCACCTCACCTCCTCCAAAAATCACAAAATCTAAAAGTGCATTCGTTCGTCATTTACACCATTGTTGCACTACACTCCTGGAAATTAAGTGGGTGTTAAAACTGTACATATATGTAAGAGACACTTAGGCTGTAGGCTCAGATAATTTATACACAGGCTTTTCATCCATGTGAATGTCCAGCGTGGCAGTCCTCATTGAACAAGACTCTGCCAGCACCGCAGGACATCTACCATCCCTGGCCCCCACCGGCAATCATTATGACAACCAGGAAAATCTCTCATAAATTTTCAAATTTCCCGCTAAGTTCCACTGCTTCAGACAATTAAGCTCAGAAGTCTGCATTCTTCCTGTGGTTTGGGGACTTGGAAACAGACAGCCAACAATTAATTTAAAGGTCCCATTGCCATATCCATGATGGTGTTTCTGGCCATCAGGTTTGCTGATGAATTTAGAGCAGCAATGTCATTTAACACTAGAAATTGGATGTCATTGACTGAATCCTAGAAAAGGGATATTTAATTTCCATTAAAACATGCATTTTCTCTGCCCCTGTGATGCTTTTCTTGGTCAGAGCTCAACTGAACTGCTCGTAGCAACAGATTATTCTGTAATTTTCATTTTACCTTTTGCTTTTATTTTCCATGGCAGTTACCTAGATTACCCTTATGCTTCCTTATTACTCAGTGCAAATGCCCAGAGTTAATTTAATGAAGCAAACTATTAACAAAGGTCCTTAACAAAAATAAGACCATCGTCTAGAAAATTTCTTTTGTTATGATCTACTTTTTTTTTAAGAACGGTCATTACTTCGTTGTTATTTAAAAAGAAAGGAAGGAAGAGAAAAAGAGGAGAGAAACAAACAGCTGGTGTTTAACGACTCTGTCAGACCCAATTATAAAACATCAACTACTTACTTTGATTTGTGTACATCCATGCTGTGGGTATACTTAAAAACATTAGACTCTGCCAGAACTCATTTTGGCTTTGTTTATATTTGTCTTTTAAACATATATAAGACTATTGATGGCACCTCACCAAGGTTATAACCCCTTTATAATCATTAATTTTTAATCTGGAAAAGAGTCTTGGAGGCAGCAAGACTCATCTATATATTTACTTGGATGCTCAAATGAAAATATACAGGACTCAGGCATTGGCTAAAATAACCCAAGAAAGCCCTGTCAAAGGTTAGGAATGTGATATCTTTCTGTTTCCAAAAAGGAACAGTCCTTTATTTAAGATGCTTTTCCATTTAATTGAATTATCCTTGAACTTCCCGTCGAAGGTTTTGAAAAATATATGTTAAAGGAGGGGGTGTTCAGTTTGTTAAGACCTCTTCATTTATGAGTTTGGGCCTTTATTAAGTCTATCTTTGGATCCACTTGGTTTATATTGTTAAATCACGATTGTGTATTTTTAAGAGAAACTTTGTTTCGATGTTTACACAGTTGAGTTTTCAGTAGTCTCTGTAGTTTTGCAGATTTCTAATAAAAATTTTAAAAAGCTGTATCAGACATCAGAGATTGGCTGCTTCACGTCATTTTTTTTTTTTTTTTTTAGATTTACTGATATTAATGATTCCTCAAAAAACCTAGACTTTAGCCGCCTCTCTCCATCTAAAAATGACTACTGGGCCATGCTGGCTTACAACCGGTCCAAACTCTGCAACATTCTCTTCTCCAATGAGCTCCATCGCCGCCTCTCCCCGCGTGGGGTCACATCGAATGCTGTGCACCCTGGAAACATGATGTACTCCTCCCTTCATCGCCACTGGTGGGTGTACACGCTGCTGTTTACCTTGGCCAGGCCTTTCACCAAGTCCATGGTAAGTGAACGGCTTCTGTCGCCGCCGCAGGCACCTTCAATGTGCCTTTATGGGAAGGGTCCGGGAGAAACCCAGGCTTGCGTTTTCTTCAGCTTCTCGCCTCTTGTCATGATGAGTCTGGTCTCGGGAATCACATCATCAGGCCTATTAAAGCCATTGGAAAGGGCTCTGGAACACATTTCAATTGACTGTAGATTACATTTGTTTCTCTAAAGGTGTCTCGGAGGGCTGGATAGAACATGTGGTTTTTCAATATTGTGTTAAGTATGGCTAAAAGTCTTGATGGTGATGATTGGTTTTCTTTTGATATGATTTTTTTTATATTATTATTCAGAAACTGTGGTGCTTGGAAACTGTGTTTTTGTGTTAGGTGAAAAACATGGATTTGTGACTGTTGAATTATCAGCTGATATGATTCCTTTGTTTCCACTGAAAGTCTGTATCTGATGTTCTAAATTCTTTTAATGGGTGTAAACCTCTCCTGGGGTATGCTTCTTCAGCTAGAAGTATGTTTTACTCTTTATTTCCCCAAAGATGAATTCATTTGAATGAATCATACCACTGTGGTTAAATTTGGAAATATTGACAAAGGTAAGTATGATATTTTTCCATTTTTGATGGTCGTATAACAACCGTATCTTGAAACTTCTTCCATGAAAGCATTTTAGTAAGAAGCAACTTGAATGAAGAACATGCATTTTATATAATTCATTTGGTGTAGTATTTTTCTAAACCACAGCTATTCCGTATGGTAGTCACTGGCCACGTATGGCTATTGAGCCCTTGAAAATTGGCTAATATAGCTAATTAAAGAACTAAATTTTTAATTTATTTAAATTAATTTAGATTTAAATAGCTCCATGTGTCTAATGGCTGCCATATTGGAAATCACAGTTAAATAATGTGCCTAGCACAGCGTCTGGTGTGTGGTAGGTGTGTAGTACTTCTTGCCATGATGATGGTTGTTCTTGTTGTGAGTGTTACTTTGGTTCTGAAGATTATTTTCCAAAATGCGATTGCTGCTGATGGATACAAAGGTCACGGAACTAAAAAACTCTGGTAAATTGGGAGTCTGGTGATGGTAGTTGGGGGACCTCTGGTAAATTAGGAGTCTGGTGGTGGTAGTTGGGGGACCTCCCTCGCCCCAAAGGCCCAAGGAGAGGGTTATTGGCAAGGCAGGAAGGATGCTCAGTGGAGAGAGCTTGGTTCTCCAACCTGTACATCTGGTCTCTGCAGAAGCCATTATAGAGTGGACTTTCCATGTTCCTTTCCCCAAGTGACTGGAAAATAGCGTCTTTTAAATGCCACACATGTACTTTTTTAGACAAGCCTATATAGATTAGGAAGACTATGAAATATGTAGCTAAGTTTGATACTTAGGAAAAATTCTCTCTAATAATGTCTTTATATATTTAGGTGTTTAGTGGTATGTCTTAGCCATCAAATTTCCACATGACCAGGTTTATAAAGAGATGGAATGGGAACTCTGTATTTGCTTGTCAAACTCACAGCTAGTTGCTTCTCTTTCATGAACATTTAGGACTCTGTATTCCAAAGAGGAATCCGTGTGCATATGGATTTAGGATTACTATATTTCAATGGTAGGACAGACTGGGCTTGTTGGAAAAACCACCCACATGTTTTATCCTTCTGCACATCGCTTGGCGTTGCTTCCATCATGATAAGACTTTTGCTTCATAGGTGCAGGTTGCACTTCTGCCATTGTAATGCAAACATATTTTGGACATAAGCCATGCAGTTGCATTCCCATTCCTACCCCCATGTAAAAGTTGGATTCCTAAATGCTCACAAAGAAACTTAGCATAGATTCAATGTCCCCATCACCAGATGGCTGATGTTCTGTGCTTTGTCACCCTTTCTGCAATTCACTTCAGAAAAAGCGTTTTTCTTTTGACATGAGTGTTGCTAGAGTATACATTCCATTGTACAAGGTCAAGGAAGCAAGAAGCACAGCCCAGCCTCGTGCTTGGGAGCTCTGCTTTCGCTTCTCTGCTGCGGCTGGCTCCCTTAAGTATTAAACAGCAGTATTCTAATATCAGCGTCCCTTTTTTATTTGCTGTGACTTGCTGTGACTATGGTGATTTTAGTTACAGTAATTAGGTCACCCTTCATGGAGTCAGGCTATTTTAAGTGCCTCTTTAAGGAATATTGTTGCAGATCAGTAATTTTACAATTGGATGTTCTTGTGCAACTTTATTAAATGTAATCTGTCTTTTAAATGTGGCCCTTTTACAGTTATACATTTCTAATTGTTGCTGTAAATGCATTATCACTTTGAAATTAATTAATTTTTCCATTTTGGCCGCCCGCAGTATAATAATCACTAATGAGAAACTCACAGGGATTAATTCTCAGCACAGCGACCCCCACGGGTAAAGCCATGTCTCTGTCACCTCTTCCTCTTGAGGTCTAGAGGACAAGATAGGAATACTTGGGGTCCCGGGGGAGAACTTTTGTGTTCCCTCTCCCTCTAATTTATGATAAAATAAAAATAAGGAGTTAAAAATGAGAATGGGATTTTTTTTGATGTTGTTTAAAAAAAAAAAAAAAGGATTCTTCCTCTAGCTGCTTTTTAAATATCTTAAAGGAAACTAAAGTTTGCTGGGAGCTTTCAAATAATGAAGTCACATCCATCATGTATGCATTATATTTATTTTACTGTCTCTATGAAATTTCCTGTCCCTTTTTTATGCAATTAAAATACTCTAAAATTACATTTTTCATATGCATGCATTAATATATATATACGTTGTCTGTTAGTATACATGATATCTTCATGCATACATATTTAAGGAGCTTAATTCATGAAACCAGTCATATAGTATTTTCAAGGATAATTTTGTCTATTTGCAATTATTGCTGTGTGTGATATCTTTAGATTCCTTTCCATACTCTCAAGTAAGATGCGACTTGGCAGTGTAGGACAGACACCATCATGCTTTATATAGCAGCATATATGTCTTCATGTATCTCACAACCATTCTACGATGTTAGAATTATTATTCTTACTTTGCATTTAAAAAAGAACAGAGAACTTACCTAACTTGTTCAGGAAAATGGTATTTCAGCTTCAGATCCTTCACCAACCAATCCCAAGTTCAATTTCTTTGTTAAATGCACCACAGTGCCTCTGCCATATATATCTAGTTATACAGTTATGTTTTCTTTTTTAACATGTTTGAAAGTACCTTTGTGAAATTAACGCCCCCACCCCCCGCCTGTCCATTTTTTCCCCACGTAAGCTTTCAGTTCTGGTAAACAACATCTTAGCTAGAGTTTCTAGGTCTAAGCCAGCCCTTTGCAGATTGGTATGTAAATTTGAAGCTGAGCACCATCATGTGCCTCTTAGGGTGTTCTGTGCAACCAAATATTTGTGTTGGCAGGTAACAGTAGAAAGAATATCATGTGTCAGGGTAGCAAGAGCTTAACAGATGTTTTAGGGAACTGCATTTTCAAATCATTTTACATTAAAAAAATAGCTTGAGTTTGTAGAACTTCTGAAACGATTGGGTTACGTTTCCTGTGGCCGTGTAAAGCCAGTCATTGTGCTGAGTTTTAACAGATGTGCAGCGACCCTGCTAATGGATGGGCCTGCAATGCTGGTTCTGTTGCAAAGTTATAAATTATAACTAGAAAAAGCACAAGATGTCATTCTTCTAACCTTCGGGAAAGCCAGGCTGGGTAATTCTGCCCTTGAATAACCTGCTGCAGGGTGATTTATAGTTGGACAATTTAAAACATAATGAAGGAGATAATAGATGTTGATTTGTTCTTTAAATTAGTATTTTAGAAAAATATTTCCCCCACCTCCCTTTTAAATACCTGCAGCTGACTACACTCTAGATACTATCAAGGACAAAAACCCCCATTTGAATCTCTTGGCACATAAGAATAGAAACAGGGTACTTTTTCTGGGTTGGGAGAAGGAAATAGGATTTTCGAAGTGGAGATTTCAGCATATTCTTCACTAATCTAAATATTTTGAGACTCCCTGGTGAAAGTTGAATTCTCTGGATGCCAGTCCAGATGTTAGAAAACCAGACTCCTAAGACTCCTCTGTGGTCGGGCCACATTTGAGCTTTCCTGCAGACCCCAACAGAAGGACCTGCTTGGTTTGTCTCTTCTCCTCGGAGAGGCCACATCTTCGCAGCCTCAAAATTCTTAGTTTTCTGGATTATCATTAGCATTGATTTTATTAGTCATCCCTCAATTCTGCCTGGCATTTTACAGTTTACAGTGATTTGCTCAATGCAGAGTCTCAGGGATATGGTAGAGTAAAAAAAGAGCAAAGGATTTAATACCATTAGGCCTGTACTCAAAATTCAGGTTTCCCCCTTTTTTACTTGTATAATTTTGAAATTATTCAGTTTCTCTGAGGCTCATTTTCCTTATTCATTTAGACTACAAGTTATTAACACCCAGTTAAAAGCGGTTGAAATAATAGAGATTTGTTTTTCTTATGTATTCAGCAGCCCTAAGGTGGCCAGGAGTGTGTTTGGCTATTATACAGCCAGCTTCTTTGTGATTGTCTTGGTTTTTCCCTCATGCTAATAAAATGACTGCAGCAGCACCAACCATTGCATCCTACACGATAAAGTCTGAAGACAGGATGTGAGGGATGGGACCTATCCTTGCATACCTTCCTACTTTATTAAGAAGGAGAACATTCTGTCTCATAACTATCCTCCCTAGAAGATTTCCCCTCAGCTTCTATTGGCCAGGATTGAGTCACTTGTCATATCCTAGGTTCAGGGGAAGCTGGGAAAGTACATTTCTGGCATTTTGTTTTTGTAGTGTGGGAGGTGAGATATGTTGGAAAGGAAAAATGATAGAATAATGGCTTTTGAACAGGCACCATTGAATAGGTGTGCATATAGTTTCCTCATTGGTCATATGAGAATACTATACATTTTATAGGGTCATTGTGAAAGCAAGTGAGGATTGAGTCGAAGCCACCTGGCCTTATCTGGTTCCCTTCCTCTCACCCAGCTTTACCTCAAGCCACTTTCAGCCCCATTCTCCTTCCTTCTTCAGGATTTTGAAACTTATTGTTCTGTAGGCTCGGATGCTCCTTTCTTCCACTCTTAAAACTCAGTCCAAACATTATACCTCAAGGAAGCATTAGATCAAGATTTGGTCAAGACTCCTTCTTATATGCTCTCATAAGAGCCAGTGCTTATAATGGGGAGTCTTGACACATTGCCATCTCAGACGTAAAGCACTCTATATGTATGTGCTGAATGAATGAATGAAGGGCCCCTGGAATTTCTCCTTCATAGCGTTTAATGCAGATGTAATTTAGAGAAATAATGTCTGTAGTTTTGTGTTTAATGTCTCTCTTCTACTCCCTTGAAAATGCTGTTTTTGCCTTCACACTTTGTATGACTGGTCCATAAAGTAAATGCTCAGTAAATATTTATAAATGAGTAAATGAAAGATGATTAGGTGCTTAATGGATGGCAGTCATTAGCACATTCCTTGTCATTAGTCTCTGTGAGGTGCAGGGAATTGAAGTTCAGAACCTGTAGATAAAGAAACAGATGAGGCTAGAGGACCTGCTCAGAGCCACACAGCTATACATACATAGAACAGCTGGGACCAGAACTGAGGGTCCCCTAGAATCCTGGTCAGGTGACACATGAGGAATCTACCCAGAGGTGTGTATAGGGAAGGAAGCTATTTAAGGAGAGAACAGCAAGGCATAAGAAAGATAAGATAAGCCTTAAAGCTGGGCAGCTCTTGGATCAAACCCAGCTTCATCCCATGCATTCTCTTAGGCACATTTCATAACCTGATTAAGATTCTTTCGTAAAACTAGGGTGTTACACCTTCCTCACGGGCTTGTGTTGAGATTTGAAGGAGATCGTGAATGTACAGCATCTAGAATGTGTAGATGCTCAATAGACATTAACTCGTAATATTATCGATGTGTTGGAATTAAAGATCATGAATGTATAGCAATCAGAACAACCTATTCAATAAACATTAATTATTATGGTTATCGTTATTATTATGATGATTATTTTTTCAGACAAGAAAAGCCTTGCTTCTTGTCCCATTGCTTATAGATGCCCATTCTGGTAATGATGGCTCCGTGTCTGTCCCAGAAAGTCTAATTCTCCCTGCAAAGTTTAAGCATAAGGACATCGTATACGAGTCTGAGTAAAAGCTGAGGCAACATGCGGGGTGGAAGCTAGGACTAGGTGGGCTTCCACAGTGCGTAATGCGAGTCCCCCTGGCTGCTCGTTTAAAGCTGACAACAGTACACCTTAGCTTTGAGGAAAGATTAGCCCTTTCTCATTAAAAACAAAGAAAAGGAAAATATGTCTGGCTTTGTGAGGCCATAGCGTCTCATCACTGTATTTTCTCTGCCTTGCTTTTTCATGTTTTAAGTCTGGTTAGGCCTTTGTTCCCGAATGAGCACCCGAGAGGGGAAAAAAGTGACTATCTGGCCTTAATATGTGTGACAAATTGTTTAATGAACATTTAACCAAGATTTGAAATTCCCCTAGTTTTATCTTCCGCGTTTCCTTTTCTTCTCTGTCCCCGTTGGCATTTTGGTTATACATTGCCTCTTTTTAACTCTCTTTCTAGCTCCTTTATTACTTTTAAGTTAGTGGTTCCTTCTTTGATCCTCCCCCTTTCAGTTTCCTTTTCTCCAATTTCATACTTCTTTCCAGTGATTTTTGGCCGCAGCGCAGTTTAGACACTGGAGGCCAGGATGATTAAACAGATGCCAGGAGTTTGTGTTGCCCCACGATGATGTTTCTGAAATATTTCTTCTATGAACATTGATTCTTGTATAACTCACTGGACACGTTGATTTTCCTAGTGAGGTGGAAGGTAATGTTTTTCCAGCAGCACTAAAGAGAACTCGAATCTCGTGTTCTGAATTATTCAGAAACTAAAATCCATACCCTCCCCCTTTCTTACTACCCTAAGATTAGTGAATACTTTGAAAATCAGTAGAGGACATGTTCTCTTGTCACTTGAGAATCTACTAAGTGCCAGGGTCCTGCTCCTGGGTTTATGTCTTTCTATCTTATCTTATGTATTGTAATTTTAGAGTTTGCTGTAAATAAAGGATCCTATGGGTCTGAGCAAGTCCCCAGACCTCAGTTTTCTTATCTGTAAAGTGAATCCCTTAACCAGGGTTAGTTGTCCTGTGGTTTTGGATCTTACAGAAGAGTATAACTTGAAAGGGAATTGAAAAGGGAGACTAATGCAAATTCATACTTTTTTATTCTGAAAACTCTGGATGGAAAATGTGCCTACCACCATCCACTGTCACCACCATTTCATAAAAGAATAGGTATTGTAAGGCCAAAAACTGTGATTGTGGGACAAAAAGCAGCCCTTTCAGGTGAATTGAATACATTTGACTTGAGAGAAAATTCATTACTGTTACCGTTGCTGATGTTGTCATTTAAAATGCTGGATTTACACTTGGGAATACCTGGCCTAGAAGACTCCAAAGGTGCCATTCCAGCTCTAAAATTCTTCTGTGTATCTTTTGGATCCAGGTTCCAAACTTGCAGTAAAGGTAATTACATCTCAATTAATTGAGTCAGGAACCTGAGGTGAGACTGCCTCTGAAATGCAGACCCATTTACGCTTGCCATGGCTGGGTGAAGGGAAACAAAAAGATACAGGTTTGAATCAGGGTGTAAGCTGATCTAATGTATAGTTTTTGGTTTCTTTTTTTTTTTTTTCACCTCGAAAGCACTTATTTCAGCCAATGCCCTTTTATAAATATGACACCCCATCTACTTATATCACAGTTTCTGTGGGTCTGGAACCTGGGCATGGCTTAACTGGGCACTGTGCTTTAGGGTCAGCTCACAGGTTGCAATCAAGGTGTCACCCAGACTAAAGGCAGCTCAGGGTTCAGCGGGAGAGGGTCCACTTCCAAGGTCATGTGCTTGTTGTTGTTGTGTCAGGGTTCAGTTTCTTATGGCCTCGTAGAATGAGGACTTTGGTTCCTCTCTGGGTTTTAGCTGGAGGCCCCTCTCTCTGTTCCTTGCTACACAGGCCTCCCCAGCATGGCAACTGACTTTGTCAAAGTGTGTACGTCAAGAAGGAAATAGAGTCTACCAGCAGGCTGAAAGTCACAGTCCTGTGTAACCTCACCATAGAAGTGACAAATCATTATTTTTGCCCATTCTTTTTGTTAGAAGCAAGACACTGGGTCTGACCCATGTTCATGGGGAAAGGCTTTCACAGCGGCATGAACGTCAGGAGCCAGGGAACACTGGAGGCTGTCTTAGAGGCAGCCTGTCACTCTTTACAAGTTCAGATTTTTGTGGTTTTTTTTTTTTCCTTTCTTTCTTTTTTTGTTTTTTTTTTTGTGTGTGTGTGCTTTTGGTAGGCTTCATGGTGGTAGATTTACTCTTAGGCCTTGGTATTTTCTGGTTTTAAGCCATAGTGTTTGTTATAGACATTTTTTTCCCCTTGCCTTGCTATTCTGTTTACATCCTTTCTGTATTTTTGTCCTCCCTCTTTCTGGGTGAAGAGAGGTACTGGATGCACCCATTTTGTTTTTTATCTATTTATGCCTTTCTGCCTCATGATGGGAGATAAGATTTAGTCCTTTAATAAGAAAGCTTATGAAAAGAATAAAGAAACGTTTGGGTTATGTTTCCTAAAGTCAAGTATTTGTTTTCATGCTGCTTTAGTAGAGGGGGCCATGTTAATCGATGGCCCAAATTTTCTTTCTAAAAAAACATGTATTGCTGAGTTTTGATTTAAGTTTCAAAAATTGGCCAGAGACTGGTTTTTTTTTAAGCCATAAAGGTAGATAAGGCTCACCAAGAATTTCAAAGCTCATGCAGAATATTATTTTTCCTTCAGATAATATATTCTCTTTAGGATTTGGTTATTGTTGTTGTTGTTATTTTTTTAAGTGGTAATCTTAAAAAAAAAAACTTTTATTTTGGTGTTTTCAGAAAATATTGTAGAGATTGATTTGGAATGCTGACGTTTGGTTTTCGTGTTATAAAGCCACTTCTGTTAAAGTATAAAATAAGTATCTTCTTTAATAAAATTCTAGTTTCCCCTGTAGAATATCAAGCTCTGTTACTGATCTGGGGCTTTTTGCTCTTCCACATACCCCCTTACAGAATATCTGCACCACTTGAAACATTTCATCCTTGAGTTTCACATGATGGGGTCTCTTTAATCATTTACATTTTGAAAAAAGAAAGTGAAATAGTCTTTAAGAAGCCAAAGTAATCCACGGGAATGTATGGTGTTTGTTCAGCTGGATATCTTATTTATTTGAAGTACTGAGAGAAATCTCTTCTGACTGCTCAAAAAAGGGAAGAATAAACAGTAAGACTGTCCAAGTAATCTGAGCTAGAAAGTCCCTCCTTTCACAGAAAAGTTATAAAAAGTATATTCGCTAGATCCAAAAAAAATACTGTGTATCTACTACTGAGACCTGCATAATATTTTCTTAGTATTCTCACTCTTTAAAAGAAAAAAAAAAAACCTATAAAATCTGGAAACTTAAAAGTTTTTTTTTGATATTTTAATATTCCTAGGCAGGTGAATGTAACAAGTCTGTTTTTGTCTTAGAACATAACATCTCTTGTCAGCTTTTGTGTGAGCTGTGTGTCATTTGTCTCTTTGTTTATTCTCTATACCTATAAAAGACCAAGTAATGAAATTAGTGTGGACGAAATCTCAACATTGACCTTGAACACATTTCCTATAAAGGGAGCATTAAGAAGTTTAAAAGAAAAAATCAATTATTTCAAAGGAATTAGATTCTGGAGTATACTCATCCTGGAAAATAATATAGATTTCTTCTCTTTTTGTTCTCTCTGTCCCAACCATTAGGAATGAGCTGACATATTTCTTGTGGATGGAAAGGAGGGGAACATATTGGATTCCTTTCTCCTTAACCTGAAAAGGTCTTTTCTCTGCTGTGGTTTGTGTTCTCCTTAGACTTCAGCTTGTGTATCACGTCTTCCGACATCACTTTGTCTCATTGCCAGGCTGAAGGCTCTGTTGGGTTTATATTTTTAAAAAGATAAAATTAAAAATTTAGCTTAACTTTGCCAAAGTCCACCTGATCATTGACATATTCCCATGCTCCTCTGTTGTGAGATTTGACATGCATTTGATGCAGGATGGGAGAGTCACTGTCCGTTTTCTCTGCATAAGTGTTTGTTCTGGAAAGTCTAGAAGACAAAGACAACCAATAATACCAACAAAAACAACAGCTCACAGTAGTTAGGGCTCACCTGTGCCAAGCAAGCCCTATTCTATTTATTTCCTACAGTCCACTACTAACATTAGGTGTTGTTTGTTTGAAGAAGAATGCATGGTGATATAGTAGAAAGGCCATGCATGGGCTTTGAAGTTGATGAAGCTGGACTTCAAATCCTAGCTCTTCCATTTAGTGACCCTCACAATTGGGGGCAAGTCTCACAAGTCTCTCTGGGGCTCGAGTTTTCTTTTCTGTAAAATGGAGACAATAGTTCCCACATCTTTGGGTTGTTGGGAGATTAAGGCACAGCTCAACCCTAAAGCAGTAGTAGACACTCAAGAAATGCTAATTTTCCTTGTATTCTACCAGTCAGTGTAAACTTTCCTGAATACTTACTGATTTCTAAGGACATATATAGCAAGCTATTGTCAAGGATGTTGTCTATTACATGACCTCAAAACATACAAAGTTATGCTACTGCATGCGAGAAATACCTTTTAACTCTGAACTCCAAGCAAAACCTCTGAGGAACTACCATAATACCTTCTGCCTGATAATGAAATTATAACATAATGTATTGTTGGAGCTCCTAAGTCTAATTTTATGCTTTTTTAAACCATGTTAATGTTAATGGTTAGCATATCAACTTCCTCTGGTTTATAGTGACTCTGATACATTTTATTCGCCTTGTTCTATGCTTGGTCTTTCCTTAAGTCACCTTAGATCCCTTTATTGGAAGCAGGTCAAATATAAATTAATAAAGTAAATTAGGTTGAAGTACAGGCACATCCAACAGAGTATCTTAATCACACCAAAGGCAACTTTATCTTGGTCTGTACTTGTGGACATATTTCTCTATCGTCCATGCTCAAACAAAGAGATTATGACACCCTCTGAAGAAAAGTGAATATTTCAATGATATCATTTTAACTTTAGGTTTTTAGAAGGCTTTCACCTTTTAAAAAAAAAATTCATATGATTTACATAATACTAGTTATTGCTTGCTATCAAGCAGTATGCTGGCTGACCAGATGGTAAATTTCTTATTCAGATATGTATGTGTTTATTTATGTGTAGTTATGTAATCACAGTTTCTTCAAAGACCTATTGATATATATATTCTTTTTTTGGTCTTATTCTTTCTGTTTCTTGGCTTTTCTCTTTCCCCTAATCCCACTATTATTTTTCAGTGAGCTATTTATCTTAAATATGTTTTTTTCAAAAATTTATTTAGTATCCACTTTATTTAAGATGGTTTATAAAGACAACAGGAGCTAGCAATGGCAACGTATGTGGATACTTACTGACAATAAGTACTCCATAAATGAGTTTGTGTGTTTGTTATATCATGTAGATGAGTATCCACATTTAGAAAATCTGTTTGGGGGAAGGGAGAGATAAAACCATTTATTTCAGCCTGCAATTTTGATCCTGAGGCTTTTTTTAAAAAGTGTGTTTATGAATAAAACATTTTAATCAGAACTATATCAACACTGATCAATTTTTTTCATAGAAGTCTAATACAGGGTGAATTCCATTAAGTCAATTAAATACCTTGATCAACATATATGGTCGATTAATTTATGACAAAGGAGACAAGAATACACAATAGAGAAAGGACAGTGTCTTCAATAAATAATGTTGGGAAAACTGGACAGCCACATGCACAAGAGTGAAACTTGACCACTATCTTACAGCACCCACAAATATTAACTCAAAATGGATTGAAGACTTGAACATAAGACCTGAAAGCATAAATTCCTAGAAAACTTAGGCGATAAGCTCCTTGACATAGGCCTAGTGATGATTTTTTGAATCTGAGTCCAAAAGCAAAAGCAAAAATAAACAAGTGGGACTACATCATACTAAAAAGCTTCTGCATAGCAGCAGAAACCCATCAACAAAATGAAAGGGCAACACATTGAGTGGGAGCAAATATTTGCAAATCATATATCTGATAAGGGTCTGATATCCAAAATATATAAAGAAGTCACTCATATAAGTCAATAGCAAAAAAAAAAAATCTGATTAAAAAATGGTCATAAAATCTGAATAGACATTTTTCCAAAGAAGACATGCAGATGGCAAACCGGTACATGAAAAGATGTTCAACAGCATTAATCATCACGGAAATGTAAATCAAACCCACAGTGAGATATCACCTCACTGAAGTTAGAATGCCTGTTATCAAAAAAGACAGGACATAACAAGTGTTGGGCAGGATGTGGAGGAAAGGGAACCTTTGTTCACTGTTGGTAGGATTGTAAATTGATGCAGCTACTGTGGAAAACAGTATGGAGATTTCTTCAAAAATTAAAACTAGAACCACCATATGATCTAGCAATTTCATTTCTGGGTATTTATTCACAGAAAACAAATACACTAACTCCAAAAGCTATATGAACTCCCATGTTCATTGCAGAATTATTTACAATAGCCAAGATATGGATACAATCTAAGTGTCCAATGATGAATGGATGGATAAAGAAATTTTGGTGTTTATATATATATATATATATACACATATATATATTAAAGATTACATTGGGAGACATAATGTCATCTATCTCCCAATTTAGATAATTCTCACACACACACACACACACACACACACACACACACATCATAATGCCCTCAATGTCCATGTCTTGCCATTTGTGACAACATGCATGGACATTAAGAGCGTTATGCTAAGCAAAATAAGTTAGACAGAGAAAGGCAAATATTGTGTAAATGTGGAATCTAAAGGGACATAAAAGACAATCTCATAGATATAGAGACTAGATTGGTAGTTGCCATGAGTGAGTGGGGGGTGAAATGGGTGAACTTTTTTTTTTAGTTTAAATAAATTGTTTAAATAAAAACAAATAAAAAATACCTTGATCAAATTTTTAAACAGTACAAAGGTAGTTGATAATTAAGCTGTTGCTTTCTTAAAAATTATTTTACTGAAATGCTTTTCAATAGGACTGATTTTTTTCCAAATATATTTTACAATGAAGATTTCATCATCTATTTTCCGTACACGCCAAATTTTATAGCTTTGTCTATTGTGAATTCTCTTTTATGTTAATCATTTTAATTACACTTTGAAATTGGGCATATCTAAATTTTACCAAGTGAAGTTTTTGTCACCAAATTTTTGTGGTTATTTCAACCAGGAATATACATTATTAATTTGATAAAAGACCAATGTTCACTTTTTAGGTGACACCTATGCGATTCCTCAGTAAGTCTCCTCTAATATTCTGGGTTTCTCTGTTATTCAGGATAGATCTTTGAACATGTAGCTAATCTGATTCTTTCTCAAACTTTCATAAACTTGGATGACTTTGGAACCCTTGCCCTTTCTCTGTAGTGGCAGAACAAATAGTAAATAACAAATCAAGATCTCCTATTGCTCCAAAAGTGTCCTTTTTTTTTTTTTTTTGATATACCAGCTTTTTATGTCACAACCCAATATATGTAACTTATGCATATACATGTATGTGTATTTGTATACTATGCATGTGTGTGAGTATGTATATGAAACAAACGTTTTATGAAACCACATTCTAACTATGGGCCACGTCCCCTGCTGTTTTCTTTTTGGCTGTATTTTATTTTTTAAAGTGCTGATTATGACCCGGTTTCACCACTCACTATATTGCAGTCTGTCCTTTGAAAATTGCTGTTCTAGAGCTATTTGACCTGCTACCATCTTATAAACATTCTCGGAGTGCCTCGTGCTAACCTAAGGGGTAGAAAATGCAAAAGTGAGCAAGTCGTTTTCCTTGGCCTTTGAGCACTTGTGTTAAGAGGGACAAAGAGGTGAAGAATGATAGACTGAGGTGAGATGAGTACCACTAGAGGTAGGTAGAAGAGTAGTGAGATGAAGTTGCAGAACAGAAATGATATCTTTACTGAGCCTTGAAGGGTAGGTGGGCAATGAAGATGTAGACACAAAAGAAGAAAGTTTTAGGTAGATGCTGCAGCAATGGTAGGGCCACGACTAAGATTAAGGACAAAATTAAGGGGATGATAAAATAATTTTAATCAAGATAAACACGATTTTTATGCAATAGTGTAAAAACTCAAAACGAATGCAAAAAAATATGAACAAAATTTAAAAATTTAAATCAAAACAGAATTAGCGTTACAGAAAAGGCTTGAGGAATGAATATGGTTTTGTGGTGAGCATGCATTAGGCAAAGGCAAAAGCAAGCCACCAAAGGCCTTCTTGAGGATTTGGGATCTTACGCTATGCACCTTATCTGTTTCTCACATTGTTTCTTTGAGAGCAATATTCCCTGTTAATATTGAGGAATTTTGAAGGCAATGAATAACCTGCTCAAGGCTACATAACTGAAAGGCAGTGGAGTGGAGATTCAAGCCCTTTTTGATATAGCTAAGTGCCCAAGCTCTAAATCCCTACTGCTTATGGCCGCCTCTTCTGGCTCCAGTTCGTGCCCAGGTTTCAAAAAGACCATTTTTTATTGTAGGAGGGAAATGAGTTGGGAAGAAAAATACATTTTTAGCATGAAGACCAATATAGAGGCTGAGTTGGCTTCTCAGAAATTTTGTAGGCCTGTACCAAAACAACATTGAGGGCCAGGAGGCAAGAGAAATAATACTAGTGTTGTAGGAGTAGATGTAGAAACAACTTTTGATGTGTTAACTGAATACGGGAGATAAGTGGGTAAGAATGAATATGTGATATATACCTTTGTGAGTGGATTTGTTGATATTCCCGCTATGCATGCATGCACAAACAAAGGAAAATATCTGACATTTGTTTTAGTGGGTGCTTAACAAAATATTATCCTGTATTTTCTTTTTTAAAGAAATAGCATTAAATTCTTGCCTGAAGGATATCTGATACAGGTAATATGAGACTGTATTTTAACATAAAGTATTTTTCTTTCACCTAGGTATATTGTTTATTTTCGTAAGCAATTACTAGAATTGTGAATCTGCAGTGTCTTGGAAACATCTTGACATGTCTTTCTGTTGATGACATATAACAAACTATGTAAGACTGATTCTAAGAAGAGAGTTATTTAGAATACCCACATATGTCAGTTCTATAATATGTATAAAAATTATCATGCCTATTCATTATTTAAATAGCTGTGGCTTTTTAGTGAATACCAACATTAAGAAACCATGTTAACATGATTTAAAATATGTAATGAAATTTGCAATGCCATCTGATGACGGAACTATCAAATTAGTGCACACAGCATTGACTGATCATCCTTATAAAGAGCTATTTGCATTGTGAACAGGGATGATGCACATCCCCTTGTGGGCTGGCAGAATGTCTGCAAGCACAGTCTTAAATGATGCCACTGGAAGGGTGGCTTATTCGATGTTGAAATGTCATACAGTGTATGCACATCCTGTTATTTTAATCTGCTGTACACCTATAGGAACTGGCATGTATTCGGACCGACTGCTAGCATTCTCTCTGATTGTGTGTCTGCCCCCATTTTTGTTGGTTTTGTTACTGTCGTCCTCATTAAAGGCCTTTCCAGAGCCTTCCACCTATCTCAGATAATGACTCTTCCAAAGCAGGATTATCCAGGAGTAGAAGAAGCTTTCCTGCCAATATGTCATTGCACCACTTTGAATAAAACAGCAAAAAGTGTTTTCATTCGGTCCAGATTTGCTACTTGTTCTCTTGATTTTTTCAAAGTAATGACTAATTACAAGTCTTGGGTTAGAGAGATTCACTATGCGAGCGTCACTTTATGACTTACACCTTTGTCCTGAGCGAGTTAAAGTGAATTCCACCAAAGTTAGTGGATGGAAATACAAAGACCTTTTTTCTTGTTGTTTTTAATTCACATTTTTTTCCCAAATGCTAAGCTCTGTGTGTGTGTGTGTGTGTGTGTGTGTGTGTGTGTGTGTGGCGGGGGAGAATCTTAATAACCCCTCTTACAGGATTCTCTGCTTTTACAACATTTGTGTGGATCACAGAGGGCATATGTAAACAGAATGTGAACTTAGCAGCTTTCACCACAATCAGGAACTTTCTCGACTATCCATGCTGGAGGTCACATTCCCTTGTTTTTAGATGAGGAAACTGAGGAAACGCCCAGAGGTAAATGATCCACAGCTTGATTTGGTTGAACACGGTCTGCAGTCTCAGTTTCAGTATTTATTCCACCCTCCCCCTGCCAATTAATTGTTTTGTTTCATTGGCATAGCATTATTTGACTTAAATGTTAACTTGTTTTCTTATCTCACATATATAGCATACGAGATCATTTTAAAGTACATTTCTTATGCAGCATTTGAAAAATAAACAGTATGAATCACCTAATTTTTTAGCATTGATAGAAAGACAATTCAATATTTTAAAATGTACGTGTGTGTTTACATTTATATATCTGTACGTACCCAGGAACATATATACAACTCACATGAGTACTGGTGGATGCCAATAGGTGGTGCTATGTTTCATCTGTATGTGGGGTAGGGGTGGAATTAGTTTGTACACTATATGGGGGGGCGGGGAGGGAAGCGATGAAATGGTTAGTACATGCTTATTGGGCTCGCGGAAGAAAAAAAAAATCTTCATTTCTAACAGTTTCCATTCTCTGTGTCACCTTGGTATTTAATTTACTTCACTTATATGACTACTTGAAATTTTCCCAGGTGAGTTGCTCCTATTAATTATAACCTAGAGAGATAATATTAGTAAAGGAATGGATAACAGTATCTAAATGGTGGCCAGCAGATCGCTTTGGAAGGACGGATCTGCAGGTGCCTTGCGTGGTACCAATCCCAGGTGGCCACTGTTTGCCATAACCTTAGGGATTACCTAGACCAAGCCTGTTAGTTTAGAGATTAAGAAACTAAACTCTGAAATATTAAGAGACTCTCACGTTTACCCCAAAAGAGAGTCTTTTCATTGCACTGTGAGACTTGCCCCTATTTTACATTTCAACTGATGTGGTGTCTGTAGTATTTTGAATGAATGCTATTTCTGGCATAAGTTGTATTTCACAGTGGCCTAGGAGTTAATCATTCTGTTACCAATTCGGTTAATCTATGTCTCCTGAGTGAAAAGGGCTGTGATGGTCCCGGATTTCATCTTTTATCACAAGAAGCAATTGCCTCCTCTTCTTCCTTCTTCCTTCTCCCTTCTCTCCAACCATTGAGGTCAATGTGGTGTCTATCATTTTCACCTATTTTTTCACATTTTCTTCATATTTGCTTTAAAATCTGTGCACGTGAGTGTTTGTGGTGTATGGTTTCATTGTAAACTATCAGGCATCAATTGCTCGTTATGGGGCAGATTTTACTTTCTGCACTTGTCTGTGCCATTATTAAAGGCTGACGATGTTGCCAGTGGATATATTTGGAAATCATCTTCTAGTTTAAATGCAGTTAAAGACTTAAAAATAATATCAGTGACTTGTTTGCATTCTCATTCAGCCTGAAGGCCTACTTGAAGTTACAAATGAAAAATTGCAAGACTCAGTTTTAAAATTCCAAGAGATTGTATATAACAGAATATTGAACAACTCTTTCCTAACCCATTGGTCCATGACAAGGCTCCTTTAAACTGACTTCGGAACATCTCAGAATTATCTTTGATCGACTTGCTTATATTTTGCCTTTTTGTTGTTGTTGTTAATTCACCCAAAATTTAGCCACATAGTAACATGGGTGCCGCTTTGATGTCCATAGAGATCCTCATCATTCAGTTCTAGAAGCCATTTCCTTTCGAAAGTCTTTACCGCTCAGTGTCAGTGATTTTTGTCTACCTAGGACAAAAGCCATGACTCCTGTACCTCTAAAAAGTGTTAGTACTGCAGCTCTATGGGCTATGTGTTGAGGACGGGAGTGGCAGAGCTTGGAATTTGCCATCATACAGGAAATCTGCCTGTCCTCTACACATATTTTAATGGACATACACAGTCAGGGAAATCAAGAAAGCAAAATAAAAAATTAAAAATTATTTTGAGAGATTGAGAAATACCTAATTATTTCTCTTTATGTAAATCCAAAGTAATTTTCTCGAAGAAAAGTACTAAATATATACTTTGGTTCTCTCTTCTCTCTCTGAATTAATCAGTTTGGTTACTGCTTTAACTCGCTCAGCTGGAAATTACTGGCTTGTAGAACTCCAGGCTCATGCAGTGTGCTGAGAGTTAAACACAGGGACCCCCGAGTATGGAGATGACACAGACTATTCATAAAGTCAGGCTACACACTTCCCAGGCAGGTGACCCTGCAGCAGGCTGTATTTCTCTAGTGTCCATAAAACCTAATCCACACAGCAGCTCAATCTGTGGGCGATGGGGATTTTGCTGATTGTTTTAAGATCAGTGATAGTTTTTATTATTATTATTATTATTATTTAGGGTATTTTAGTATATACTTTTACACGTTGTATTAAATTACAGCTTTTTCAGCAAGAATTAAACTGAATGCCATCATTTTCCTGGGTGTCACTTTGCCACCTTCAGCCTTTCTGCTGTCACTTAGCACATTCATTGTGACTTTTTCGTTTGAATTCATTCTCACTTTTCACATAGAGATCTGAGATTGGGATGGGGTCTACCTGCAGCAAATGGAAATGGAAATGTGTATCACACAGGTGTGGTGTCAGTAACCGGAGAAAGTAAAAGCCACCCACGACATCTTAAGGCAGCCTTAGAAGTCTTTTGTTTGTCTTTAGGAAGCTGGCTGGGGATGGAAACAATTAGTCACAAATATCATTTTCATGCTTTTCTGTAGGTTCTGGGTAATCAGCTTGTAAATATGCACCTAAATGCATACTATTAACTTATGATAAATCTCATTTGCTCCCATGTTTGAATTGATTCTTAAGTGTGAACAACAATATCAGATAGATTAAGTCATACTTGGAATATGCTGATTCTCAGAAGGTCCACATGGTTTTCCAATGAAATTATATTGAAAACTGCCACCATGTTTTAGAATGGTCCTATATATAGTATTCTCATTTGAGTACCCTTTGGATTATTTGATACAGGTGGCACAGGATGGTCGAGGAAATGGATTTGTTGAATGTGGGGCAATGGGTCAGATATTTTTTATACATCGTTCTACTCATTTTACTTCCCACTACTGAGTTTTGAATTACTATGCCCATTTTATAGATGAGGAAATCAAAGGCCTTGAATTACTTGCCTTGGTCACACAGCTAGTAAGTGGCAGAGCCGAGCATCTGATTCAAATGTGTGTACCTCACTCATTGCATCTCACTCCTTCTCTAAGCACGTGCACGCCAAGGCTTCTGCAGGCTCTGTTCCTAACCCCAGGGCTGAGCATGGTTTTGTGGGGCTGCTGTTTATGGGTCAAGCATGATGCTACTGCCAAAGGAGCTGTTCCGCTCCTCTTTTGTTTGGGAACCTCTGTGCTTGGGATAAGGATGGCGGAGGTAGGGTGAGGGTGAGGGTGAGGGCACATTGATCTAGTCCTGCCCTTTGAGATGTGTGCCCTGAGGCCTAGAAGGAATCAAGAACTGGAGAGTATTAGTGGGCTACTGTTTCAACATTTCTGATTGCAGTGGAGGCAGTTTATGCTTTATATTTTCCTTAGTTGCTTTCAATTTAATAACCCATCAGTGTACTCTTACTTTGCCTTTTCTTCCTCTTTCCTCCTCGAATGCTAGTGCTTCAAGTGCACTGATTTCTCCAACCCTCGTGGAGAAGAGAATAGAGATCACACTGGAATAGCTTTTCTGAAGCTGCCAGTTCCTCGTGTAGAACATCAGCCTGAAGAACTTGCATTTGCAATTTGTAAGAGAGGAAACGGGCATGGTATATGGCAGGCACAGCCAATGACCTTCTATGTTTTGGCTTTTGAAGAACTAAAGAGTAGATTTGACTCCTTTTAAAACATGACATGTATATATTCCAAACCAAGCCAGGTGACATAGCAAGGGTTGGATCTATAACAGGGGTCCCCAATCCCCGGGCCATAGACCAGTACTGGTTTGTCACCTGTTAGGAACTGGGCCACACAGCCAGAGGTAAACAGCAGGGGAATGAGCAAAGCTTCATCTGTATTTGCAGCCGCTCACCAACGCTAACATCACCGCCTCAGCTCCACCTTAGATCATCAGGCGTTAGATTCTCATAGGAACACCTGGTCCCTGTTGCCAAAAAGGTTGGAGACCAATGGCCTAAAGGATGGAGTGATTTCATGAGCAATTAAATATTAAATATTAAACAAATGCTTCATTTAAGTTGAGTTTTTAGTTTATTTTATTGTGTTAGGATGCATCACTTGCATCCCACTGCAAGTTTAGAATTATTTTCCTTGGAGAATAATGCTGATCCCAGATATCAATAAGAATATGGATGGATGTTGCTAATGTCATATATCAAATTCTCCCCACGGATATAACCCATATTACGGCCCAAGTACATATTCATTAGTGGGCATCTGACACAACGTTGGCGGTTGTCAAACTATCTGGTCGTTACTATGCCACCTTCGTGTTAGTTTGGTACTGCAACAATGTGCAGAATTTTATGTTTGCTATAATTAAAAACCTGATTAAGATGACACATGGTATTTTACTATCCATGAAAACTTTAACTGTCACAAACAGCTCTTTGAAATCAGAGAGCCCACCTCAAATTCTGGTTTCTCATGGGTGTCCTGTATTTAACACAGGCCCTCCTAGCATTCCAAGTCATTGTCTACAGCTCTTCCATTGCCATTTATCCAAATGAGGAGCTAATTAGTGAGGCCAGAAAGGGGGGAAAAAAGATGGGGGGAGTATGTTTGGGGAAGGTAGAGAATTCTGAGCATGAGAAACCCATTTAAACAAGCCAAATCTATGTGTAGTTGGGACTCAAAATCTCCTTTTGTGCGAGAATAAAGACAAGCCAGCTAGGGCCCTTTGCAGGGACCCACACACGGGTCCGTCTGACCCAGCGATGGGCAAGGCAGCCAGGAACAGCTGTTATTCGAGCGCAAAGCTGTTTTCAAAATCAGAACCATTCCAAAAACCCTTACAGGTCATGCCTGAATACCTTCAATGTGCCCCATGTAAAAATACACTGCGAGTAGATTGGACATGCCCTATGAATTATACCTTATTTATTATCATTGAGCCCTCCCTTTTTCCGTCATGCTTTAGAATTATGGGCTGGAGCAGTTCTTAATACTCTATTTATTTTAGGGGAGGAAAATGTTTTTCTTTAACCACAACATTCATGCAATACCAACTGCTGGCAGTTTCCCTAGCATTTAAGGAAATATTGTTGTAAGGCTTTTATGTTCTGTACTTCAATCAGCCAGAGCCAGCAGTATCCCAACAGAAGGACCCTCAACAGACCATTTTCAGCATTTTGCTACAATTAAACTCCTCTGGTTTTAGCCCTCAGGCAATTTAGTACCTTTTTACATATGCACATTATGAACTTTTGACCAGGGTCTAGCAGTCATATATTAGAGTGCTGCTCTTGAAAGCAGGCTTAACAAGTTCCTCTGAGTATTGCAGTTGGAGTCAGTTGTGGAAAAGGTAATTTAAGCAACTTGCAGCGAGGCCATTCAGAATCTCAGTGATGATCCTAAATATCTCTCTCTTGCTCTCTCTCTCTCTCTCTTTTTTTCCCTTGTTTCCTCTGGAAGCTGGTAGCAAGAGCTTTCAAAGTCTGTGATTGATCTTTTATTCAGTAGCTAACGAGGGCTGTGATTCTATTAGCGCGCTACAAGGCAAGAGAACAGTGATTTAATGAAGTGTCTAGTGAGCCGGCCATAGATTTATCCTGTTGTCGCTAATTTGCAGTGCCGTTGCGAGCATAAAGGAAACTGCACTCACACTGCTATTAAGCAGGTATTTCCTTAGTAAATTGTTGTAAGGTCAGGTACAGTTATCTCAGCAAAAGCAATGCCTTACCTCTTCAGTGTCTGCAGATGACAGCCGCCGTGCTGAGCACTCACTGAAGTGGAACCGGGAGATCAGAGGTCCGTCTCCAAGTCGCCCTTAGCGGAGGCAGGAGCAGATGAACTGCCAAGTAGGAGTAATAGAGTCATAATTGGTGATTAGAACTGGAAAGGTGCAATAACATCTTAATACAAACTGGCGTATGTTATAGTTACTGTCAGTTGTTGTAAACTCACCCTGCCGCCTGGACTAGTTACGTTTCCCTTGATTAGCTCTGAGAAATGAGGCAGCGGGAACCGGGACAGCCACCCTGAGAACATCCAAACCATGGCTGCTTCCCAGAGTCTCGCCCTGTCCCTGCTGTTTTTCTTGGGCACCGGCACTTGCTCCCATCAGAACGTGCCACAGTAACCTTTTCCCACCGCCTTGGGAAGACTGGGATTTCACAAATGTCCTCTGGTCTCCCCTTTTTCCAGACATGGTGACATTTATGCACACTGGCTTTGAGGCTCGTTGAACTTTTGTTTTATTTGCCTTTGCTAAGGGGAGGTGTTTGCCTCCTGTCAAATCCATATCCCACTGCAATTCTGTGTTCACAGTAACAGGTTTGATCTTGCCGTGCCGGAAAGAAATCATGAAAAAAAAAAAAAAATACAAGGCACTGAGGAGTTATGCACTTAAGACTGGCATTTTTCAGAACACATGGGGCATTTTAAGTGTAATGCCCATGTTTGAGGTGCCCTTCCAGGTATGTGTAGGTGGTATCTATTTGTGGGAAAGGCTCATTTGAAGAAATTCTTTTATGCTGCTTAATGTTGAAATGCCAGGCTGGCTAAAAGGACAACCCTTGAAGAACAAGGTCTCCAACTGCACATTGAAACATGGCTGGAGACTTTGCTATGCGCTGCAGCATATTATTTAAATTCATAAAAGAAGATGCTATCCAGCATTGTCCAGACATGCCAAGCAGCTGTCATTATTGATAAATACAGGTGACCGGTCATTTGTATTGCTTGATGTGGGGTAAGGCTTGGCAGGATGCCTAGGAATGAATGATGAGACAATATAATGGGATGATGTACAGGACACATTTTCCTAATCTGGTACATAGTAGGTCCTCAATAAATCTTTTTTGATTCTGCAGTTAGTTGTAGAATCTGTTGGGCAAAACCTCGTCATTGGGTTCTCACCTTGATCTATAAAACTTGGGGAAGTCTAACGCTTACTTCACCCCAGGGCCACTGTGTGTTAGGTTAGTTAAGGTTTATAGTCAAGTAAAGAGTTTAAAAGAGTATTTTATAAGGGGACTCTGTTTGCAAATAATCACCTGGTTGATTACAAAGAGTGAGTCAAAATTTCCAATTTTTCAGTATGGACCTTTGAGTCTCAAAACAGTCTTGTTCAGTTTGGAGCTGTCATTTCATCAAGGGGGACTCTCTCCCAGGGAACTGAAATCTTAGCTTGTTGCTCTGGAGACTAGAACCTAGGATATACAGGCAGAGGCTTATTTTGGAGTAGATGAAGCTGATCAGAGCACAACTGTATCAGTGAACACCTGATTAGCTCTGATCTATCTCAGAGAGGTGTGGCGTAAGGAACGCTGAGATGCTCCTTGCTTAGCCCTGTGGCCAAGGTTCACACTGGCATGAATTGGAGGGAAGGAAGAAAGAAAAGGAAGGAAGCTAGAAAGGAAGAGAGGAAAGTTAATTGAAAGCATAGTCAAAAGTCATGCTTACTGTTTCCTATAATCCATACAAAGTGACTTGACTTAATAGGAATAATAGTGCCAAATGACTAGAATTTATTGAATGCTTACCATGTGCCCGTGTGTCATTTAATCTTAATGGCAGTCCCCATTTTCTACATGACAAAACTGCAGTTTAGAGGCCATGGTGGAAGCAAAGGCAAGATTCGAACCCAGATCTGTCTGTACTTTCCCCTCTATCTGCAAATATCGAACCACTGCCCCAATTCAATGAACTCCTGCCCATTCCTCCTGGGGAGGCTTCGTTTCTCTAAAGGTCTGATAAGGGTCACCCCCTTCCTCCCTTTATTTATGGGAAGGAAGGAAAGGAGAAATCAGGGAAAGGAGGGGAAAGGAGAAATCGATCAGGGAAAGAAGTAGAATTATAAGAATTCCCATTTCTAAATGGATGAATAGTGTAGATTGAAAATCATCCTGATTTAAACCTACAGACCACTCAGCCTGTCATGTCATTTTCCTAAGTGACCCTAAAGGAAGATTTGTTAAAGAACTATCTGCTTTATCCCATGACCCCAAGCTTAAAGGTTGGGGAAATGCCTCTGAATACTGTGCCTTTTCACTAATAATCACGTGGACCCTAATATCTTAATTTAACATGCTTTCCAGGAAGGTGTTGATATTTTTTTACTTAACACAATCTGTTTTGGTAATAAGCTTCCTGTATAAATGCACATTGGTAAATAATACCTATCATCAGAGGGCACCAGTAGTGTAATCAATTTATGTTTTTAAAGTATTTATGTTTCATGGATTTTTTTTTTCTTTTTGAAGAACTGATCTTCAGAATCGGAGTTACATTCAGATAGGCTTAATTTATTTTTAAATTAAAAGAGGCTAGCACATTAGTCACAAAAGATCACCTGTTATATGATTCCATTTATATAAAATATCCAGAATAGGCAAATCTTGAGAGACAGAATGCAGATTGGTGGTTGCCAGGAGCTGGAGGAAGCGGGTATGGGGAATGGCTGCTAATGGCTATGAGATTTCTTACTGAGATGATGACAGTGTTTTGGAATTAGACTGGTTGTACAACATTGTGAATATACTAAATGCCACTAAATTGTACACTCTAAAATGGTTAATTTTATGACATGTGAATTTCACCTGAATAAAGAAAGGAGAGGTTAACACATAGGAAAGACGTTTTGGCACATGGGTATATTAAGCTTTTTTTTTTTTCCCCCTTTACTCCCATCTGTACTAAACAATCCTACCGTTATAGCATGCGAGGAAATGATTGGGCTGTGTGTAATGCCCCAGTAAACAGATCTCAGAACAGAAACTCAGTCTCTACCCTGTGTCATGTTATGCAGGGAGCCACTGAAACATGTGCTTACCTTATCATTTCTTGACCATGCTATTGATTAGTTATGTGTTTGCCTGTGTTATTAATAATGTATACCTTGAAAAATCTATGTGCATTATAGTCTTTGATCTTGTCATGAATTTCAAAGCCAAAGATTCCATTTTCTCTTTTTTTTAATTTTCAAAGAGGTAGAATGGAAATAATTTTAAAATTTCCCTTTC
>NW_006434825.1:3080502-3125062 GCF_000325575.1 Pteropus alecto | reverse complement strand
TTAATGATATATGTATGTATGTGTATATGTGTGTTGTCTGTATATACATATACATACACACATGTATTTACACATTTGCAACACACACATGTACATACACACAAATACATACATATTTAAAGGAGAGAATTATAAAACAAACATTTGATTCAAGCTTAATCTATTCTAGAAATGAAGAATGTATGAGTACAAGACTTACACATCTTGTAGATTAAAACAGAAATTAAAGACTTTAGACTAAAGCACGATCAAAGGCTCTCTTTTCATTGTTCTTTTATTGTTTATTGACTTCAAAAAGACTTTTTAGTTTAAACTGACTTTAATGTCTCTTGAATGCTCTTTTGTAAAATGACTTTGAAACTCAGGGATAATGTCTTCATTAAGTGGAGAAAAATCTTGGGGAAAAATATAACTGTAACTTGGCTTTCATTAGAGTAGAAAGAGATAAAGCTTTGCTTAATTAATGTCTGTTTTCCCTCTGTTCAGAATTATAAGGGAAAAAGGGGCTGAAATTAGTGCTGATAAAAGCTTGAGATAGACATGGCACTGAAACTTTCCCCCTCGCCTCCTTAGAATTTAGAAGAACGTAATTCTTATAACTCTATTATAAGTATTAGAACAGCATTAGAATTTTCTAGTTGCCTTGTCTTTTTGGCTATGAAATGACTCCACACTCAGCGGTATCAATCACTCTTGCTCTTGCCACCTTGGTTTCATTTTCTTTTTGTTGGTGTCTAACACCAGTTTAGAAACTGATGATTTGGGAGGGGATGTCCACTGATATGTTTTCCTTTCTATTAAAAAAAAAAAAAAAAATTCAGACTCTCTCTGTTCCTTTCAGAGCCACCAGTCAGAACTCATCTCTTTCAGAAAGTTGCTCCTGATCACCTCCTCAGAGCATCCTGGCTTCTAGGTACCCAAGGCTTCTCTTTGCACCCTTTCTTCACTCTTCCATGGCTTTCTACTTGTTCCCTGTTCTCCTTCTATTTTCTATAGAGCAGATCTGGTCCTTAAACTTAGGAATGCTTTTCGGGCTGCTTTTTTTTTTTTGACTCCATGGAGAGACTAACATTGGACTCTTCAAACTAAAGTTTTACCAGTGCTGGCCAATCTAGCTGCTTGGTTCTTTTTTCCATATTATTAATAGCAAAGGAGAAACTTGTGCATAGGAACACCACCCATCAGAGTTCAAACCGATTTTCTGGATTCATCATTTTGCTTCCACACATCCATGGAAGGCAGTTCCTAGAGGAGCTAAATAAATTGTGGCACTTCCTCAGCTCCTCCTAGAAGGGATGCCGAAAGTCCTCCTTTCTCTGGAGACAGCAGTGATCCTGTGTCTTGATAGAGAAAACAGCATGGTAAAGTGGAGAAAACACAGGATTTGGGATAAAACAAACCTAGGTACAAATTCTGTGTCTGCTATACATTTACATTAGTTCATCGACTAGGGCAGGTTTGCTGAACCTCTCTGAGCCTCAATTTTCTCATCTATAAAGTAGGGATAATAGTATTTACTTCAAAGCATTGTGGACGGGTCCAATCAGGTAGAATGTACTGCAATTATAAAGTTATAATCCATATTTTGATTTTAGCAACAGCCCCCAGCTACCTAGTTCTGTATTACAACAGATCTGCTCTGACTCTTTCTTTTTAAGTAGCTAACACTTGAAAAGACTTACCTTTTTGCCTGCTTTCTCCCCAAAAATATATATTCAAGATGGCAACTTTCGATATCATGATGTCTCATACGGAATAGTTCTGAATGACTTAGCTATCTTTATTGTGTCTGTCAATAGATAGATGGATAGATAGATTGATTTTAACACCTGTGCAATTTTACTGGCCTTACTTTTTTGAATGCTCAAACGCCATTGAGACATAGGTTTCAGAGGCACATTTAAATACTGAGTGTTTAAGTGGCACTGAGGAGTCACTATAGCTTTGTTTTGTAAACCCTCAGGGATATTTATGCCCTCTCCTGAGAAGGGTAATTGAGCCTCCAAACCACCCACCAACATTTCTGCCTGTAAAATATTTAAGGACTGGTACTATAAAGCCATTTCTCTTATGCAGTTTGTTTTCCATCTACAAACAGGAGAACAAGGAAAATGTGACTCAGAGTAACTTAAAAAAGCTAAACTCTTAAGCGACAAAATGCATCTCCTCACAATAGCACTTGGAGAAGGGCTGAAGGCAGACAAAAAGTAAACAGAAAAGGGACCAGGGTTCTAAAATCGAGATGACGGGGCTCCACAATGCAGCGTGATGATGGCATTATAAATCACCCATTCAGTGTTAAGCTAAACTTTCCCTGCAAGTATATCACAGAGAGTACAGAAGGGCTTTTTTGATAAAAGGAGCCTAGTTAAGAGATGTGAAAAACCACACTTTAAAAGCATAGCAGGCTGCCAAGTACTTCACGCATAGTTGGGAAGTCTATGGCTTCAGCTTATATATGGACAACCAGGCCAGGCCTATAGGCTCGTGCTTTTCTCTTCTGGTTGGCAAAAGTGCCATCAGACATGCTTTACCTGAGAAGGCCATCCTCCAAGATGAGTGAGCTGCAGAAGCCAGAGCGAGGCGATGCTTAGATGACACCTAGAAATTCTGTAGAACAAACCGACACTGGTAACAGCTCTGGGATTAGAGCCAAAAAGACGTGAATGAAATTTTCAGAGACTCTAACAGACTTGTAAGTTTTAGACTGATGCATTATTAAAGGTAAAACTAGCTGCTGTAAACAATAAGGATGGTGGCTCAAACATGGTGAAAGTTTATTTCTAGTTTATATAAGGCCAACAGCTCTCTTATGCATGGTGACTCAGGAACCCAGGCTCTGTTCATCTTGTGGTTCAGCTACCTCCAATATCTGCCTTCCAAGGCTGCCTTGGTTTTCTACATCAAGCTGGTGGAAGAGGCAAGAACATGGGGTATCACCTGTGGGAAATTTTAAGGACCAGGACTGGGAGTGGTACGTATTTATGACATGCAAGAGGCTAGGAAATGTAGTCTAGCTGTGCACCGAGGAAACAGAAGAAATGGGTTGGGTGAACAGATCATAACTCTTGTCCCCGCTGATGTACTGTTGTTTGTTTTAAATCACTTTGGATTCTCAGTTCCTTTTTTTTGTCCAGGTTCTTCATGTAATTAACTCTGGATATAGCCAGAGATAAATAAGGCATATTCACTGCCCTCTACTATGTCAATGTGCCAGGTGCCTTTGTGTACCTTTCACTGTAAATATTGGAAAGGATGATACTGTACTCATTTCCTTGGCCTCCTTAGCAGCCGAGAGTGGCGAGTAAAATCGGAATTCTGCACAGGCCTTACTGGAAATCTTTTGCTTTTGGATGAAAAGGCAGGTGTTGCTGGTGTTTTCTCTCCCCCTCTCTTTCTATTCTGAATGCAGATTTGATGCCAACAGTTACAGCAGTAGTTTTGTTAACATGAAGCAACAGACAGGAGGGGAAAATCAAAAGAATGGCAGAGAGAATGGCCCTCACATTGTAGGACCACTGACGAGAGTCAGCAACTGTCTAACAGTGAGACATCTTTCTCCATCCCCCACCTGCCAGTGAATGAACCACTAATAAACATACTGATGCAAATATGGAATACAGGTTTAAGAGGGATTCTGGATAATCCTCAGGGGCCAGAACTTTTTGAAAATGCAAGAGTCATCCCTCACCCCTTTCACCTGTCTGAACGTTTGCAAATAATAGTGGTGTTTTGCTTCAAATGGGAAACACTCCAGTGCAATGTTTCTACAAAGTTTTAACATAGGAAAACTTTCTTCACTATTCACATTTTTCTCACTAGCCCATTTTTGTCGTGGTGACGTGGAATGTGATGATCTCAGAACTTTGCCTCATGCATGAAATCCCTGAAGTTATATTTGAATTACTTGCCTTTCCTATTATTATTGCCCCTTTTCCTCTGTGACTTTGTTCTGAGACTCATTTATATTATGGTAATTGCTTTATGGTATTTAAAAATCCTTATTTAGGCCACATTAGTTAGAAGATAAAAATGTTTAAACACTAGTACCTCAAAGTCATTTGACCTGAATTAGGCTGTAATTTTACCACTCTTATCAATAATAATGATAATAATAATAATAATAATAATGATAGGAAGAAGAAGGATGTTCCATGCCAAGGAATAGTGTAAATATCATCATGTGGTAGATGCATGCCTTATTAAAGAAACTTTTAAAGCTCTTTGATACATCAGTTTACAATGTTTTTTCCCCCTATTCATCAAAACTATTCCAGATGACAGTTATCAGTTTTTGATTCTACATATATTTGAAATACTACAAATATGCTTCTTTAGAAATGCAACATAATTTACACTTTTCGCTTTATTCAGAAAAGCCATTCCTTTGATTATTTTAATTATTTATTATGATGCCAATTTATGCACATATTTTTCTGAGCACCTATGCTTGCATTGGTCAAAGGGCGGATGAAAAATCATAGCTGAGAGAGGGACAGGTAACATTGTAAGTATCAGTCCTGGCATATAGTTCAAGTGAAAACCACAGCCATGTGGCAGCACCAGCGCAAAGGCTCGGCTGCATGTTGCATTGGTATAACCTGCCACATTAACAGTGAGATTACTAAGCAGGGCCAGAGGGGACGTGGTCAGCCTCGTATCTCATAAACCGAGGCTGTCGTGTGTCTCCAGTGCTGAGTGTTTTAGAGCTGCCAGTTCCAGAAGCCTTTGTTCACTTTTAAATAATGGAAAACTTTCAGGCCTTGTTAACTGTTTATTAAGGAAGAAATTCAGAACATTTAGAATATAAATTTGTGTCAGTAGAACTTATCTTGCTGTTTTGTAAAGTGCACACAATTTGGAATGTTCGCTATCCAGTTTTGCCACCCTGAAGAAAATCATACCATTTATCATCAGAGTATCTGGCGAATGAATCCAAATCAAGATGGGATTACTGGTCTACATCCTTGCTGGCTCATCTGGCTTAGCACAGGAGACACCAAACTATGGCCCTTGGGCCAAATCTGACTTACTGCCTGCTTTTGTGCAGCCTGTGAGCAAAGAATTCTTTTTACACTTTTAAGTGGTTGAAAAAAATATTAAAAGAAGAATGATATTTCATGGTATATGAAAACTATATGAAACTTAAATTTGTCTGTAAGTCAAGTTTTATTGGAAAACAGCTTCATTCATCTATTTAGGTATACTGTCCATGGCTGCTGTAGTACTACAGCAGCAGAGTTAAGTAGTTGTAGCATATAAGACATGGTCCACAAAGCTGAAATATTTACCACCTGCCCCTGTTTCCAGCACCTAATGTAGAAGATGTACTTACCTGTGAGCAGAGGTGACTAAGGGGAGATTTTCGCCCTCCCTCTCCCAATGAGATGGAGAAAGGTCAGAATGAGTTCTTGCTCTTGATGCTGATACGGATCTCATGGCTGCTTTTTGGAACTCTTTCTCTTCAACAAGACCCGGCTCTGACTTTTCCTGTCTACCCCACTCTTTACTCCCACGTCTCTCCAAGGTAAACAGTAATGTGTTAGCTAAGGACCACTGTAACTAACCAGTGGTTCTCTACAGACCAGAAAGTCACCTCTAAGATTATCGAGCCATTGTGTGGCTTAGCTGGCCAACCAAGTCCTTGTAACATGCACCTTGCCATTCCGCTGTTCTGTAGTTACAGTGTAATTTAGGGATGATGAGGGGAAAGTGGTCTCTCTTTGTCTGTTAATTCCTTGGAGGAAGTTCTGTTCAGAATGAATAGTCTTGAAATATGTAATAAAGTTACCTATCAAGACCATTTTTACAGAGAGATTTAAATGTGATAATAAGAATAAAAGAAAATGAAGTGACATTGAGGGCGTCGTCTTTTATAACAGCTCTTGGTCTTTACTGTTAAGCACACTGTAAAATGACTTTTATACATTTATGGATTGAAATGGTTCTGCTGAAATTTTAAGTGTTAACATTGTTCAAACTTCCATTACTAACACCTCTCACATTGTTACAAATGGTTTCATATTTGACATTTTGATCATACTAACCTGGGACATTTTATACTGAAGCTCTCATTCATTTCATGTGATAGGAAGGTTCTGCTTATTTTGATTTCAGCACCTTTCAATAGGAAGCCAATACATTATGTTTGCACATCTTACCCTGATGCATTCTATAAACTGATCCTCACAGAAGGTATTTTGTAGGATGGAGAAAACTTAAATGTTTTGTCAGATAAATGTGGTTGGAAAACAAAGATATTTCTTTTCCAACCTGGTTCCTTCCTTTTCCGATTTTCTTGTTTGCTTTTCCTTAAAGCTACTACTATTCAGACTACGGTCCATAACTACATTTTTTAAATAATAGCTTTATTGAGATATAATCCACATACCATACCATTCACTTATTTAAAATGTACAACCTAATGGCTTTTAGTATATGCAGAGAGTTTTACAACCATCACCACAATCAATTTTAGGTCATTTTTAATACCCCTCGAAGAAACCCTAGCCCCTCACTTCCTCTGCCAGCCTTAGTCAAACACTAATCTATTTTCTGTCTCTACAGAGTTGCCTATCCTGGACCTTTCATATAAATGGAATCATACAGTATGTGGCCCTTTATGCTTGGCTTCTTTGACTTAGCATAATGTTTTTAAAGTACTCTGCCTTATTTTTCAGTCCCTTCCTTTAAAATCTTTTTTTCTTATAAACGTAAAATTTAAGGGAAAGAATAAATGTGTATACAGAAATATTTAACCTCTTTAAGCATGCAAGATCTGTTGGGTTTACCTCTGTGCCCACCCTAGCAACCGGCAGTGCCTAACGCATTCTGAGTCTTCCTCAGGTGCTTGCTGAGTACATGAATGTGTGACTGATAAAGCTAATGGTAGTTACTTGGACCTTAAAATCTCCCTTAGCACAGCTGTAGGCACATCCCAAAGAAAAGCCAGCTCATAATAGGAAATGTGCAGAATTGTGCTTTAAGGAAATGTAATGTGAACACCACTGGTCTGTCAGACATAAAAGCTGCTTGTTCATCTCATTCTTTTTCCTTGTTGTATCTTCTCTACCCTATCTATGTATTGAGAGCAGAGACTTCCTTGTGCTGTTTGGGCTCTCCTTGGTTACCAGGTTGACTGCATCAATACCTTCTTAAAGTATTCCCATTCCTGAGATAGGAGTTTTTGGTGTATGGATAAATTTAGGTTTGTAAATATGTTGCTATTTTTTCCCCAGAGTTTTACGAAGAGAGTAAGGGCTTTGTTATAAGTTAGCCCTTTATAAAGTTTAGGCCTGTTTTTGTTATAAAGCTCACTTTGGTTGAAGATAACTTAAACCATGATTTTCATTTTGATGGACACAGAGTGCTCACTACACGTTTTAGAAATAAGAACCTTTTAAATAAAAGTGAGAAAAAGAGGTATTAAAAAGATTCTCTTATTAATTTATTAAACAAATAGGAGTTCAAATTTAGACCTACCTGGGTTCTTTCTGTCTTTTATCCCTCCCAGTGTATCCCTCTGTATGATGATCATGTTCCAGCTTACTGGGAATGGCCCATGGACACCTGTCTAGGGTTTTAATTGTTACCAAAGCCAGGCAAATCTTGGCTGTGAGACCTCTGGTGAACTTAGTGGATAGAATTGGAGCATCAGCTTCCATTTTTAAGACTGGTCCCTCATTATTAGGGAGGATGAAAAGTCTGCTTAAGTCATAAGCTAGCTAATCGCTTTGTTAGTTGAAGACCTAAATGAGTTTTAAAGTGAAATGCACATCTCCATGTGCTAAGTAGCCAGCTCTCAATAGGCAATTGAGATAGCAAAGACTAATTTAGAAGGGGCTGTTCTTTTCTCTTTTTTATCTTTTACTCTCCATTTCCTCCCTCCTTCCCTTTTTCCTCCCTCCCTCATTTCCTTCCTGCTTTATTCTCTCTTCCTTCCCTCCCTCTTTCTCTCTTCTTTCTTTCTCTCCCTCCCCCCTTTCCCTCCCTTTCTCCTCTCCTCTTTTGCTCTTTCAGTTTCTTCTTTCTTCTGTTTTCTCCTCGTATTTAACTGTTATAAATATGATGGAGTTGTGTCTGTAGGCTTTAGCTGGTAATTAAATAAATTATTTATAGATTTAACACAATCTTGAATTACTAGGTGATCATTTTAGGCACTCAAAAGTATAAGAGCCCTTGAAAGCAATATCCAAGCATAGATATTCCATAGCACGTCTTACAATCTAAATATTGCTTTTAGTGTAATCGAAGCAGCAAGAGTAGTCACAGCAGTTGATGGACTATTTTTCAAATTGATTTCAAAAATGTATTTAAGGGGATGATCTTCTAGTCTAGATTACCTATTGATTTTTAATATGAAAAGCTCATTATGTAAGCAGTAACTGCATATAAAAACCTAGCAAACCTTTGCATAAATCCTTTAATTGAATTTCCAGAGCCTGTGGTTCTACTTTTTTTTTAATTAAATCTATTTCTTTTTTTAAGTGTTACTGTGTAATTTGCATGCTGTGAAGAGGCCCTGTCCCAGATAAAGTGCCATTGATCCTTATTAAACCTCACCTCTGGGCTTGCTTAAAACTAACTGGAAAAATTAAAGTGTTCATGCCGCAATGCACTTATAGCTTGTGTGATAGGATTATGGAAAAAATAATAAAACTAATTTCCAGGAGAGAATTTATAATGTGAGATTTTATTTTTTTTCAATTTGATAATTAATAGTGAAATCATATCATATATATAAATCATATTTAGCCTATAAACTGAAATGGCAATTAGGAAAGATAATATATACTTGATGTAAAACCATCATGTTATGTGCGGATAATCTTTTGGCACTTTAATTTTTTAATTGTAGAAGGAAAGGATTATGGATTCAAGTCAAGCATATTAAATGGTGGGTTTCCTTTGAAAAATCTGATTCTTTTACTATGCACTACATTAGGAGATTTTTAATTTTAGCATGAGGAAGTATAAAAGATACAGAGAAAGATATTCTGGTTATGTTTGTGCTAAAATGTATGTATTAGAATTACCAGGGGAAAGAAAAATATAAAAGCTGCAATAGGTTTTTTCTATTTTTTAATACCTAACATTTGTTATTTTAAAAGCAATAAAATCCCCTAAAGAAATATTCATAATCAATAAGAACACAAAATATGGAATATATTAACTGAGTTATAAAAATGTTTGTAGTATAGCACAAAATGAAAAACACAGCAAGTTATGTACGGTTTAAAGTGTAATCAATTTTGAGGTTGTATACAAGGATATAAATGATAAACACAAGTAGTAGCATTTTTAGTAAAGGCTGTTACAAAATACTGTATTTATGGCCTATTCCATTCTTTTTATAGCTCATTAATGTAGAAAACAAACACAGTGTATCCATCTTCTCAGACAGCTTAAAATTCCCTTAAATGATATTTTTAAATGGAAATACTGAGTTCATTTGATCTGTTTCTTCTTTAAGCACGCCTTAGTTTGAACAGGCATGTACATACCAGGGGTCCTTTTCAGACTCTGAAAAGAAAAAGGAGTTGATCATGATGCATTGCCCTCCCTGTACAGAACAGGGCCAAATCTAACACCTTTCCAAATAAGTTCAGCAGTATCTCCCTCCTCTCACAGGGCTCCATGCCCACTCCCCAGGTCCCAATCGACCCCAAGGAGAACCTTCACGCCTTTGGAAGCTGCATTAATTCTTCCAGGCCACAAGGGGGCTGTTGAGTTATTGGTTCACTGCACTTGCTGGCAGGAGAGAGTTTTAATGCTGGTTCCAAAGGTGCTTAATTTCCTGTGGTACCGATGAATATGCATACAGTGTGTGCTCAGCAATCTCGCAGTTCAAACTAGACAGCTGGTCCTGAGGTTCCCCCCACCACCCACTTCTTTCCTTGGACAAGTCCTTTCTGAGTAAGCTGAATCTGTAATGTAATTTCATTAACTTATTTCCAGTATTTCATTTGGTTTTGATGTTTCCGTTGTGGCCTTTTTCCTTTCATTTTGTAATTTCTGTGGAAGTCACCAGCCTATTATGATTGATGGAGCATAGTTCCATGGCTGTAGGAATCGCAAACTTGGATAGCCCAACTTCCTAAAACATAAGTAAGATTTAGCAATATTCTATTTGTTTCCTATAAGTTAAGAGTATTTGGGAAAGAAAAGGGAAAAAAAAAAAAAACTTGGTAAGAAGGGCAAAGTATTTGAATTGTTTCCTTTCTCTCTATTTGAATTAACATACAGTCCAGCACAACATAGCTCTATCCATCCATCTATTCACCCATCCATTCATCTATCCATCCAATATGTATTGAGTACCTACTATGTGTCAGGCACTAATTTAGACAGTAGAAATTTGAATTTGGATCAGTTATTGCCTTCAGGAATCTCATTATCTATTGAAGAAGACAAAGACATACGCGAATAATTTAACAGGACTCAGAGACCCATCTGAGCCTTGGGTTAGAAAAGGCTTTCATTATGTTGAGAACTTTTTAACTTATGACTATAGTTTATTTGGACTTTATAATTTATAAAACAAATCCTATTGGAGGTAAATACAATGATACTGAAATACTATGAAGATTATGGTTTTAGAATGAAGTCTTTTCATGGCATGACCATATAAAAGAAGATACTTTATACAATGAACATGGAGACGAGATGAATCTCAATCTCTAGAATAGATTGGCATTGGTCTGGTTGCCCGCAGAGAATCATGTGGCCACTGTCATAGGGAGGGTGAACACAGAGTCCATCTGTAGAATGTGGGCAGTCATTTGCAAGTTGAGAACAGGGGGCCAAATAAAGAGGTGTCATTATCTGGCCTGGGAGCCTGGACAGTGGTCAGAAGCAGGATTCAGAGTTCCCTGAACCAAGGTGCAAGACCCAAACCAGGAATAAAAGCCAAGCTGAGCTAGGAAAAGCCCAGCCAGCGCAAATGAGAGGTCTCCAATAATGCTGACACTATAGTGCCCCCAATCACTGCCCCTTCCTGGGGAAAGTACAGCCAATAACAAAGAAATTGAACATCTAAGAGGCAAGAAAACTGGGAGGCTAAAGGTGATGATTCTGTTGGCTTCAGAGCTCAGAAACAGACTTGCTTGATCTCATTTAAGCAACCATACCTTCTTTGAGGCAAATCAATGGATTATAAAATTGAGTATCAGAAATAGCCATCTGGAGCTCCACTGACAATATGGTAACACCTAGACGCATATGGTTAATTAAATTTAAAATAATTAAAACTTAAAAATTCAGTTTCTCAGTCTCACTAGCCACATTTAAGTGCTCAATAGCCACATGTGGTCAGTGGCTACTATATTGAGTAGCACTGGTATAGACTATTTCTATCACAGCAGAGCCCTCTGTTGGCTTGTGCTGCTCGAAAGCAGAGGTCTCCACTGTGTGAAGAATTACCAGCTGGGGGTTCCAAAAGAAAACATTATAACTTGTATTTATCCATTAAACACTTCCATTTATTATTAAGTATCTCAACACATTTATCAGGTGGCAGGTACTGGTGTTTTAAGTGCTTACTGTATTTATCCATATCCTTTCAAATATCCTTTCAAGTAGGCACTGAGGTAGTACTATTAGTATCCATATTTTACAGATGAGGACACAGGCACACTGAGTAAGGAGTTGGCAAAGTTGCGATTCCAACTCAGGTTGTCTGGCTCTGGGGTCCTCACTTTTAATTGCTGTATGATATTGACTCTCAATTAAGAAGCACTAACCTTTACAAATATTACACAGATGCGTTGACATGGGAGCTCTCTCCAGTCCTCATATTGTGTAAGCTATGCAAAGCCTTGTGAAGGAAAGCTGGCTGTTTCCCCAAGTGGAGAGTTCATGGTGGAGCCTATGGACTTCTGACACTGGAAAGTGCATGGTATTTTTTCATGGTGCTCAGTGAAATGAATTGGACGCTAGATTATCTGGTTTGAACTAAAGCATCTCTCACAAATGAACAAAACGCTTAAAAAGATTTCTGCAAAAGAGGCCAGCTTTTGAAGATAACACTTATAATGTAAATACAAGCAAGCAGTAAGAAAATAGCAGCATTGGCACTTCAGCTCCTCCTAATATGAGCCTGTCATCCGTTCCAAGGGAAAGACAATGAAAATTTGATCAGATCTTAACAGTCAATCAAAAAGCAAAAGTCTAAATTAGCAAAAAGATGTGAATTTGCACGCACTAATTTTAATGATGGACATCATTCTAAACCTATACCATGCTTTGAGATATTAGCTAATACAATGATACAAGTTTATAATTATTTTGTAAGGGGGAAAAAAAAACCTCATTGATTGAAACAAAGAGTCATGGCAGAGACTGAACTTTGCTGTATATGCCTTTGTTTATCATGAACTGAAAGAGCTGCCCCTACCATCCACCCCTTAATTTTAAAAGTATTTACTTTTTTTTCAAGTACATCCTGATATCAGCACATAATTGCACTGAGCCTAATTGATAGAAGTCTAAAAATTGCAGTGATTGAGTTTTTCCCCAGCATTCTGACCAGTCTCTAGAAATTTCTCAAGCATACCAAGTCTTTTGCTTAGGGCAGGGGAAGTGTGTGTGTGTGTGTGTGTGTGTGTGTGTGTGTGTGTGTGTGTGCGCGCGCGCGCGCACGCGTGTGGTAGAGGTGATAGGAGAGCTGTGTTTATGAAAACTGTGCAGGAATAACATATATCCGTGAACCTTTTCTATTCATCTTTCTGGTGCTGGTGCTTTAAAATAAAATATATAATTTCTGAGCAGAAAGGGAAACATTTTTTACCCAAAGATTTTTTAACTCTTTTTGTATCCCTGGTTAATTCTGAGCTACCCAGCTTCTGTATTTATGATATATTTTGCTTTCATATGCTTTTTAAAGGCTTAAAAAATCTATTTCTAAAGAATAATAACTTAGAACCTGCTGTTATTGTTGTCATACCTGCTCTGAGAAGTAGGTAGATATGATACATGTGTTTGGATAGAATGGTAGATCAGATGGCTCCACATCTTTTTACATCATAGTCCGTAATCATCGTTAAAGTGAAACAGCGCTTGAGAGAGATCACTTGTTTATCCCAATTTTAACTTTTTTTTTTAATTAACCAATGTGTATTGAATGCTTACTGGGCCCTGTGCTAAGTGCTTTATATTTGATTTATAATCTCCCAACTACTCTATGAAGTGACTGCTATTATTATCTTTGTGTATAAGGGTGAAGAAACTGAAGCTCAGAGAGTTTAAGTAATTGGGTCAGTGTCACACAGCTGGTCAGAGACAGAACACTTACTAGCAAAAAGACTGTTTGCCAGGACCCATGTTGTATGAGGGCCGATGGAATGACAAAGACCACGCGCTTCATTTTTTAGGGAAGGACCCCTTCTTATTTATCTTTTCTTTTCTTTTTTTTTTCCCACGTGTAGCAATAGCGCCAAGCTTATAGCACAATCCGTTAAAAGAACGAAAGGCATTCCTAGATGTTTCTGGGGAACCCATGGATGTGACACACCCTGAGGGTTATTCTTGTCAGCTTTGAGCTTGTGCCAAGGCTGGAATGTCACAAAACCAAGCTGGAGGTGCTTCTCTCAATGTCAGTGAGAGTGTTTAACTGCTTTCTTTTATCCTGTTTTTGTTTGTTTGTTTGTTTGGTTTGGTTTGGTTCATCCACTCAAGTGTGAAAGCTACTTCTACCGTTTTGATTTGGTATTGAAGTCATTTGAAAAACATTCTCTATTCAGGTATATTGCCTTCTGTGAGAGAGACCAGCTCCCAGAAAGCGTGCTTCTGCTTTCAGGAAAGTCCTCCATCTCCAAAAGCGTTCTCTGACATGGAGACTTTTAAAATACTTTCCTTTCTGCCTGCATCTGGGTAGATTTTTTTTTTTTTTCCAGTAGTTTCTTAATGGTCTTTAGCAAAGGAAGTAAGTGACACTGATCAGTGAAGGTGGACAGTAAGATTTATAATGTATTTGTGCTAGCTGATTGCCAACAGAACCGGCCTTTCCCAGCGGTGCTGTACGCAGACTCAGAAAATCAATAGGGATTAACCCCTGACCCCCTTCACATACTTATACTGTGGGCTGCATCGCTTACCAATATTTCATCTGTTTCACTTAGCTGCTGTTTCTTACTCGATAATGTGTGGCCGATCTCACAAGATACTAATTAATTTTTTTAAATGCACCATCACTTGAAGCTGTGATAAAATATCATACCTTTGGAAATCAAGGCCCTTTTGGTTTATTTATTAAACTCACATTAATTAGCTTTAATTTAAAAAAAAAAAAACTGGGAAGGGAGAAAGCTAAAACTCCAGGGTTTGCTTTGCTCACAAAACCCCCTTCGTGGTTAACGGGGGGTGGGGGCGGGCTCTGTGGTTCTAATGGAACAGGTGTCCCCTGGCATCTCAGTTAGAAAATGGGCCCTGGTCAAGCAAATTGCTAATCTTACCTCTTAGACACACTTTTTTTTCCCTGTTAAATAAATATTTATAGTAGATAAATAGGGTACCTCACAGTGAAATGAACCCAATGTATAATTTTTTATGGAATCAAAATTAAGTTTAACACATGGTCTACTTGCAAATGTATGCAAAGGTTTGTGTAAACATGTGTTTTTATGAGCTGCCCTTAATTATTATTGCATAGGATGAAAAAGCAAAATTCGTAGTAATATACTTTTTTTTAGCATATATTAAAATACTGAATATTTGTCTTCAAAATTGAGGTGGTTGTATATTTCCTTCATCCAAGATCCTTTTGTTCGCGATTTTTTTTTTTTTTTTGCAAGTATACCTATTCCCCAGAGTTTACTTACAGTTTGCTATTGATCCAGCAGCTGGTATTTGAATTGGTCGATGTACTCTGTAACTTGTTTAAGATACCCTACCTGAGCTATTAGTTTAAATAATGTATTCATAAATTGATTAATCATTACAGTAAGACTTATTAGCTGCATTTATATCTGTGTGTTATCCACAATTGACTTGTAGTCTAATAATCACGCATACTTAAGCAGAAATTAGGTTTTACATTACAATTTAATAATTATCGAGGTGGAGAACAATAGTATTTGTGCATAGAAGTTGAGTGGCTGCAGGGCTTTAAAGGTTAGACTCACTAAGCAGATTGCATCTTTTACTTTTCCCAGGAAAAACAGACAGTTCCAACCCCCAAAAGTGAAATATAGAAGGTATACCAAATTCTGTCAGCCTCAAAGCAGTGATTGAGTTTGCTGAAGCTGTCCCAGCTTCACGGTTCCGGAAGATGGATGGGGGCAGAGGGAGGAGAATTTAAAGGGATAATGCCCTTTTCTTCTTTTCTTTAGCAGCTCCATCATGGGGAGGGGGTGGCTCCTCTCCACCGGGTTTTCAGGGTATACGCTCACACCATGAAGCTTCTGTACCTGTCCTCCAGTGAGGCTAACAGACTCAGTGCAGACATGTGAAGTAACAGCCCAGCAAGGCTGCCTAGGAACCACGTATGCCCCACAAGACACTGGGGTGATTGTTGAAAGACCTTCCATGTGTATTCCTAAGCAGAAAGAAAACAATTCAGCTGAATTCAGGGCTTAGGGCTACATGCACTTTACAAAAAATAAATAAACTTTATTTTTGGAGCAACTTTAGGCTCACTGCAAAGTTGAGTTGACAGTGCCTAGAATTCCCAGATATCCCTTGTGCTCCCACCCACATACACACAACCCCCTCCCAGTGACACCCACTTGTAATCAAGGTACATTAAAGTTAAAACCATGTTTTCAGTGGTGGATGTTAAATTACAGCTTTGCATTGGGCCTGCCCCACTGGGCCATTTCTGACTCATTGGGTAGCCCCTTTTCAGGTTTCTTTTTGCAGGGTGCGGATCTGTTAGATTATTTCAACTTTATCCTCCCTGGGAGCTGAACCCCCTTTCTTCCCCCTATTTGGTTGGAAAGTCATTTTGCCTCACCACATGATTTTTTTTTACTTCATAAATCGCCCTTCCAAATATTATTCAACAACCTGCTAAATTAATATATACTGTGTTCTTTCTGTGATGGGGGGGCGCCTGTCTCACAGTGTGCATTTGTTCAGCTGTGTTGAAAGAGCACTGCCTGCCGCGTGAAGGACATCTGCTCACAAGTGAGCAATTGTGCTCCTGATTCGGGGCAGCACCTTCGCCTCCACGCGGCTCCAGATGAAAGAACAGATTGCCAAGAGCCGCTTCTCCGAGGATCCCTCTCCCCAGCATGGGGCTTCATACATTATTGAGAGCGAACCTACTTTCCACCGCCACTCCCCCCGCACTTGTTTTGCCAGCCTCATTCAGAATGTCAGCATGGATCACTTTTCTACCTAGGTATAACTGGCCAGCCAGGAAACTTCAGCAGATAAATTATTTACAGGGTTTAATTATAATCGTACAGATTTATTAAACTTCTTGGTTACCTAGGAGCCCATGTTGCTGCTATAAAGAGTTTGCTGAACTTTGAATAATAGACGTTTTGTTCCAAAACAGAAACCCTTTGTGCATGCTGCTACCATGTATGTGAAATCTGTGTGTGAGGGTGTGTTGGTGTGTGCTGGTAAATGGTTAACAGCCGGCTCTTGGAGAATGCAACAGGCTCAGACTTGCAGTTTGCTGATTCCCGCGGTGTAAATACTCACAGCATGACCAACAGAAAGTTATGAAACAGAGTTTGGATGAGACACTTAGTTGCATGCCATTGTGCGTGTGTGTGTGTGTGTGTGTGTGCGTGTGTGTGTGTGTGTGTGTGTGTATGTGTATGAATGTATAGTATTTCCACTATGCAGCATAATAGACATAAATAGCCTCAAGAGCATAAACAGCAGTCAAACACACTAGGGGACATGGGAGAGTGATTCAGAAATATTGAGTTTTGCGTATTTCTTACCTTTGTTTTTTATATATTTATTTAATCATGATTTTATATAATTTAATATTTATCAATGCATGTGTCCGACAACCAACTGATAAAATTCCTAGAAATTTAGCCATTGGCTCTCCTGAGTCGGTCAGCCCAGACGCAGCACACCACTGTGTGTGTCTGATTGACTGCCTGTTTTAAATTACATCCTGTGTTTGGATGAAGTTCACAATCTACTCCTAATTCAGGCTCATTCCTAACAGGGTGTCCCTGCACAATTTTCCGCTGGGGTGTGACGAGCCGGTTGGCATGCTGCTAAGTGTCCTCAACAGCAAGCAGACACATGTACCCTGGCTGGTACATCGCAGACAATTCTGTTGTACTCATATTAAGGACAACAGTATTTTGCCAGAAGCTATAAGGAGATGATTCTGTAACAGCATGGTGACACCAGACTGTGTTTTACACTTTTCTTTAATATTTATGCTGGATAAATAATTTATCTCTTTTTTTCAGTTTTTTTTTTTTTCCATCACTAACATGTTGATATAGACAGGTGCTAGGTTTCCCTGAATGACTAAAGTAAGGATTGGGTTATCGCCTTCCCCACCCCCCATGAAAAAACAGATGCATCAGCAGAGTTGAGCCTCTGGGAATTGTTTTTACAACTCTGCATCCCGTTCACTAATACAAACTAATGAGATCTATTAAGGACCAGACCACATGTTTGAAGGGAGTCACTTATTAATGTGACATCTCTGCATGGCATTATAACATCAGGGTCATCATACTCTGAGGTTTTGGAAAATGCAAAGTCCTGGCTCACCTGTTATTGTGCTTTTAGGACTTAACACAGAGTTCCTTCTAGTCCACGGTCTCTCGACCTTGGCGCTATTATATTTGTTGCCAGATCATTCTTTGTTTTGGGGCTCTCTCCTGTGTATTATACAATGTTGAGCAGCATCCCTGACCTCTGCCCACTAGATGCTAGGAGTGACCTTTCTCCCTAAGTAGAGATAATCAAAGATGTCTCTAGATATTGGCAAATGACCTTGCGGGGGGCGGTGTCTGCAAAATTGCTGCAGGTTGAGAATCAGGGTTCTAGAGCCACAGTTCTTAACTGGTTAAAGTGTACAAGGAAGGAAAAATAGTGACTGTTTCATGATCGTTATCCTTCTCCCCATCTGGCTTTCAGGAACCTGTAACCCACAAACACTAGAATTGGAAATAAGGCAACCTTATGTCACCAAATCAACTTCTGCCCAGGAGGCCTGGACTGGAAGGAGAAAAGCAATACTTCTACCCAAGGGCCACTCTCCCATGTCCCCTAGGTTCCTGTAGAAGTGCAGACATCATCAGGAAGGGGGTCTTCGGAGGGGGCAGAACTAGGGCCTTCTTTTTCTTGGACTGTTGCTTGCTGTGGTCACAGACTAGTTTCTGAACTGTGGAGCAGGTAGGTATCTCCCTGGGAACTTGGGAGTATACACAGTAGAAGACTTAAAAGGCCCTTTTTGCCCTTGACTGGGAATTGAGGGGATATAAGAGATGAGCCTTTATTCAGAGGAAGCTCTTCATCCCAACACCCTTTAAGGTGACATAGCAGATAGCGCAGGATAAATTTCAGAATCGCTCTGTGGACGCTCCAAGCCCCTGCCTGGCAGCAAAGCAAGCTGTGCACAGCTCACTGCTAGGTGAAGGACACCCCCTGGAATTGTATCATGTTTAACCTATGCAGTGGTATGGCTGAGCCCTTTTTCAGGCCCATGAGATTGAACTTTTTCTGAGTTTTCCTCTTCAAATACAGAGCTTTCTGACTTTTCAGCTGGGTGTGCCAGCCTGGCATTTTGAGCATGATGGGTTCGATACCTTGCTGGCCCTACCTTGCACCTGGGTCCTCAGGGAGCTGATCAACAGACTTTGCAGCTACTCTGGTGGACATAGTATTCTGTGCTCATCAGGCATCATCTGAGACAGTGAGTGTAGTGGAAGGGGCACGTTCTGTGTCAGGCAGACCTGGAATGTTTTTTGAGGGACACTTAGGAGATGTGTGATCCGGGGGTAGGTGATTTCACCTTTCTGAGTCTGTCTCCTTACCTGTTAAATGAACATAATGATATCTCCATGACAAAGTCAAGGGATGATTAAATTAAATAATGAACATTAAGCAGCTTTCTTAGCTCTCTTGCAGAGTAGGACTTTAGTAAGCCTTCTGTTGTTACTGTTCTTTTGGTCTTACTGCCATCTAGGTCATTCCCTCAAATAATGGCACTAGGCCACCCCTCCTGCCTGTAGGACATAAAACTGCCTAGTCTCTTCAGAATGCCTAAATTCTACTGTGAGCAGGTCCTTTCAGAAACAGTTAAGGGGATCAATAGTTATCTGCTTACCTTTCTGGCTGAGATGAAATTTTATGCTTGTTACTAGCAGATCAATAGTGAAAGCACATTCTGTTAAGTTTTCCATAGGAGTCATTAATCTCCCTCAGCCTCAGTTTCTCTATCTGTGAAGTGAGTCTAACCAGGATGATAATGAAGAGTTAGGTCAAGTGAGGTTGGCAGTCAGACCAGCTGTGACATCAGAGCACATGTTCTCTCCATACCCCCAGGTCAGTAGCGGTCATTCAACTTGGAATAATGAACTGTCATGCCGAGGATTTTTTTCTCTCTTTACTTGGCCAAATATCCAAGCTGAAGCTTTCACTCTGAGCCTGATGACATACATTTCAACATCACAAAATACCATTTGAGAAAAAAAAAAAAAACAATGGCAAAATTGGTGATCTTTTTTTTTCTCTTCCAGTGACTTTTTCCAGTGAGATTCAAATTCTCATTCCTCCCTTAGAAGTTTTCAAGAATCTATGTATGTATGTATGTGTTTAACATGCATTTTACACGTTTAACTATTTAAACAATTCTGACAGGCCTTTCTATTTCCAGAAAGTTCTAATTTTGATCTTTGTGATCTCATAGTCTCGCTCTCCAAGGTAGAAGAATAAAATGAAAATGATCATGGACTGAGCACCCCAGCCGGGGCTTGGAATGATGGGAAGGTGCCATTGTGGGGTCTTCCCAGGGGTCAAAGAGTAGTTTAGAAATCTTCAGAACAGGTTGTCTCATACTTGAGACCCCAGTTCTGGCTAGAAGGCTTGTCGCTAAAGCTGCTGACAATCAAAGGGTGAATCGTTGATGTGGGTAACAGTTGTTGGAGGAGTCCGGAGGGAGCCGACAGATAGTCGGATGATTTTAATGTTTATATTCCACTGGGGTAAGCTCTAACAAAGACCCATCATTTCCCAGATAACCAATCCTTTTAAAAGAACATCTGTTGAAACTGGCAATTTACATTCTTCTTAAAATACGGAGCGACATAATTAACCCTCTGGGGAGACTAATATTAGTTTATTAGAGACAATTTCTAGTTCTGTTTATTTTTACACTAAATGATTTGTTCAGACTGGGAAAAAAAAGTTTGGTTGTGGTATGGGTTCGCTTTTATTTCAGGTTGACTTTTTCTTATCAAGGACACACACCGTAAATATCGAGGTGATTGTGTGTGGTCACGATGATCATCAACCATGAACTAATAGAAGCATGCTGCAAGTGCTCGATATTGTTTGACATTTGAATAACTTGGCATTGAACTAACTTTTGGGTATAATTAATCTGTTTTGAAGTGACCTAATCTGTCAGTGTATGCGTGCATGTATTTATGGGGTTCCCTTGGTCTCCAGTCATGGCCTCAGGCTCCTTCGGCACCCACAGCTGGTGGAATTCTCTTGTGCTCATCGTGTGGTCCCTATAAATTGATTTATACTCTACATAAGAAGATCATGGGCATTTAGTTGTTTCCCACATTGGACTCATTTCAGACTTCTGGCTTGTCGTGGGACAGAGGAGAGAGAAGACAGGGCTTTTGACATTATGCAGAGGCTAAATGAAACCACAGTCCCTCTAATTGTTCAAATATCCTTCTGAGAATTGCCAGGCACCCACTTGAACATCCAGTCATTTCCCTCTGAGTTCTACATCGCGCAGCAAACTAAACTGACTTCTGCTTTCCTCGTGATGACGCTTCAGATGTGGGGATTCCCTTACCACGTAACCCTTCACTTCTCTTCTCCAAGCTCAGCACTCACTCGGCAAATGAAATGGCTCCAAGAACCTTCCCCCATTAGCATTTGATCTACTGCAAAACAGGACTCAATAGCAGGAGCTCACAAAATATAACTAGCAGAGAGCTCAAGCGAAAGTCATTGTGAGCCCTCGGCTTGGCTCACTAGCCCCCAACCGGGCCCCAGGTGACTGACTGCTCCAGCCTCCTTAGCTCCCACTTCTCTCCACTGGCTAAGTTTATGCTTCAGCCAAACTGAACTGAGCTCACCAGGCTGACTCATCCGTGCCAGATGTTCCCTCTGTCCAGGCTCCCCCTCCTACTCCCTGTCTATTGGTAAACTGCTCTTCATCCTTCAAACCCAGCTCTTGGCATCATGTCTCCCATGAAGCCTTCCCAGACCTTTACTCACCTAGACAACTGACCACCTCCTCTCCCGAGCTGCCTTGACAAGTTGGGCACTTCTGCATCATGATTGTCCAGTTACACAGTCATCTTTCCCATTGGATGACATGCTCCTTGGGGAAAAGTAACATGGTTTATTCCATTTTTAACACTGGCTTCCCTTCCCCACGCTGATCTGTATTTAATACCTCATGGCACTTGGTGTCTTGTTTTCAATGAAGTATAAGGGGTGCATCACGTGTGTGGGAGTGATTACAAAATTCAAACAGGGAGTTGCTGATTCACACCTGGAGTTTCTTTATTTGCAAGCTGGGAGATGAGAGCCGAATTTGAAACCCCTGGAGAAAATTTGAGCATACGAAGCTATTTTGAATAACAGTCATTTAAGGATTGGGGAGGGGGTGGGCATAGACGCCTCTGGAGAACTGAGAGTCACCCCCTGCTCATTGCGCTTCCTTCCGTTCCGCCCTTAGTTACCTTTATTGAGGTTCTGCAGCCCACCACACTGCTGATTCACACCTTCACCTGTCATTCTCCCTGCGCCTGAAATGTCTTACGCAAAGTGGGTGATACTTACTCTCATGCACAGAGTGGAGGGTGTGGGCGTGCACTTTGGAGTTGTTCTCTAGATTTCTAAAACTTGGAATTCTCCCCTGAAGATTCCTGGCCAGCTAGCTGCTTTCACATCACAGTTAAATGAACACCCAGAAAATAAGTGGCACCATAGCTCAAGTGGCATTTCCACGATAAAGAAAACAGATGGTTTCACAGACACCATGTGTACAGCTTATAGGAAGTCTTAAACCAAAGGCCAGTCGAGATCGAACAAGGCAGTCACACAATCATCGAGGAGATATGCCTTCTGAAGGTGTGTGTGTATGCATGAGTGTGTCTTCAATTGAGTAATTTATTTATTTTTTTCTTTTCTATTCACTAGCCACTGGGCAGGTTAACCCAGGACATGGTCTACTGGGTGGACCTCCTCAGTGACTCTTTAGCAATTCATCCTATTCCTACAACTTCCTAGCTTCATTTTTATCACTGTCCATAAACGCACCTCACAGTGTGTTAGAATCAAATCTATTAAACATGTAATTCACATTGGCTTGGTTGTGTGTAATGTAAGAGCACTTTGCTACACCTAGAACTACGACAGTGAACCAGAGATGGTGCGACCTTGGGTACAGAGCCCCAGGGCCTGCCACTAGGAGGTGTTTATGGAATCTGTGTTTCCTTTCCCTCTCAAGTGAGACTGAATTTATGTTGAAATTTTCTTTATATATCGGCTTAGGGAAATTTTATTGTGGTACTCATGTGCCTTGAATAATTTTTAACAACTTACAGAGTTATAATTCAGGGAGTAATTGGTTCTTAAAGAATATGCATCATCATATCAAAATGTGTTTTTTCTTCAATTCGTAGCCTTTTTGACACATTACTGAGAGTTTTATCCCCGATATACTGAATACTTGTGCAACATGAATTTGAAATGGTGAGTGTCCAGTGTGCATGCATTCACTTCACAAATCCTTTACCCATGACAGACATCACTAATCAATCAGAATCATGCTCAGCACACTACCCCAAGTAACCATTACTGACCATCTGAAGTCAGTGTGAGAGATACCCTTTACCAACCTAGCAAAATATCACCCAAGTGGTATTTTGGTAAAAACATCATAATTCTTCCTGCAGACTGGCCTCCTGTGTAGTGGTAACAAGTTTGGGAATCTTACTCCCAGGAATGTTTTGCAGTTAGAGCTTGGCCTTCCTCCTAGGAGAAGGCTGCAAAACTTCGAGTCAGTTACGTGATGGAATAACAAACATTTCCTGATTCCCTTATCTGGTGGGGCCTAACACTCACTCTCTAACTGTAAGCTCAAGCTGCATAAGAAGAAGTGCTATGTTAAGAATTTGTGTATTAAGATAGGTGGCTAGCATTGTTCTGGTCCATTGCAATGTCAGGCAATGTCAACCTTACTCCGTTCATTGGCGGTATGATTTGATTTTTGCACACATAGTTTCAGGAACATATCTTTTGTACCTAGCTATGTCTACTTGTGTGGGTAATTAATGTATGTGTCTATTATTCTCTTATACAGAGAAGAGCAATTGCATTCAGTCATTCTAGGTCCCTACAGTGTCAACTGAGTTATTTGTAAAATATTTTGAGGGTATTTAAAGAGAGTCATTTTTTTTAGTAACTTCTGATTAATGACATAACAATGAAAACAACATAATAAATATAGCTAATACCTATATAGCACTTGCCATGTTCTTATATGTATATAAGTATATAATATGTAGTGCTCTTTCTGCATACTTTGCATAAATAAACCCCTCACCACAATTCTATCCCTATTTCAGATATGGGACAACTAAGGCACGTGGAAGATAAGTAATCAGGCCAAGAGCATACAGCTGAAATAATTGCCTGACTCCAAAGTCTGTGTTCTAACCCACTGCATGATATGTGATCATCTCAAATTTTCTCTCCATATGGATAGATTAACGGTAATACTTCCTTACTAAGCGGGGCAAGGATGCTAGACTTTTATGATGATTGGAAGGTAACAAGCCTCTGGGAACCAGAGGCTTAGAGAAGGTCTGACTCTCAAGGTGATGTCTTTTCTTTTGCATTTTAGATGGGTCAGTAAATACACATGAAACAAACGCAAAGCAATAAGCAAACAAAAGAAAACAAAATCAGCAATTAATCACTTTTGTGCCACTTAAAAATTCTTTTGCTGGGTGGCCCTCCGAAGACCTGTCTGATGCAAAGGCTAGGAGTCTACTGTGTGAGGCTCACAGGTGCTTTGATTGGAAATACCCTATCTCCTGGGTTTGCACAGTTGTGGCTTAATGGACTACACATCAGTGGCTTTTTAAGGAAGAGAAATTTAAGGCTTGGTCATCGGTCCTTAAGTCAGCACATTGAACTTTTTGTCAATTAGCTCCTCCCCCCATCTTTATGGTATGGCCTTTCCTGTAATTACAGTCAAGATCCTATAGCCGGAGGAAGGCCTGTCAATTGAGTAAGAGGCTGATGTCCATCGCACAGTGACAGCCGGTTCTGAGTGTTTTAGGCCTGTCCTTAGAGAGTCCTGTTACTTCCTCCTTTGGTACTGTGCTTCAGCCCAGCTCACCGCCATCAGATGGACTGGAGCTGTCTTATTCCGTGGCTCAGCCCAGGAGGTCACACCCATGGGACATGATATACTACAGAGTAGAGATGGTTTATTGATTTGTATTGTTTTTTAATTAAAAATCATTTTTAAAATGTGCATCTGTGTGCACATAGGAAAAGATCTAGAAAGATGAGTAGCAGACTTTTCATCAGGTTTTACCCTTGGGGTATGGGTTTGGAAGCCATGGGAAAACAATCACATTTGACTTTAGACCAATCTGTACTAGATTTTTTTTTTTTTTTCAGTGAGCATGGATTACTTTTATAATTTAAAATTAATACATAGTTAAATAATAAAAATCAATAAATTTACTTCTAATGGTGAGAAATTCCCCCAAGAGAATACAATTATAAATGAGAAACCACAGAAGCTTCTGAACACCTTGAAAAGGGGTATCTTAAGTAGAATTGTGGATTTTCATCATTGGTCTCAGAATTTTTAGCCAATTAGAGCTCATAGTTCTTTATGACTATTTTTCCACATGGATTTTTAGCTTCTCTGGCTGCCCTCACCCCCGCCTCCCATCTAGTTTTCTTCAGGTTCCCTGAGTCCTCATGCTTGTCCCATCTTCCTGTCACTCCTTCTGAGTGACACAATCTCTCTCCTCAGAAGGGAGGGATATTCTCTCTTCCCATTCGTTTTTCATTTATATGTCTCATAAAAAAATCAAGCACACGTGTGTAGTCATCGTTGTTCGGCCTTTTTAAAGCTGTAAACAAACGAATGCCAAGTTGGTAAAGTGCATACAAAGATCGTCGACGATATCCTTGTGGCACGTAGCCCTGTTGAAGAGTTTTATATCTATAAGAAGCTGAAAGTGGAATTTAAGGAAGGAATCATGTCTGTTGGTAGGTGGTTGGCATAATGCGGGTCTGTTCAACCAACTTGGCCATGATCGTAACTCTATGACCATTGTGTTTCCGTGGGCATGTTATTGTGAATGGCTTTGTCCATCCTCCTTACTTGAGGCAAGTGGACTTAAAAGGAAGGCCGTGCTCTACACACCCTGGACCATATTGCCAAAATATTAGCTTTCTCATTATGATTGCTGTGTTCAGGGGGTGGGAAGCCATTCGAAGGCCACAACCAAGACTTGGACAGCTCACTCCAACCTCTCAGCAACACCTTCCTCTGGGCCATTGTCACAGAAGGAGAAAAGGCACTGTTGAAGACAGATGCCTTCACCCATCAGTTCTTTCTCTTCTGGATCTGTCACACCACCAGGAAGGAGAATGATGTACTCTAAAATGAAAGGAGTAAAATTTTGCCAAGAACAATGTCAACTTTGGAAGAAGGCACGATCAGCAATGATTCCACAGGGAGCTGTGGGGGTATTGGATGTGAAGGCTGGAAGCCCTCGGTATAGGCCTTTTGCCTTGGCATAAAATAATTGATGACCCTCTGTTAGATATGTTTCTGCTCAGGCCAGGAATGACGGTGGTTAGGGAGACTTGCAGGTGCCTATATGTGACTGGAGAGATTGGACCAAGTGATTCCAGAAAAGTATAGATCCATAAAAAAGGCTCATTTCTTTTTTGCTCCAAAAGCATTTTTTTTCCCATCTTTTTAAGAATCTGTTCCTTGTAAGAATTTTTTTTTTCATTTCTTAATTAGACTTTATTTTTTAGAGCAGTTTTAGGGTTACACAAAATTGAGTGGGAAGCACCCAGATTTTCCATATACCCCCTACTCCCACACGTAGAGGGGAGGGGATATATACTGCCTCCCTTACTACCAACATTACCCACCAGAGTGGTATATTTGTTATGATTGGTTATTTGGTAATATCAAAAGCTGGAATCTTCCACTGGTAACACCTTATCATAACTACTGGCCATCAGGAGAAACTTGCCGCAAAGGCCACAGGTTCTCAGGTCTGAGTTGACAAGCTCTATGTTCATGAGGCCAAATCATTTTAGGCTTTGGATCTGTTTAGGGGTTATACCAATGACAATAATTATTGAAACTGTAGATGAGCATTAGGATGATTGATTTGTGAGCACAAATTATAGTTTTATCTCGTCTCCTTAACACCTTATTTCATGTTTAATAAACACTTGTTAGATTGGATCTAAGCAGTCTTCACAATTAGAGAGCCCCACACTCGGAAGGCTTGGCACTGCATTACAGGGACAGTGGCTGGATCTGGAGATGTCACCCTTAGCTGTTTTCCACAAGAAGTTGTTCTTATCTCAAGAAAGAAAAAAAGAAATTTAAAGGCAGACTAATCATATACTGGAGGAACTAGGACTTAGAAAAATGTGTGTTTTTAAGGAAATTTGGTATTTTTAAGAAATCGTCCAGATTGTCAACATGAAGAAGAGAAAAGAACTTTGTCAGACTTCCTATCTCACACTTTGTGGTTTATTCTTATTACTTTGTAAATTTCACACTGTCATTAATGGGGCTCACTCTGCTGCTTTCAGACCTCGTAAGGGGGCGGGGTGGAGGAGCCATGTCTCTGCCCCCACACCTTTACTCCAGCTAAGGGCAAGGTTTGCCAGAAGGATCACTGTTTCAAATTACACATGCCCTGCTCACAAAGTTTGTGATAATATAAACCCCTTCCCATAGGGAAGCACTGTGTATAATGCTGTTGCTGGAAGCGTGAATGACTTAGAGACAGAAAAAAAAGGCTGCACACCTATGGCTTAAAAGTAAATTAGTGACATAGAAACCTTGAGAGCTTTTTATGATAAGAGAAATTCAGAAGGAACATTATGGTGTTTTATTGATTCAGTAAAAGAGCCTGTAGGTATTTGTTTATGGCTATTCCGCATGCTTTTTTTATTTTCTTAAATATAAATGCAACTTCCTCAGTTGCCTCTCCTTCATTGGCATCGAGAGATAAGCACCATAATGATTGAGTTAAGATTGAATATTACGAAGTCTAAAGGAATATTCTGAGGACTTTTAGTCTATTAACTATGTGAGGCTTCTTAATAGTTTGGCTTAAGGCAAAAATGATTTTACTCCAGTTTCATCCTCATTGAGTCAATAATTAACTGAGTTTGATTTAAACTGAATTTTACTAAGTATAAAAACCATCCAGGCCTTTCTCCTTTCATATGAAAAAATGGTGAAAGTCTTTATCTCAGAATAGTTCAAGGTGTCCAGTCTGGGGGTGAGACTCAAGGCACCTATCTGATCGTGATTGCTTTGCTTGGGGAGGCAACAAGCAAGATATTCTCTGCTATCTGGTCTTGCCCTTGATAGAAGGGTGGCACATACACTACAGTCTCTCTGGATGGCACTGACTCATAGGAGAACACCTGGCTATCTACCGGCACCTTCTTAATAGTCTGTTTTTTGTTGTTGTTGTTGTTTTCATTTTGGCCCCTATTCTTTTCACCTTCATTAACCTTTATAAATGGGCAGGTGGAACTCATGGGGATTTCCTGTCCTTTGGTGACTAGCAGAGACTATAGGTCACCTGGATGCTGTGCTTGGATCCACAATGCTGGGTTACAGAAGATTTCCCTGCATAGTGGCTCAGAGCTCCTTCCCAGCTCCTATTAGAGCTGTACTCATACCATACAGTAACTGTGCGTGTGACTTTCTTTCCCACCAGGCTTAGTCTCTTCAAGAGTTAGGGCCGTGCTTTATTTATTTATTTTTTATCTATAGCTCCAGTATGCAGCACAGGACTTGACACCAGCATGAGTAAACTATATCTATGGAATGAAATAATGAAGAAATAATAATAAATAAGGTCAAGGCAATGTAGGTTACATTGTCTCTAGATGTTGAGAACTTGAAATTCATACCATGGGGCCCCTCTCTTACATTCCATCTTTATATGCTATAAATAGATGCTTTTGGCTAACTAGAATTAAGTAGTGCCAAATGTTCTTACCATTTTGAGACCTCACGGCTTTGAGTCTTTTAAAAAAGGAGGTAAGAGGGGCAGATGGAGAGGAAGTGGGTTGAAACCTGGTTTTTGCACATGGAGCAAGAAAAGCAAAACAAAACAATGAAACAGTAAAGCAGGCAGTAATGATTATAAACATGTGTTGAGGGTTTCGGTGTGTGATGCCCATGAATTGAACCAAGTATAGCTTTTCAGTGTCGAATTTTGCTCACCTAGGTATGCTGCTACTACTTAAAGTCAACGGAATACTAATTGTTTGTTTGCAACGGAATACTAATTGTTTGTGTGAAAAGATGGGTCTTTAAAAAAATGTATGGCTTGCCTGGCAGTTACTGTGGGTGTTAAGTCTCCATTCCAGTTGCCAAGCTTAAATTGAATTGTCCCCATTGCTCTTTAGTTTTTTACTCTACAAGAAATGTAGCCAACATTTTTGCACTTCTCCCTCCCTGCTTTCCTTCTTTCATTCCTTTCTTTCTCCCTTCATCTATCTTTTAAAAAAAACAAAAAACAAACAAGCAAAAAAAAAAAAACTGCACACTCTAAGTCCATTGTGGTAGCATTTCACCACATTTAGCAAACCATGGCAAGATGTGCCAGCCGCATGCTGTTGGAACACCTGGCTGAGACACCTGAGCATTTTTGTATGACTGAGGGTGGTGGGTAGATGGCTCGTTACAATTTACAAAATGGGGGGCTCAGTTTGGGTGTCATCTTGATTATTTCCGAGCAGCCTTCCAGCTGGATTAGCTTTTCGGGAACACATGTATGTTTGTGCTGGAAGCCCCAGTAACACCATTTAATCCAAAAGCTTTTTTTCTGTGATGAATTATTCAGGCGATGTTTTCCAAAATTGTCATTGATCAGTACAGACCCAGAGAGAGCAACATACAGCAACGCCTGTGCCGGGCCTGTGAGGAGTCGATATTTTCTGGCTCATAGAAGTTCCAAAAGAAAGAATTCAAAGCCAGTGTGTTTCTTCCTCTGGGCAGCAAGTAATGCAGGTACCACACTCAGGTTTATGGATGTTTAGTTTGGGTTAAAACCCAGCCAGGAAACTATGTGGGGCCATGCTGGGGTTGAGGGGGTGGGGGGATTTTGTCCTTAGGCATTTAACAGTGAGGAGTGTTGGGTAGGACAGAGGGCCAGCTGGGAGCTAGCAACTGAAGTCCTCAGGTAATACCCACAAAATTCTGAACTCTGAACATAAGCACCCTCCCCTTGACATGCACTTTTTTCTTTGGGGGGAAGGTGGGGGTGGTTATAAAGAAACAGTTCTTGGAAAAATGCCTTCCTGTTGTAAAAAAGCAGGTAAATTGGTTCGGATATCTTTATTTGCACAAACATTTTGACATATTTGTGAAAATCATCCAACGCAAAGCCCAACATGGCCACGTCCCGCCTGTTGCTGCTGCTGTACGTAGATATCTGTGGGGTTTTAGCTATGCGCATGGGAGAATGAGAAGAAATGGAAAGGAGAGACTTCCTGTGAAATGAATGCTGGCTACCATTTCACTCAGCTTTTCTTTCTAACTGTATTCTGGCTTTTTGGTAGGCTCAATCCCACAAGGTGGCCCTCAGCTTTGGCTGTGCGTTCGAATCACCTGGGAAATTCTTTAAAACTAACGATACCCCAGGCTGATCTCTAGTGGGAGAGGATTTTTTTTTTTTTCCTGGAGGTGGGGGGAGGGGGTGGCAGCAAGGGCTGAAAACCCTTGTGATCCAAAGTGCCCTATTGTCAGATTTCAGAACCTGGGGGAAGAAATACTTCCTTTTAGAGTTTATGTAGAAGATTTCTGGAGTATGGAGCTGGGTCACATCCCCTTTGCAACAGCGAGGTAGGTTTCCAGCTTGTCCCGGGGTTTTAGTGTGCTTCTCTGAGGCTGGGCAATTTTCCTCTTCTTTCTATTCTTTTTTTTTTTTTTTTTTGCCCAGGGACAGACACTTTTAAATCCATTGGAATTTTGTTGGGTCTGCCTGTCATTAAAATAAAAATATTCTTTTTCTTTTTATTTTTTAAAAAGCTATATTCACATATCATGCACCATCCATACAATTCATCCTTTTAAAGTGTACGATTCATTGTTTTTTGTATAGTCACAGAGTTGTGCATTCATCACCACAATCAATTTTAGAACATTTTTATCAGCCTAAGAACATACTCTGTACCCCTTCAGACATCACCCCAATTGCCCCCACTTCCAGCCTTAGGCAGCCACTAATCTACTTTCTGTCTGTATGGATTTACCTATTCTGAACATTTCATCTAAATGGAAATTATGCAATATGTGGTTTTTTTTCTTGTTTCTTTCACTTAGCATAATGTTTTCACAGTTCATCCCATTGTAACATATTTCAGTACTTCATTTATTTTTATGACTAAATAATATTCCATTGCATGGATATACCACATTTTACTTATTCATTAATCAGTCGATAGACATTTGGGTTGTTTCAACTTTCTGGCCATTATGAATAATACTGCTGTGAACATTCATGTATAAGTTTTAGTGTGGATTATATTTTCATCCCAATATCCTTTTATGGCATGTCTTGATACTATCATCTATGTCATTGGGGATGTATCTTAAAAAATTTTACATCAGAAACGAGTAATTGTTAGCAAAGCAGGTAGCTCTAGAACCAGACCAGGGAATTTGGGTGACTTTACTCTGCACCTGTAGTATGACCTTGAACTATTGTGGCCTGAACTGTTATTCTCTGGTGAAGAGGGAATGTAGTGACAACTCCTGTTCTGAGTCCCCCGCTTCCAGAGATAGCAAGAGATAAAATGAGCTGCTTTCTGAGAAAGGAAGGTGCTGCATTCCTTGATTACTATAAGGTGTCAGTGTTGTTTGTATGATTAATGAGTCCACGTTTCAGATGTTCTCATTTAATGTATTTGAGCCTTCTAACAACATCGCCTCTCATGTGTTGCTGACTGTTTTTGAGATTTATGAGGCCTAACTCACAAACGATGTGTTTCTGGATTAAGGGAACCTGAGAATCACTATTTGTGTCTGACCCGAGGAAATTCCTTTGGGCTGCTTATCAGAGGTGCACGCTGAGAGCATGATGGCAAGATGGCATCGTCCATCCCCTGGGAAAATCTGGACTCTGCTCTCATTCCATTTTAACTGAAGTGACAATAAACTAACAGACCTGCAGGTCCACCTGTATCTGCTGACGGTTCAACTTTTGTAAATTTAGTTTAGAAAATATATGTGCTGCACTTCTCCACCCGCCTCCCCCATACTCCTAATCTTCAGTGTGGAATTAAAATAGAATACAAATTGTAAAAAAAATAATTGTTTTGATCAAGGTGGTTCAGATAAATTAAATGTGCCTCTAATTTTACTAACAGCAAAACGGCTCTTTATTTTCCATTTAAAGTACCGTCAATGCACTATGCTCTTTGTATTTGCATTTGTAAAACTAAAAGAAAATTTCCACATCATTCAAAAGTAGGTTTCTCTTCAAAATATTCACAAGATGCGGAAACACTTAGATGTGTATGCATTGTTGGACCACGAGGGGGCATTGTGGTTTGACTGTCCTTTTAAACAGCCTGCTTTCTATCAGTTTACCCAGAAAAGAGAAGGCCTGGGCGTATTTCTGATTCCTTCCAAGAAGGAATCATATCTGGAAGAGAACAGATGTCGATTCTTTTTCCTCACTAGCAAACAGTAGTGTTGTCAAATTTGCTAAAGTTAGCCAGTTGAAGATTAACATGCAATATATAATATGCATGTGCCTAACTGTACAATAAATAGTAAATCACATTTTTATGCTTTCTCTGAACTTGGAAGCTGCAAGTTGTTTTTTTTTTTTTTTTCCCCCTGGATGTGATGAAATAAATAACATTCAAATACATTTTAAAGATGTCAGTCAGGAAAAAAAAAAGTGCTTTGGCAACTGTTTGATAGATTTCTTTTATGATTAATTCTCCTATTAAGTTTTAATGACTTTAAAGATATAAAGCTAAAAACCACAAAACTAGGCATGGTTAATAAATAACTGAAATACCAGGTGTATAGAAATGCATCTGTGGAAAAATAAAATTGTATATTCTCTAGGATGTGTTAGGAAACAGCTCTTTGGCAGGTCTAGAGAGTAAAATATCCCTGAAGAGCAGGAAAGTTTAAAAACAGTGAACTACAGAAGTTTTTTTGTTTGTTTTGTTTTGTTTTTTTTTGTAAGAAAATCCCGGAGAAAGATACTCTTAGAATTCACATATGTACATTAAATTATTTTATAAACCAACATTATTATTAAGGTGGTTGTTCTCTTGGAATACATTCCTCCATTTCAGATTTTTAAGAATCTTTGTACAAATTTTCAAGTACTTCTCATAGTTTCTTCTCAAAGTTTTTTCCCCAGATTCATAAGACATGGAAAGCTGCTGCTCCTTTGTGGTTTTATAAATGCTCACAGGACTGGCAGCTCCCAGAAGTGGGAATAATGGTGACAGTGTTTTAGTAATGCTACCTTCTTTTTTCTTCTGCACCCCAGGTTTATGAAATATGACTTGATTCATCCTCAAAACATCTCGAGTCAGGGAGGCGAGAAGAATTAAATTCAGTTTCTAAATAGCAAAAGTGAGTCTCATCAGGGTCTTGCAAGCTTGCTCTGGACACGTGAAACCACCCCATCGGAGGGCCTGCATGTTCATGCTTTGGGGCCCTCTGTGGTGGGCACGGCTGGATTGTGTCGTTTCTAGAACATCTCAACTTGAGTTGTTAAGCTGAGCAGTTTAGAAACCAAAAATACATTAATTAATATGAATAATGGCTGGGAAGTGCTACAGGTTTCCCAGAATATATAAATGCATGTTTTTGTATATGCTTATGTATAGGTTTTTGTGCCCAAAAGGAGGTAAATGGTGTATTTTACACAATTCTTTCTCTCCACTGAGGACTAGTATTATTCTTAAAATTTTCTGAGCCCCAAAAGCTCAATAGGTGCTGTTTGGAATATTCATACTAAGCAGCCCCCCATTCTTCAGAACTTAAAATCTAAAGATCTTTTAAATACACAGAGCTTATTTTTGAAAGTGTTTGGCTCATCCCAAATGAATACTGATTCCCAGCCCCTAAAATGCTTGGAGTGAGAAAACAGGGAATATTGTTCTTTTCTGTTTATATTATTTCATACTGAGTTAATACACTTGCCAAGAGTCCAACGCAGCTTCTGGCTTGACAATGCCTTATTTAACTAGCCTAGTTTGTAGAATAAAGTCAGGGTCCCCTGGGCCCTCTCGGCAGCGCTCAGGTCTCTCCTGAGCAGGAAGAGACCAAAGCAAATAAAGCGAATCCGTTTCCCTATGAAAATCATCTTACTCTTTTAAGAGCGAGGACATAGGTTTGGCCTGGGCAACAGAGAGCCTGTTCCAACGCCGGATACCCAGGTCCTCCCGGGTTTCAGAGAATTGGAATCCTGGGCTCCAGAGCTCAGTGACCTGCCTGTCGGGGCCAAGCAACCTCACCAGAAAAGAAGGCTTTCTGCTTGCTCCAAACCTGGGAAGCTGCTGGGGAGTCTGGTTAGCAAATCCCTCATTCCCAGTCCTGGCTATATCTCGGCGGCCTTGCTAGCACATGGAGCACGTAGGCTTGAGGCTGGAAGAAACCCCAAGCATTTGGCCAGGAACAGGCAACTAGTTCCAGCTGGCCCAAGTGCTACGCTTTAAAAATTACCCAGATGATCTGATTTTGTATAGGGAGTGGGTGGAGAGGACTCCAGGGCCGCGGAGGAAGATTCGGCCTTCCTCTCCCTAATCATGAGCGATGTGATTTGGAGAGAGAAGCAGGAGGTTGACTTGGCAACCCACATTTCCTTGGCTGAGTTCCAGAGGAGAGAAATGATCCAGAGGGAAGGCAGGCCATGTCCGGTCAGCCTCTTCCAGACCCCCTCCACTGCTGGGCGTCCGTTTAGTCGGTGCCCCAAAGATAGTCACTTGACCAAGCAGAGGCTGCCTAGAGAGGGGGGCGACTGGCTTCAAGTTTGGGGGGAGCGGCTCCTGTGGATGCGAAGAGACTGCATCAGAGATACGAGGTGCCTCTCCGACCATAACTTGGCTTCTCTGTTCTCCCCGTCGGCAAGCAGGCCGCGTTCTCTTGGCCCAGTGCCCAAATGCGTTCTTGGCACAGGCCGACATCCTATACCGCTTTTGCCTCAGAAACGAATCTGGTCAGTGACTTAGCCACTCCATAAATTGAAGAGCAGAGCTCATGTGCGCATAACATTTTATTTTAACCTAAGAAAGGGAAGAAAAAAATGGAAAAAGAAAAGGAGTCTGAGCGTTCTCATTCTTGATTCCCTCCATCCCAAGAAGGTATAGCTGGAATCTCCAAAAGTATGTCCACCCGCCCAAATGTTTATGGCCAGGTGAGAGAGGGTGCGTGCCTGACCCGTGCCTGCCTTGCGCACGGCTAGGCGGGAAGACCCCCTAAGAGTATTGCCCTCGGTAGTGGTTCTGTGTCGATTAGTATCACTGCCCAGGCCCTGCTTTATGCTGAGCCCCAGTTCATTTGGGCTCAGCTGCCATCTGATCTGTGCCGTTGTTGTAAACACCAGAGGAGCAAGATCTTTCTGGCGAGGGCAGTATTATCTCCAGCGCAGTTCTTGATATATAAGCACGGTGCTCTTATATATCAGCTGCCAAGGGAGCAGAGGAGGAAAAGAGTCAGAACCGGGGAGTATCTGGAGGAGCGGGAATATGACAGATTTCTACGTGCTGCCCTCTTTTTAAAGGCCAGATTAATGGTAACTGATAAATACTTTTTTTCTGGCCAAGCACCCTAGATTAGATTTCACATTTGAAATGTAAATTGTGCCTAGGCCACATTGATGTTTATTTTAAGCCACTGACCCTCAGGGATAAAATAAAAAGGAAACAAACTATATTACTGACAAGCGATAGGATATTCTATTTTATATATCACAGATATTTTACAGTTCTGGCATTTCTAGGGACTATTTTAGAATACTTCTAGTCCAGTTTGTCCATAAAAAGCCGTCGGTGTTTTTATGTTTTGAAAATACATGCAGAGAAGCCCACAGAATGTCATATTAGGTCTCTTATCCTTGAGGAAACAGCCCGTCGCATGAATGTCACCCACGTAGCACCCCTACCTCCAACGCCCTTTGAGAAATATCTTGGTGCTGTCTGCAGCCAAATCAGCATTGCGCTTCTTGATGTATGCACTCAACTGTTTGAGACACGTTTGAATTATTATACTGTAGGGGGGAACACCGCCTGTCTGTACTGTCGCATGTTGATGCTGCTCCCCGCTGCCTCGGGAGCAGAGCCGCCTTCGCTGTGGTTCCCCACGTCCCGCCTCACTTAATAAGGCGTGGAGGAGCCTTTGAATTCTCACCTGTTCAGACTAAACAAAATGACACGGCCCTCTGACTGCAGGATGCAGCTAATTGCTCTACAGACCAGGGCTGGCTAACCTTGCCTTGACATCAGGGCGTCTGTGTGTCTTCTAGACCCACACCCATCCCTATTCTAGTTCTTATTTCTCAAATCAGTTTTTGCCTCAGAAAGAAGATTCAGAGCCTAATAACGTTGCTCATCTCTCAGGGGTAATTGAAAGCAGACCATGCCCTCCTTGTCAAATGAACAGAAGGGAAGCCGGTGGTCCCAGCGAAGGAGGCGGAGAGCAGAGCACAGATGCTGAAAGGGAGCGGGCGTGTGCGGCTCTCCCTGTGCTGGGACTGCCGCGGGTCTCTCTCCACAGGGCTGGGCTCCTTGCTGTGGTTCCCAGGTCAAAAGGGGCAAAGGCCATTCCCTCCCATCTCTTTTGTCTTTGTCAAGCCTATCAACTCTTTTCAGGAACGCAGATATTTAATTATCAGCTGCTGTTAGATTTCAATCCTGAATCTCCTAGTTGTGTTTAAAAGTATCTCCCTCTCTAGAAAAATGAGGGGATTTTGCCAGCTGGATCTCTTGTTAAAGAGTGTGTGTGTGCGCGCGTGTGCGCGTATGTGTGTGCATGCGTGCGTGCGTGTGAAATTGTATGTATGCACACGTGTTTGTGCATCCATGCCTGATGCTTGTTGGCCCTGTTTCCAGTGTGTGGTGAAGCCCTGCCCTCATGTTGATCTGGGACTCGGCAGTGTATAGAGCTGGCAGAAATGTTGTGACCTGCTTGTTAAACACGGGTGCTATTAAAACGTGAATTATATAAACTTACAATTAAAGAAGTTATGTTCAAAATAAAGTTATTAAATACTCAAAGCTCAGTGCTTCCTCATCATTTTGCCACCTCTGACTATTATTATCTGTGCTTTCGAGGTTTATCCAGATCTGTTTTAGCCGTGTGGTGGAAACAGGATAGAAGGGCGTGCACGTCTCCCCAGCCCTGTGTGCAGTGACATCACCTTGGTAGCTTGAAAGCAGCGGTGATGGGAGTATTTACACCACAGAAATAGGCAAAAACTACAAATCAAGACTTGATTGCTTTTTTTTATATTGTCTTGGTTTAAGAAAGTAATTACAAGGTTAATAATGCAGATTAAGTTGAAGAATATCATGTCTGGAGTCATTTTATTATGAATATTAAAATGAGGAAATATTCTTTTAGCACATTAAAAAAAAGCTTTTATCCATTTCAACAAAGAAGCCACTTATGCCACTGAGGAACGAGTGAAGTTCCAAAATACATCTATCTTGATTGTTTCACTATTATTGTCTTACTGGTTAACTTAGAATCAGCCAGTATTTATAGTGGACATTTCTCGTTCATCAATAGCATCTTGGCTGTGGACACAAGAGTTCAGCAGAAATCAGTGAACACACTGAGTAAGAATCAGTTGCTTCTATGGAATTTATAATAAAGACGATTGCATATTTTTACCTGTAAATTGTGTGCCACGTCTTTTCTATCAGTGTACTTTGTGATAATCGTATGTATGTATATTTATAGGCATGCATTCGTTATTGGAGAACCAGTGTTAAACACTTACCAGAATACTGGGTTCACATCAGCTCCCTTGTGAGAATGTTTGAGGATTCGTTGAGATGGCATGTGCAGATGTGCCTGCTCCGGTGCCAGGCACAAAGCCGCCGTGGTGGTAGGCATCGTTTCCAGCCCTTATTAGCATCAGAGGGGGCAAGATGACTTGTGCCAGCACAATGTGTCCAGTAGCAAACTCCCCCAGCATAATGGGCTACTCGATGTGCCTGGTTAAAATGGCATGTCTGTAGTCTGAGGACGTTAATTTTCAGAAAGCAAAAAACCTTTTATGGCTAGAAAATTATAGGTCCTCCCCTTTCTCTTGATATTTACAGCCCTTCCAACGGCCTGTACAAAAATCAGGAAGAAACCAGAGAAGGCTATCATTACTGCAAAGATGGGTAGTTACTCCTATCTCTCCTCCAACATACACACTGTCTCCAAATACAATCAGAGGCTGCTTCTGTCTCCTTAGATCAAGCCTGTTAGCATAATTTACAGGGATGCCTTCTGCCCAAACGCCCTGATTTTCTAGAAGGATTTACAGTTTTTCTCAGAGCTCTGAAATGACGTACACCAGACATATCCACCTAAAAACAAAAAGAGAACAAGATGACACCTCACTGTCCTGTGGACAAGGATCCAGGGACCTTGCAGAGCTCCAAGACATTGCAGACCTATCTAATTAGAAGGTGATTTGTACTTCTGAGAGCCAGGCATGTTCTATCTCACAACACTGTTGCCTAAGAAATGCTCAGGCCCATTGAACGAAATGGTTTCAGAGTGATTACAGTACCTCCCCGCTTCCATATCCTCATATATTTCTTGTTATTCTAGTTGAGTACTGCATTCAGACAGAGGTTGCCAATAAAGTTTATTGTAGGAGCAAAGTGTCAATATCTGTAGTACCCCCCGCCTGGGGTGCTTGTAATTAAAATGCCACAGATAGTCTAGGAGAGGCATGAAAATTTGATGGCAAATTGATTTCAGGTTCATCTTGAAATTTGTCCTCAGCTAGACTCGATACTTCTGGCAGACATGGGATGGCTTTTGTCAGGAGGGTCTGCTAGGATGAGACAGAGATGTCTTGATCTGAATATTAAATACAGCATGCCATTTATGACAGATTATTGGTTTAGTGCTAAAACACACAGTTACTTCTCTTTATACACTCTTCTTCCTTAAATGTGCAAGATAGGATCACATAGATCCACTTTACAGATGAAAAGAGATTGTGTAAAACTTGCTGGGTGTAAGAAATAAAAAGTTTTAGAAACGCTGGTTTCAAACACGGTATTTTCTTCAATATTCTTACCTTAGAAATGCTACTTTGCATCTAATTTAAGAAAGCTAAGAAAATAATGGTAATCAAGATAGCATAATCAAATACTACAACCTTGTAGTGTTTCCTCGGAATAGTGTGTAACAGAAAAAGAAAAAAAAAACATATAAGTGAAAAAAAAAGATCTATAATACTGTGAATCGCTGGTTCCTGTAAACTTGCATTTATACATCACATTATAAAAGCCATTATCCTTATGTATTGTTCATGCAGAAATATACTATGATAATATAATTTTAAAAGTATATTTGTTTTCAGAATTTAATTTGAAAAAAATTTTGAAGGAAATATAATGTTGAATTTTGAGTGTTTTTAATTTAAAAAACGTGTTGTTCAGTAGAACTAAACATGTTCAAAAAAACCCATTTTATAACCTGAAATTATTAATTTGGCAGTTAATTGTTTTTACTTTAGAATTCAGTGTGTAATTACAAACAGAATTTAAAAAAGTAGAACTTAGAGTGGATTCATTCATTCACAGAGCAAATAAGAATTAAGTCCCTACCATGTGCAAAGCAGAACTGAATGAGGAGAGATTTCTGGGTGGAGCTGCAGTGAGACTCACGTCCCAGGCTGTCACGTCATTTTATAGAAGTTGTATATACTCAATTTTTCAAAAGTGCTTGAACTAGCGATGACAAAACCTGCTCAACTGGCTTGAAAATAAATGAAAGATATAGTTTCATTGCTTTTGAAACGAAATTTTAAAATGAACACAGAAGCAATTCCCTTCACTTCCGAATGTAACAGTCTGTGGAATCACATACAGGAAAGATCTCCATCCACATCTTGCTCAGCGTTACATCTCAGGCAGTCACAGATACCAAGGCCCTTCAGTGAAAAAGAGCCCAGCATATGCTTGAGGGTCATCAAAGTCGCTCCTTTGCACATTCAGGAGATATTTATGGATCTTTTATTAGGACAGTTTTTATGGCCCAAGATTAAAAGTTAAAGCTAAATAGTAAAAGTAATGAAGATGTGCCTTTGGAGGGTCTAAGTGCTTTGTTTTCATTCCTTCCGTTTGTCATGGCCCATTGATTTTTGATGATGGCATTAAAAAAAAAGATGCCTTGGATCAGTTTTGGAAGGAGACAGAGTATGAATTAACAAATTAATAAAATAGTGTATGCCCCAAAGATACTAATTTATATCATTCTATATAATGAGGAGGCTCTTTCCCGATGTGGAATTAATTTGTGGCACCTTTAACATTCTCAAGAAATACAATGGATAATATTTGACGAAAGATTTAATTATTTGATCAGAGAAAATAAATGTCGAAATAGTGCACCAGAGCCCTGGTGGGAATGTTCAGTAGAAAATGGAACTTTTTGAGGCTCATCCAAGAGTTTGTTTCAGATTCTCAAGTAACTTATCATAAGGTTGTTCCTATTGGGCAGGGACCTTGGATTCAAATTCAAACCGAAGCTTCATTTTATGATGAGTCAGCGGTCCAGTGGAGGTAGTAAAATGGTAGGCTGGCTCCGAATATGGGTTGTCTGTGAATGCCACTGGTGTTTACAGATGCACAGAGGAGGTGGAAGGAAAAGGATCCCGTAGTCAAAACTATTTCAGAAACGTGGTACTTATCGGTCTGTTGTATGCAAATATCTCTTACACCTCTGTAAAAAGGGGAAAGTAATAATATTTTACAAATTTATATCATGGCCACTAATCACTCACTCTCGTACTTTTTTTATTTTGTATTTTATGGAACAGCGTTATATGGAACACCCAGGGGATAGATAGTTTCCCAAACTCATGTACCACTTAGATCCCTTCTTCCCCATCCCCCACTTTTATCATTTTGTGGGAGCAGCCCTCTCTGGAACATCCATTGGGAAACTTTACTCACAGGAGTCTGCTACCGGTCCTGATTCATACAGTAAGGATATAAAAATTGGCCCCTTTTAGAATAACCGTTAGTAATTAGTAATTAGATGATTGTGTATAATTAGCACATGATGTGCAACAGCTGCCATTGACTGTGTGTGCATGAACAACTGCTTGGAAATAGCTTGTGAATTCACTATTAGATCTGTGAAATGTTTCTCCTTTGGCATGTTTTCACTTTTTTCTTTTTTCCGTGTGTGGAAATAAAGAGCAGTGCAGTGAACTAAAAAGTAATAAACTTGTTATTATCCCCATCTACTCATGGCCACTCTGGTAAATTTAGAGAAAGCAGCACCTCCCTCCCAGCCATCAGTGCCAGTAACAACATGCTTGCGTGATGTCCCATATACCAGCTTACTCCCTGCCCCAGGGCCAGGTAGCTAGGGTTTCAGGGTTTTCTGGTGCATTTAAGAATTGCATTTAATGTTGGTGAAAGTCTTATTATATCTTATTAAGTGAAATGAGTAGTTTAAAAAACAATATGTACAGGCTGCTTTCCTTGTTCTAGAAAAATATAGGCATAGAAAGTGGATTTACATAAATAATATTACTGTAAGTTAGCTGCCTGCTTTCTGGCCTTTTCTCAATAAATACTGATGAAATATCAATTATGTGCCACTCACTGTGCTGGTGCTGGGGATATAGCATAAAACAAGACGGCTGTAGTCTGTGTTTTGGGAATTATAGGCAACTTTGTCATTAAAATTTTTTTTTTGTACATTTGAGCATTTTGTGAAATGAGTTGGTTACTTTTATAATCAGAAAAAACCTTCAAAGTGCGTGGAAGTGTAAGATATAAAATTTCATTATAAGTCTGAGGCTAGGCACATAGTAGGGGCTCGATAAACACTGAGTTATATGGAATTGCATTGGAAAGCAAAACTCAGAGAAAACACACCAGCTCTTTTTATTTTAATTTATTTATTTTTAATGATTTGTTTGGCTCAGTGATCAGGGAGGGGTGGGTTCACACCACCTGTGGACGTCCTGGAAAGACCACTGATGACACATGCAGGCTCCACACACCCGCCTCTGACTGGACCCCGCAGTGCCTGGATGACATGGAAGACTTCCATCGGCTCGATCACATCATAGTTTCTCTCCATCTCCCCGCCTCAGCTTCCTTCTGCACCTGCCTCCACACCTGCCAGGCTCCACACTGCACTAAGCCTGCATGCTCAGCGCTTCAGCAACAGTTTCTTCTGTAAAGGTGGCTTTGCAGAGGGCAAAGAGTTCCTCTTCCAAATAAGTCAGCACATTTACTTTAGGAAAAAACAAGAAAAGAATAAAATTCTCCAATCTTGGCATTCTGGCAAAGTAGAAAGATGCCTGACAGTGAACCATCTTCGGCCAGCAGGGATTTTTTGCTTCATTAGCTTTTTCTATCTCTCTCTCTCTCTCTATCCCTCCCTCCCTCCCTTCCTTCCTTCGTCTGTCTCTTTGCCTTCCTCTCTCTCTCCTCTTTGGTTTCCGGTTTTTCTCCCTTCTCTCTACCCCCTTTTATTAAAAATTTCTCAGAAATTAAATGATAGCATGTGCTCACCACAATCAGTAAAACTGTGCAAAAGAATAGCAAGAAACAAAATCCCTGACACCCCCTTTCTTTCTGCAGTCCCCCAGCCGTGCCCTCTGCCCAGTGACCACAGTTGACAGCCTAGTAGGAGCCTCTCAAACCATTCTCCAAGCTCTTCCATCCTTAAAGGAACATCTCTGGCAAATACAAGGAGGGTTTTCTGTTTATTTTTACAAGAATCCTGCCTTGTTTATGCACCGTGCACTGCTTCTCACTTGCTTGTCTCTCTGACCAATATATCATGGACGTCCCTCCAGGTCAATAGATAAAAGAGCTAACTCATTTCTTCTAATAGCTGCATAATATTCCATAGTATAGTTAGTCCATGATTTATTGCAATTGGACTTCCATCCATTTTAAATTCTTATGTTCCAAGTTTTATGGGCATTTGGAAGCATTTTAGTAAATTGACATCATCTCTGTAAATGTATGGACTCAAATTTCCTCCCGAATGTCTGGATATTTAGAATGTCGTGCACCCTTCGCTTGTTTGTACACTCTTATTCCCCAAACATCATTTTCCATTTTGCACATGTGCCATCTTCTCCTGTTCTTCTGAGCCCTTCCTGCGTGCCTGCAGAATATATAGATTTTTTGCACGGGCAAAAGTCCAACTGAAAGAATACTTATTTAGCATAATTTAAACATGAGGGTTTTCTAATGCTCCTTCCATTTAAATAATTCAAAAATTCATAGCAAGGTGTCTGAATACTACTGGAAGAGAGCTGTTAATGGATACATCACTGAAGCTGAAGACAAACTGTTATTCTGTCTGCAGTTGAGAAGTATAAGAACAAGATAAGATTAACATTGTCGTTATTGGTGTTATGTTATCTGAACTATCTGTTTGCTCCTTCCTGGAATCGGGTCTGATTCCTGAGAAATCATTTTTCCTCCTGTTTAGGAATGGTGCATTTCAGGTGATTTTAGTTTTAACTGCATTTTTTTTGTTGTTTGATATATATTTTAAAGTTTAATGAAAAAAGTCTTACTCGTGTTTCTTATTTATGGAACCAGGGCAATCATCTTTTAAATATGAAGCACATATCTCAGAATATTAAAATCTCGGACTGCATTTATAGCAGCATGAGTCTTCTGAAATTGACATATCAAGGAACTTCTCTTCTATAATTAAATTACCTTTTCCTCAAACAAAATATTTATCCGATGTAACTTGATATCCAAATTCCTTTTCTTGATTAACCAGCTATGACACAAACACACACACACACACACACTCATGCACACATATCTTTATTCTTGTATTCTTGGTTTCCTACTGTATTTTAACATTTCAGGCATCCAGAGAAATAATAGAATGAGCAGTAGAAAATCACCAGAACTGAAATTATTTCCAGCTATGTTTAAATATGAATGTCTTGTTCGACTCATAGCATATGTATTTATGGCTGTGTGATATCATTATGGCATCGTAATGAATGTCTGCTGAATTATGTGGGATTCAATGGGGGATACAAATGGATTTGAATTCTGTAACTGTCATGCTGTGGTCCGAAGAGGACAGAAACTGAAATATCCCCCTGCATTAACACATCTGTCAGGCGTCCTCAGCGGTCTGTGCCAGTCTCGTCTGTTGGAAGTGCGAGGTTGCATGGAGCCCCTGTCAGGACAGGTGTTTAAAAAAATAAAAAAAAAAGTCACATTTCAGAGTTTCTGAACTTGGCTTTTTGGTTCGCTTTACTCTGGATTAAGAACAGTGCTTAAAGAACAGACTTAAAACATTTTTTTTTCTTCTTATTCTACACGCTAACTTTAAATGAAGTGACTAAGATACCTTATTATTTAGTCTTTATGAGCGAATGAGCACATGTGTGCAGAGCACAGAGATGGAGTGAAAAGAGGAGCGATGGTTCTGAGTTTGAATTCTGGTGCCTGCCTTACGAGCTGTGTGCCCTTGAGCCAGATAATTAAACACTTTGAGCCTCAGTTTCCTCAGGCTGCATGGGAACAGATAAAAATACCTACTTTCCAGGATTCTTGTGAGGTTCACATAAAGGGTCTAGCAAGTGCCTATCAAATAGGAGCTTTATGTGCTGTTTCTGTTGTTGTTATTGTCATTCATATGATCTTTATATAAAACACTCACAGTTCCCTTAGGAGTGATTGTTTTTTTCCATTTTAACACAATGGAAACATCATTTTAGCCTTAGCAACACACATTTCTGAGCACCTAGATTTCGCTCATTTAAGAAATATTTACTGGAAGCTGACCGTGTACCAGGCATGGTGGTAGCCTGGCAAGTCCCTGCCCTCACAGCAGTCACATTCCAGAGGAGTGGATACGCGTCCACTGGTCAGGGAGAAGGATTTCGGTGAACAGACAATCATGTCC
>NW_006434825.1:3009808-3080461 GCF_000325575.1 Pteropus alecto | reverse complement strand
GTGAGGGGTTTGGCTTCAAGGCAGAACTTTCCATTAGCGGGGCGGCGGAGGAGCACATTGCCCATGACTTCACTGTACATAAAATAACATTTCAGCCCTGTCTCTGGGGCATCCACGTGTGCAGGTTGGTACTCACAGGCACTGTGGTTCATAGCTGTGCTCTGTACTGTAGGAAAAGGTGGCTCATGCCACGTGAAGTGTCTGGTGAAACTTGCTTGACCCTGGTTTTCTGTGCTAGATTACTAACCACTTACCGAAGTTGAGTAGTCTAATTTGCATTTAGCTTTTTTCCTAGTTTAATCTTATAAATGAGATAGATTACAGATATAGATGTGATTTTTGAAGCAGGGCTGATGGGCTCTACTTACTAGCTATGTGGACTTTGTGCCTCAGTTATCTCATCTATATAATGGGAATAATAATATTACTTTCTTCAGCTAATTGTAAGGTGTTAAAATTGTTAGGTAAAGCCTAGGACATAATGAGGGCTACACGACTCTTTGCTATTGCTCTTTCTTCTTATTATTAATAAGTACATTGTTCTGACAGTATTCATCTTTGAGACAGTCATTTTCATTGCATTTTGGCTTAAATGCAATAAAAATCCATCCTCTGTCACTCACTTTGTCCCCTCCTCCATCAAACCCCCCCGTGTAAGGTAAACCATGTTAACAATCTAATATGTTTTCTTCTAAATTATGCTCATGTTTCATGTATATCCTACATATGGATATACACACAGATATGCAGACATAGTTAGGGTTTTTGAAATGTTTTCTTTTTGGTAGTTTTGCTTGATAAAACATGGAATCATTTTATGCACACTGCTCTATATTTCTCTTTTCTCATCCAACCTTAGTATAATATTCTGTGATGTAGGCATACCATGATTTATGCAATCATTCCCTAAATTGAACATATTGAAGGACATTTCTTTAGTTTCCAAAGGTTTCTTCCTGCACTCCTGCTTGGCCTCAAATAGTGATACAATACACATCTTTGTTCATATGTTCGGACTGATGCTTTTATTTCAGTGGGATGGATTCCCAGGTGTGGGATTGCTGGACCAGACTCTAAATTTTTTAAATGGATTTTTATCAATCTAATGGATTGTGCTGAAGGGAGCCAAAATCTTGATAGAAAGACTCAACCTAGAGTGAATTTTTTAGATGTAAAAGTGGATGGTAATTAAGAGTACACACACTAAAAAGAGTAGTTTGACTAGCATATCACAGCATTAATTGATTATAATGTATGCATGACTTTTCATTCCAATATTTGAGAATAAAGAAGCAGATGGATACTCTACCAGTTAATGTACACATACTTTGCACTGTAGTATTAGAAAGTAACTAACTTAGCTTTGCTAAAATTTTTGGAGAACAGAAATCACTAATAAGTGTCATCTTGATGCCAAACATCAGTGAGCAATGGCTCACCAGATTGTCCTGTGGGAAAGGATGCAAAGGCAGAGTCCAGATTGGTGCATGGACGCACCAGGGGTAATGTTTGTTACAAAGGATGGGCTAAGTGGTGAAAGCATTGTAAATCCATGCATTTACTACCCCTGTAATAGAATGAACACTTCACCATCACGAATCCCGGAGGTAGAGAATGGAACACCTCTTATGTGGACTGCCTTTTTATCCAAGGCCTGTTAAGACCCAGCATTTCTAAGCTAAGGGCAAGAAGGGGTGGTATGTGATAGGTGAGCAATGAGTTTGCATTTTGCTAAGGAGCTAAAAAGCAAAAGGAACCAAAAGAGCTCAAAATGAATAATGGTGTTGAGTAGTCATCAGGGCCAGCAGACCTGGATGAAGGACTGAATTCGGTAGGGTGAAGGAAAGTGCCTCCAGACCCTTCTAGAAACACACTTCCTTAGTCTTGGAGGAGGATAGAATTGATTCTGTTTAACTTCACAGTGATACAATGACTTCTTCAATTAAAAATTTGTGACAGCTTATGTATATAATTTAATTCTTGATCCTATCAGATCTTGGAGTGTCCTCAAGAGACATTTTGAGCATCTTCTTTGCCTTTAGAGATTACTTCTTAATGGGGCGAGTGGTGGTGATAGAGATGTTTCAGGGGGGTATCAGAATTAGGGGAATGTGAGAGAGGCAGAGATAGTTAAAAGGCATAGCCCACGCTCATATTACGATGCTACTGGATGAGTAAAATTGGAGGAATAATCTACCCCTTAGGACTTCTTTTTTGAAAAATCAACAGAGTTTTACTTATATCACAGGGCATTCATGCAGGTTAATGAATTAAATGTGCTAATATGTGCAAAGTAAATTTGGAAGAGGTATTAACCAAAGGAATGGGAGTCATCCTATTGGTTTCCAAATTAGTTTGTTGACATTACCAAGATGTTTTCCTTTCTAAGTGTCCTTTTATTTCACTACTATTGAAAAGAGTAGCTTGCAAAGTATTAGGTAGTATTTAGTCAATGCTTTAAGAAAAAAACAACTTTTTTTTTAAAGCAGAGCAAACACAGAAGAAAATGCAGTTTATCCTAAACTCTAGACCCATAAAAACTGGGGTGTGTGTGTGTGTGTGTGTGTGTGTGTGTGTGTGTGTTGTTAGGTTGTAGAGCGTGGTGGATTTTTGTCTGAATTTTATTGCTGTGTAAATAATTTTGGTACTGGAGGTAGGTAAAGTGAGCATTTGAGACTCATGACAAATTTTGCAAATTTTTAGGAAACTGAGGTTCAGGGAGGTTAAGTAATTTGCGAGTGAGTCACCTTATAGCGAGCGGTAAGGCTGTCTGCAAACCACAACTGTCTACACCCAAAGCCCATGTTCCTTCCACATATATAAGGCTATGGACGAAAAAAAGAAAAGATAGAAGGCCTTTTTTCTTTCTTTCTTTTTTTTTCTAATTCAGAAGTTGAATTGTGATTCATTTATCTTTGTCTTTCTCTCTTTTTCTATGGCAGGAAATAGATTCATGAAACCTGGAAGTAGTTGGAAAATGAGGCTTAGAATGAAAAAAAAAAATCTAGCTAAATTGAGGAGTCATTCTGGTTAATTGAAAGATCATTTTATATTAAAGAAAAACAAAACTCTTATTCTTAGATCTAGATTTTTCCCATAAGTCCTCTCCATTCACACTTCTGGAAGTTTTCTTCTGTGTCAAATGGTAATAACTCACTCAACTACTGGGCTTTGCCTGCAATCTCTTCCTCTGTCTCCGATGTCACTCCTCTCTGAGAAGCTATTATATGACCTCCAGATCTCTCTTTGACTCCCTGTATTACCATTAGAAGACATCTACACTGGGAAATCGCTCAGTTCCTGTTTTTGATTAATATTTTATCAGCTGCAAGAGGAAATGGTATTCTATAGCAACACTAATAAGTAATTGAGCAGATGAGATGCTCCCGCTAGCTTTGGTAAAAAGTACAGGCAAGGTTACAAGTGAAGAGCTCAGGATAATAAAATCAGGTGTCTGAATTGAATATCTGGTAGGGTTAAGTCTAACACTAGTGCGAGCAAAAATCAAGCACTATAAATTCTTTTTGATCATTGGCTTACCATCCTATAATCATTGATGGTAATAATAATAGTAGTAATAATTATTACCTTCATTTAAAGTCACATATATAAACCAAAGGCCTTAAAATGTTAATTTTTCATAGTGTTTAATATGTACAAATTCAAGGTTATTAAGTGGACTTCTGTAGACTGGATATACTGCAATACCAAACAAATGCTGAGAATTCCACTCACCCTCCTGTATTCAAATGGTTCTAAAGGAGAGGAAGTAGTGTAGCCATCACTAATAATACCATCCGGTAATTACCGAATCATAAATGTTTGGGGAGCTGAAGGTCACGGGCTTAGTAGCAATTCTAGTCTGTCCTTGTGCATTTTAAATGCTTGTATTCTGTATCCGGGTGGTAGTGTTTTAATTCCCACTGGATAGTCTGATGGAGGAAAAAAAAAAAAAAAAAGAGTTATTCTTCCATATTTATTTTTCTTCATCATAGGTGTAAAGATTTTTTGTTTTTCATAATGTGCTGGGGACAGGCCTTCAGTAAATGGAAATGATTTCAGCACATCGCAGTCAGGCTTCCTTGTAGAAAGATGCGACATTTTCCTTCATATGTGGTGTCCAGCATGGGGCGTCTGATTTATGAGAACATGACCCTCGGGGCATCAGGAAACAGCTGCTCACACACTCCCCGCAGGAGGCCAGGATCTCATGGGAGGCCCAGGATACATCCAGGAGCTGGAGTTTTAGGGTAAAAAATTGCAGGTAAGAACACAACACTATTTTAAGAAACACCAGTGGATTTTTTTTTCTTTTTTTGAGTATTTTATTAACATTTGCTACTGTACTCAAGCACAATTCACTTAGGTTTGTGTTTCTTGTGTATCACATAGGAACTTTCATTAAATTGTGGCAATTCCAATTTGTACGGTTATCAAGTCAACATCAAATAATGTGAACCACATTTTAGCCTGCAAACCTCACTTTGTAAATCTCTGAAGCATTTGGGCTGATTTCCTTTTTCGTGCTTTCTTCTCTTTATAAAGCTACCGTTTCATTGCGAAGGTACTGTTATTGTTGGTTTTTAAGGGAAATTGTCATGATATGTTTGACATGGGAACCAGAAACAGCCATTATAGATAATGTAACCATGGCTGATGCTTTTTTGTTGTTGTTTAAAATTATTTTCCACCAGATACTCCTTCACAATCTCCCATCATTAAAATCCAACTTAATTAGTAAAATTTAATGGGTTAGAGATTTCACATTTGGCTTTTAACTAGTGAGTTATTAGCAATTTAATAAATAATATTTCATATATATTAATGAAGGTTAAATGAATTAATCATTTAATCTCTTTTGACAATACATATATTTTCTGATAAGGGTAAATAGAAAATATTTGCTTGCATGAAACAGTTCCTTTGGATCTTCCTTTTGGTCAGGATTGAGTATCAAAATGCTCTGCAGCCTCCACTGTATTTTGTAGGGGGAAAAGATGAAGAAAATGCCAACAATATTTTCTCTTTTAACAGTCTTCTCCAGTCCTAGGATCCAAAAGCATTCTTCTAAGTTGGTGGCAGAAGTGTCTTTTCCATTTGATTTAGATTCCTTAGACGGAGCGGTTTTAACTCTGTTTATATATATTTCAGTCCTACTCTGCACCTGACAGCATGCTCAGCCTTCTTATTTATTTTTTAATATGTTCTTATATTTAATCTTTATAACTTAATGTAGAGGGTGTTCTTTAATCCAATGATTCTGAATAAGGGACAGTTTTGCTTGTCGGGAGACATTTGGCAATGTCTGGAGACATTTGTGACTATCACTTCTGGGGGAGGTGGCGGGGGAGGGCGTGGCGTGGATAAGATGTTACTGGCATCTAGTGGGTCAAGGCCTGGGATGCTGTTAAACATCCTACGGTGCACAGGACAGCCCTCACCTCAAAGTGTCAGTAGTGCCATTGAAAAACTCCACTCTGTCCTGTCATGAAAGACTCAAAGTGGTTCTGTCACTGGACTAGTAATTGGGAGGGATGGAGATTTTAATACAGCCTAGTATTGTTTCAGCCTCTTTTACTATGGGTAATTAGCAAAGAATTAACAGCAGAAAATTGCTCTCACCAATGCCCATCTAGAAAGCACTCTCATTCAAGGTGCTAATTAGAGTGTTTTGTTGCCAGTAAAAACAAGAGTCAGATTTCATGATTGATTCATGATCATTTTAAAATTAATGCTCCTATTATCATACAAAGTAGTGGTAAGTGGAGGTAAGAGAATTTTTGCTTTGGGATACTAAGTCAACATTACAGTAAACACACAGCTAACCCATTTATCTCTGGCTTAATGCTTTGTTGTTTCTTCCCAGCACTTCTTAGGTGCCTCTGGGCTTTTTAACATTCTTTGGCAGTTGTAATTTATTAATTGATTTTTAAATTTGGCTTGTGAAAATGAACTTTGTAGTTAGAGGTTTGAGGAAAACGAAAATGCCTATTTGGTTTTTAGAGGCTAGTTCTTCATTTTTAGCATTAGGGAGCAGTGGGAGTCACACAACCTAAGGACTCAGATCTTAGACCCCCAGCTTCCTCATGGCTTGGATGAAGAATCAGTTGCCCAGAAAAGGACTTTCCATCATATACATTTTAATAAGAATCAGTGATATTAAGTGGCCCCTCATCGAATGCATCCTAGCATAGCCTCATAGAGGTAAGCTCTCCTATTGAGTTATTTGCAGAGGTTCTTATTTGTGCTCAGTTTTGTTTTCTTTTATATTTTGTCCCATGACTGTCTGACGAAGGCTTCTCAGAATGTTTTTAAATGCATACCATAAAACACCTAGGATTGCAAAGTATACCAATTATACGTAAATGTGGTTCTGTCTGTGACCCCAAGTCATGTTTGGAAGCAAAACTGACATGCGATGCTAATCATAGTTTTAGAAATTTAACTGTCTAAGAGGTTTGTTGTGGATGTTTCTATGTTGATATCTGAAATTCTTTGCCCCATGAAATCTAGTCTGGTGAGCTCTGCATCTAGCTGCTGATAGAGGTAGTGATAATAATAATTTTAATACTTATAGACTGCTTGTAATATTACTGTAGTGGTGCTAAACATTTTATAGCACCTTATCTCATTAAATCCTCGTGTCCTTCTAAGGTAGGTTATGCTTATTTGGTGGATGAGAACACTCAGGCTCAGAGAAGTGACAATTACAATTCAAATTTGGAACTAGAATTTCAAACTGGAATTTGGACTAGAATTTCAAGTCTTAAATCCCTTCTCAATGAATTGTCTTCATTCATTAATGCTGATTACATTTGAATTTGTTGTGGTTCTGGGGAGTTGCGTATATCTTCTGTGTCTTGGCATATGTTTCCTAGAGAAACTTCCTAGGTTTCTCCAGATACTGATAACCAGAAAATAGGCAAACTAAAATGAGATCTCAGTTTGGCTTCCCAGCCTGAAGGTAAACTTCCACATGCAGCAGTCCCGGGAGGGACTGTGCGGAGCGGGACAGAAAGAGCAAGGGCAGCATTTCCATTCTCCAAGGAGAATAGTTTCCTGAGTGTTTCCGTTTGTTTTTCCTTAGGATGAGGAGGAAGGAAGTGAAGCCCTTTTCTAGACCTGCCTTATAGGATGGTTCCTTTGATTAAATTATGCAGCCTGTTTGGTTAAAACACCTGTACAATAAAAATGTGATTATTAACGTTAATATCTAATCTAATACTTTATGATCTTACACCAGAAATTATCTTTTGTATTTTGCTACCCATTCTTTTAGTTTTTCCCAAATGTATGAAGTTGGACAATTAGAGAGAAATTGTTTAAGCCTGCCAATTACAGGAACTTTTTCAGTCTCTTGCTGTCTACAATCTATCTGCTTTTGTAAATTCTCCTGGCAGATTCAAGTAGTGCATTTCAATTTAGATTTCCATGTACAGGAGTTTCTTTGGACAAAATTGCCAATGGAATACACTTGAATATTTAGTAGCTGATTTCAAAAGAACATGATCCAGATCTTCAGGACCCTGATTTTACTGTTAAGCATTTCTGTGTTTTCAAAACACTATGTCCTTTTCTCACCAAATGAAGCAAGGCCAAATAACATATTGCTCTATCAGCCAGTCAGTCCCCATGTTAACAATGCAAAGAATGTTTTACACAAGTTATTCTCGATAACAGTAGGCAGGACCTTTGTTAGTGGTCAGTCAAGAAATGCTGGAATATTTTTTTGTATGTGTGCATCGCTTATGGAAAGAGGAAAAGTCTTCTTAACGTTATTTTGTTTGAGAAGAAAGCACTATGTAGTGTGAAGGGCCTAGCACAATACTGTAAATTATGGGTATACACACTAAACACTTAACAATGAAAGCTTCCAAATACTATCAAATTAATACTTGCTAATCAAAGATTACTTAAAAGTGCAAAGAATATCAGTCAAAATCCTCATTGCCTCACCCTTCAAAGGAAATGACCTTGAACTCTGGCTGCCTGTGCTAAACTTGGATTTAAATCAGAACCACCTGGAGATGCTTGTTAGAAATGCAGATTTCCCCATTCCACTCTGGATTTCTTAAATCAGAATCTCCTGGATTGGGAATAAGCTGTCTGCTCTTTGAAATCTCACCACGTGCTTCTGAGACCACACTGATTAGAAGGGTCTGCTCCCCGGCATAAAAGTTTGGGAAATTTTCACCTCATTCGGGGAACTTTGTGTAGACACCCTCGATAAGCAATGGGTGGACAACCAGTACACACACATATCGTGGCTTAGCCTCTTTAATTTTCTTAAGAGAATATTAACTGTCCTTCTGCTCACTCAGTTGCCAAATGCTCATGGGTTCTGGCCATATTTGGCAACAGAATATCTGCACTGGCAGTTTTTGCCAGGAATTGTAACTTCAGGTCTCTGCTCTCCAATACTGATCAAACGTTTGCTTTACTCAAGGAGAATTTATCCATTGCCTTTTACGTTCTGAAGTTTAACTTTAGAACAGACAAGATAGCCAAGAAAGCAGGATACTTGAATCACATAGTTTGGACTCAAAACTGGTGGTTATTATCTCATCAACTATGTACGGAAAATGAGCAAGGGAGGGGGCAAAAGTAAGGAGTGCCTTTTTGTTGGTGGCATGTTGGTTTCTTGGGGTCAGTGTGCACAAGTCCCCAAGCTGTGGGTGACACGGCTGTGGGCCCAGTAGCACCACTGGATGGGAGCTGGTCGGTTAGTGACACAGAGCTGACACTGCAGGCAACATTTGACATTTCTCCCCTTTTGGACAAAGGGGTCTCTCCTTATCATCTATTTTTGGTGTTTGAGATTCCCGATGAATTGGTCGTGCAGCTGATACACCTTTAACAGACTCTCCGAGTCTGTTTGAAAGACTTGTAAAGTGAGAGATGGCAAGGTATAATCATGGGCTTTTCCGAATGTCAGAACTATGGGTTTTCTACTCATTGAGAGCTGTTGTCTTTCTGTCCGCATTATGCTGAAGCCTAACTCCAACTTGTCCTTCAGGTCTCATTATTCTTATAGAAAGTTTTTCCTGATCTTAGAGGACTAAGTTGAGTGACTCTCCTGGACGTTCCCTCAGAACTTTCTAGATGCCCCATCACACTTAGCACACACGATCATCATGTTTGTCTACATGTCTTTTGGAGAAATGCACTATTCAACTCCATGAGCCCCATGAGGGCAGACATGCATCAATCTTGTTAATATTCGGGCCCCCAGTAATAAGCATCAGGCCAGATACAAAATAGTAACCCTATAAAGATTTGCTAAAATTAAGAGATGGATGCTAAGAGAGAGTTCTTAGAAAGATGCATATAAGCCAAGTCATATTAAGAAAATTAATATTAGAATTGTTGAATCCCTGAATTAAAAAGAAACATAGAAATCCTTACCTGAAGTGGACACCCTAGATGCATTGACTCTGCAAATTTGGGCAGGAGGCTGCCCCTCTCTGCATCTCCTCATATCAAAAATGGAAAAATTCTGTCTTCCTCAGAATACGATGAAGTGTAAGTTAACCAGTCATAGCAGATCAGTTTGCACAGTGCCTGGCACATTATAGGTGCTCAATAAACACTAGCTGTTCTGCTTGCATTTTTAAGTTCTGATGGCTCATTGAGACTTATGGTAAAAGATGACAACTGTAATTTCTCCAAAACTCAATTTTGATTTAGATATTCACAGCATTTAATTTTCATCATTAAAAAAAAAAAATGAAAATGATAGTTTTGGCATGATTTGACCCAAGGGTGGAAGAGGACATGGTACACAGAAAGAAAAACATCCTGTAATCTCAGAAGGAAAAGGTGAAATAAAAGGATAATGGCCCTATGTGGAGGCCAGTTGTCTCCTGCCCTCTATTCTAAATAGTGATTCTCTCAAAAATACAGGTTTTGAAAGAATACTCTGCAATATTGCTTTATATTGTGACGATAGATTGATAGTCCCCAACCCCCAAGTTCACGTCAACTAGGAATAATTGCAAAACTTGTGTATGTCTCATTCTGTCTCTTCTCATGTCATCCCTTCCCTGCTTTGAAACAATCCTGCATGGAACTTCTCCTTACACCACAATCAGAGGCTGCAGATGGACAGGGTCTGCTCAGGGAGATAATATCATCTGCTAATTCTGCTTCTGCCATCAAAGTCTGAGTGATCAGTGATGGGGACCAAGGCTGGATTAGGTCTCCCATGGCACCCTCTTTCTGAGTCTGGGAGATGGATGATATGGGTAATCACTCCCTGCTTTATCTTCTCTCCATCTCCTTACTGCAGCTCTAACTACTCACTTTTATTATTCGGGAGCTAATTGTAGGATTCCATTTCTCCAAAGAGAAGTCAGGAGAGGAAAGCACTATTCAAAGAGCTCTATGACTCTTTCACACATACCCTGCCCACACTCCACCTTGAAACAGAGGGTAAGTGGACAAGCAGTGAACTCTCGGAAATGAGATGTTGTTTGTGACTGATGCCATGAACTTTTGAATCATCTTTTAAGAGAAAGCCTACCTTGGCTGGCATATTCTGACTCTTGTTGATAAGGGAGATTAAAATGATCTCTTCTTTCCTATAATCATTGAGTGTATGGTATTTTTCACAATGCACCTGCAGAAATTCTAAGAGTGCTGTTTCCTTTGGCAAACGTGGCAGGGAAAAAAAAGAATCAGACATGGATGAGAGGGAACCCATCTCTACAACTTTCTGGAGGTGTGACTTTGAGCAAAGAATTTAGGCTTTCTGGGACTCAGTTCCCTCAGTGGTAAAGTGGGGATAATTAATTGCAAGTAGGCCAGGAATTCCTGCATGCAAAGTGTCTAGCACAGGTGCCTGATATACACTAAGCATTCAGTAAATGTTAGCTCTCAACATTTTTGTGTCAGCAGTGGCAGTGGGAGCTCTGATGAAGTCATTTGGAAGTTTAGAGCTAGTGTTTATAAAGTACCTACCACCGTGCCTTGTATATACTAGGTATTCATTAAATGCTGTCTAGCATTACTATCCTGAAGTTTAAAATACATGCAGCATGACATAAAACATTGTCATTAGACAACATTTTCCCCCCATGGCATATACATGCATTTGAAAATGTCATTGGGTATAATTTGGCACCACTCTCTTCACGTTCGTCCCTATTAAATTAAGTTTTTAGTGTAAATGTTGTATCCTTCATAGAACTGTATGTTTTCATCAACAGTTATTTCAGGGTCTGATGTTCTCAGCCAAATGAGTTCATGATCACTGAATCCATCAAGAATGAGCGTGATCAGTCCCACGAGACAGAGGCTGCCCCCAGTAGTAGGCCATCTGGTGGGCTGGTCTAGAAGGTTGTAACCTTCTGTCATTTGAGGAATTGGCTGCACAGGTGACCCTTGACTGCAGCTTTGTGCACTGAGCTGTGCGTGCACTCTCGCACTCTCTGCTTCAGGCCTGCTCTGACTCCTTTGCTCTTTTGTCAACTTCCTTCTGCTAATATATATCCCAGTGCCAACAGTGGCCAAGGACATGCTATTTGAGTCTTCTCCATTATGTCTCAGTGTAATATCAGTTCAATCCAAGACAGACCCATGCAACCCTAAGTAGGCATAGGGTTCTGGTTTCTGGTGTTGATAATCAAGATGAGAAAGGAAGAGGAGAGGAGGAGGATGAAGACTGATGAGGAAGAGTAGTAGATGACTTGTCTCTAGTTTTATGTGGATTATTTTTTCTCTTTGAGTTTTCTTCTCTGTGTAGTCTGATCAGAGTCCTCAGCATAAACAACAGAAGCACTCACTTTGTGCTGGCCGAAGGCCAAATCTTTTAAATATCGGTCAACTTCCTCTCCTTCCTTTTTACCTTTCATTCATCCATCCTTTGTGCTGGCCGAAGGCCAAATCTTTTAAATATCAGTGTCAACTTCCTCTCCTTCCTTTTTACCTTTCATCCATCCATGCATCCATCCATCCATCCGTCATCTATTCATCTATCATCCAACTCAATCCTTAATCCCAAAATACCCCCATGGTATATGATGTACATTTTCCATGTGAGTGAGTGCAGGTTTAGGAGGATGTAACCTGTCCTAAATCATGCAGCTCCTAAGAGGTGGAGGTGGTTTTCTCACTGACTGTAGATACTGAGCCTAAAATTGCTATACCCACTGCTTTTCAACCGAACAAATGATAGTTGTTATTTCATTCTTCTCATCACCACAGTGTGATTTACATTTTCTCTTGTGTCTTGTAATCCGACTGGTCATGCTGATGTGGGCAGCGGGAGCTATACCATGGCACTTGCAATTGGAAACAAATCCATCTATTAAAATCCAAACTTGAGCACAGGCAGGAACAAGGAGTTTAGTTATGCTCTTGTTGTTTTTACAGCTGTTTTGAGGACTGGAGTTAGTATCCCAATTCCCATTCCCAGTTCATGTGGGGGATAAGGATAGGTAGGGATGGAGCAAGGTTTCCTTTGGAATGGGGAGGAGGCTGTATCAGGGCAGCTGGCTTTGTGTGAGTTTGGAGAGGGGGAGGGTAGGAGGGTATAATTGTCTGCGCATGTGGACAGCACTCCAAAATGGAAAGCCAGTGACCTTGGCCTCCTCAGGAAGGTTGTCGGAGGCATGAGTCAGGGCCCACTTTTCCATTACAGCAGCCCTAGCCTATCTCTGAAGCAGCCTGCTGACAATCAGTAAATGAAATTCACCTTTCCCCCAATTCCTGAAAACTGAGAGATGAGGGTTGAATTACAGGGAAAATCATGGATGTTGACATTTGAACATGGAATTTTGAGCTGTACAAATGGGGGAAATCATTTTATTTGGTAGAACAAATTTAAGTTTGGCAGCTACCTGAAAGAAAATTAAGTTGCTGATTGCAAGTTCAATTCTCTGGCCTTCTGAAGAAGATAGATTGTAATCTTTAATTAATCTATCACTCACGCCAAAAAAAAAAAAAAAGGGCAGGGTGAGGGATGGGGGAAGAACACTGTTCATATCACATTTATTTTGGATGGCTGGGGCTGTGTTCGGAAGCCCTGATAGCAGTATCTAAGCATGGCTGCCAGCGCCTTATATGTTTACTTCTGTTTAGTATTTGAATTTCCCCATGAGTCTTAAACCTCTGTGCAGTGTGCAAGTCAAGGCCTGGTGTGTGCATTTTGGCCACAGGCATTGTAATGAAGATGAAATGACTATAAGGATGACCTTTCTGTGCCTTTGTCTGGAGCCAGCCCTTCTCTTTAACTGAGCACCTTTCCACAGAACATGTTCTGAACTCTTGAACTGCTCATTCCCTTCCCTGAGCTTATTGCTCAAGCTGCAGTTTGTCATTATGTGCCTCCAAAGACCATGTTTGCTCCGTTTGACATCGAGATAGAATTTTTCATAACTCTTTACTAGTCATAAATTTGATTGTTAAGGGACCAGGTTAATCTTATTTCTAATACCAGCATCTGATTTTGAAATCCTGATTTAGGAGCACTTTTCTTTCTGCTACCTTCCTAAAACACAGGGCGGAAAAGTATAAAATATGTCACCTGATATTGGAGGATTGTTTATTTCTGTTCATTTTGTACTGAATAGTACCTAAGAGATGCATTTGAAAACTTATCTTGTTTATATGTTTCTTCTGTTGCAATTTCTTTCATTACTCGAAATAGTTGCTTTGGACAGCAAGCAAAGCAATGCCCTTTCGCGGCTGGGGGTTGGGCCGAATGAGGAGTCTCGGTAAGGAAGCAATTTGGAGACCACAGAAGCATCTTGAGACAGGAGTCATCATTTTGTGTTGCATAATATTTAAGGAATTGGCACCCTTAGTATCTCATATCTCTTTTTCATAGCCACTTAACTACATTTTATCGAAATTGTTTCGTCATTTCTCCTCTAGCATGACACATAGCAGGTGCTCAATTAATACACGTTGAGCTGAACTACAGCTTTTAGGTTAGTAATTAGGTGCACAGACAAAATCATGGTAGCTCTATGAAGTGCGAACTCATTTCTGAGGATTAATTGAAATAACTCGCAAAAATAACCAGCACTCTGCCCCTCTGCTTGGCATGTGGTAGGCACTCTTGTTACAGAACCTACTATTGTAGTTCTAGAAAGAAAACGTATGTTGCTGTTTGGAAGGAGAAGAGACAGTGGAATTTTAAAGAGTGTATTTCTCTTAAAGTAAGCAATTTTTTATTGATAATAAGTGGGCACAGAATAAATGCAAAATATTTAGTTAATTCTTGTTTTCAGAAGTAGGACTTTAGGTCCAAAGATGTATTTTAGGGTGCACACAGACACATTTTTAAAGATTTCTAAGCTTTCTTCCATGTATAGACAGATTTGCACATGCGACATATATACAAATTGTACTTGCAGTGACCCTCTGGGAAATGAAATTTCTGCAGTTTCCCAAAGCATGTTTTCTCTCCAAAGAGAGGCAGCTGGTTATTACCAATGCTAATGTAAGGGTGAGGTGCAGTAGACAATCTAACACAGGAGACAGACTCCCGAACATTTGTACTTGATGTTCATTTTCTTTATCTTGATATTAATGCACCTCTATTGAGCAGTTTACTCTCTCTCCATAGATAGAATCAGATCCAGTATAAATTTATAACACCGCACTTAGATTTAAATAGAAATTTCTCAGTTCACAATCGTTCTGGCTCCTATTTTCAAAACACCACCCCATCCCCCCCCACACACACACACACACACACACACACACTTCAAGCCACACCCCAATCTCAGAAGTAGAATCAACAGTCTTTTCTGTTTCCACCAGTACAATTTCTCTGACTTATGACCTATGGTCAGTGTCTGTCTGAGAGAATGATGTATTCATATATTTAGATACGGTTGAAAAAGCGAATGGTTAACAACAGAACCCAGACAGGACTAGTGTCCTGCAGCAAGGAACAACAACAACAACAAAAAACGGAATCACGAACTCAAGTGCTTTTTATACGTCAGTTGTCAAGGGTGATCACTGACTCATTTAAATACAATCTTGATTCTTTGGTTCTAAACATCACAGTAAGGTTGCTTGGATGTTGGTTCTCCCACATATGTAAAGTGTGTGATATCCAAAAACATTTGCTGATGGCAAATATATTAGTCCTTGCACATGGGCATAATTGTTATTCATGAAAAACACTGATTCGGGGTAAAAGAAGGAATGAATTAGTTTTGTTTTTGGCATATGAGCAAAATGTCATTTGCCAATTATGCATTAATGCTGATGTTCACTACGGGTCTCTGACTATGGAACATGCCTACGTCACATCTGCCGATAGTGGCTACATCCCTGTCTGAGCAGTGAGCTTCTGAGTCCCTATGAGTTTTTACTTATTTTAGCCAATGGAGATTTTTATGAGAATTATGGACCCCACTATTACACAGTTGATCATTGTCAACTAAGTTGAGAGTGGTGATTAGGTATAATTAATTTAGACTTTTGAAAGACCTTTGAAAACATTCAGTGAGCTTAATGTATTTTGAGAACTTCAATTGAAGTGTGAAAAGCAGTTTACAAAATTGCATATACTGTATGAATCTACCTTTGTTTCCAATACATACACATACACACACACATAGACACTGAAATAAACACAGCAAGATAACTATAGCTGGATAGATGTAATTTAGTTATTCAAGGTTAAGTTAATGAATTTTGCCAAACAGCCTTGGATTCAAATTCTGCCTCCATAACTAATTAGCTATGAGATGTGACATTGGACAAGCAATTTAGCCTTGGTACATGTCCAAGCCCTTATCTATAAAGTGACAATTGTAATAGTACCTGCCTCCTAGTTTTATATGCAGGTGAATTAGGTAAAGATCTAGGAACTCAAAAAATACACCAGTCAGAATTACTTGTTACCGTTTCTGTTTTTTCCTTCCCTCCTCGTCTGATTTTTCTCTTTTCATGAATGTGTGCAATTTTTGTAATACAAAAAAATAAAAAGTAGTTCAAGTTTTTTGTTTTGTTTTTAAGAATCAGCCAAAGACTCATGGGACTGTTTTCATGGATTTGTGTTTTGCTTGAAGCCAGTTACCAGAGGGCTTCTCTAAACCCAGGGTAGAAAAAGTGTGAATTGGGCAGACCCCACTTGGGTTTCATCTTCATGATTTTTCTAAAGTAATGCTACTAGAGAAATCTTGCAAATTTCCTTTGGCACTAAACATTTCAAGATGTGAAATGTAAACTAACAGAAACCATCTATAGGTACAATTTAGGCTTCCATAAGTGATACTGGCTACATAATCCCCCACTATGATCTCCTGATGCCATTTTCAGTGTGGATTCTTGGGTAGGGATGAAACTGACTTTGTATGAGGCGATGGGCTCTGTGTTCTTTAAGCTAGAAAACATAAAGTATCACACACATTATAAAAATTCAGAGAAAAAAGAGGGACAATCTGAAGAAGGCAGGAGTGGACATTGCAGGAACTGTTTCCTTGCTTGGCCTTTGAATTTGGTCCCAGGTTTTTTTGTTTTCCATTTTTTTACAGTCAGGGTAGAAGGCAAACCACATTGCATGCTATTGTCAAAGTTTTCAGGGAATGAAAACTCTGTAACACAAGCCAATCTGCAGAGGTGAACATTTTCCCTGGAATTGAACTTCAGCAGATACTTCCTTCTCAGGTCCATATGTGAGGCCTTGGGTAATCCAGCAAGCAAAGTTGTGCTCAACTGTGATTTTATAAAAGGCACAGAAGTGCATTTCAAATAGACAGTTCTTGTATCAGCTTTCTAACCTGGTAAAACTCTGAATCAAAATTTAGCGAAGGCATTTCTGCAAGAAGCAGAGATAATAAGCTCCAAGTGCTTGCACTTTCTGTCTTTCTTTCATAATGCAGGGAAAATCAAGGTGGGACTCTCAGTTAAAGTCCAGATGAGGGGCCCGAGAGTCATCACCGTCTGTCTGATCCCTGGGAAAATCAAGGTGAGACTCTCAGTTAAAGTCCAGATGAGGGGCCCAAGTCATCACCATCTGTCTGATCCCCGAGGACATTATCCCAGTCTCTTTCTGTAGCCAGAACCAATAGTGAAATGAAAGGATAGTAGAAGCAAAATAGTAAATACTTCTCTCTTTTCTGATATAAAAGTTTGTGTGTTTGCTGCATGTGTGTTGAATGGAGGTGTGAATGGGGAAGGGATGCTATTTAAGCATAGTGTACATTTTTTATTTCTTGCTCACTTTATATGCCTAAGGTAGGTTAGCAAGGTCCCTGCATACACAGACACTCAGGGACCCAGGTTGATGTCTCTATTGTCTCATAGGTACACCATCTCACACGTGACCTTCTTGTTCACCACTGGAGACAGTCACAACAGCCACTATGTGCTTGTAATGGCACATGTCATTTCCATTCAATAGCGTATTGGTCAAGCCAATCACATGACATTGTAGAGGGTAGGAATGTGTAATTTTCTCATGGACCTGGAAGGAAAGAAAACCAGGTATAAGTGCACACTTCAAGTCTTTAGTAAAATGATGCTTTTTTTTTTCCTACAAAGAAAAGAACTAGGGGGATCGACTGTTGGTTGATACCATTGAACTTGGGAATAGAGCAAATGACAGGCTTTTGTACAAAACCCCATTATACTAGACCTAAGGTCTTATATATAATATTTCATAAGAAATGTTACTATGTGCAGGAGATAGTGAACTTAGGAAACTTATGCTTCAAAAGAATATGTGAAAAACCACTTTTGAATAAAATGAAGATACATTTATGAGTGGTAGATTTATGGTGGAGCAATTGTAATTATGTTCCTCATCTTTCATGTTAGATCTAAGGAGGAAGAACACGTCCCCTCACAAATGGTTTCTTGATGCCACAGGTGAAAACTAGAGTTGGTTTATGGGTGGGGTCTGGCTCAGTGTAACTTTTGGTTGACGTTACACATTGCAGGTTTCCATTAAAGTAAAAGAAACATTTGAACCTAAAATCTACAGGCTTTTAGCAGAAGAATGAGAGTTAAAATGACTTAGAGACATTTTATAGACATTTTAAGCTAGTAAATATAGTCAATATTATCGTCAAATGACAACAAGAGACATCTTGGATAACAGAATACCACTGTTTCAGTTGGGTGCTGGCATAAAATGGGAAACCCAAAACAACCTTAGCTTAAATGCATAAGAGCTTAGTTTCTCACTTAAAATAAGGCCTGTACTGACTCAGTGGTTCCGTGAAATCATCGAAGACTCCTTCTGTTTTTCTGTTCTTTCATTCTCAGTAATTTGGCTTTTGTCCCTAAAAGTTCACCTCTTAATCTAAGATGGCTCCTGGAACTTCTAACATTAAGTTTCATTTGAATTTCAAACCACAGAAAACAGAAAGAAGGGGGAGGCAAGAGGGATGACTTCCAGCTGCGTCAGTTCCCTGAAGGAGTGTTCCAGAGGTGCAGCTCAGTACTGCTAATATCTCATTGGCCAGGACTGAGTCGCATGGCCAAATCTAGCTGCAAGGGATGCTAGGAAATATAGTTTTATTTTATTTTGTTTTGTTTTCCCTGAGGGCATTAGTCAACTATACCATTAACCTTCTGATACTAAGGAAAAGGGAGGAATTAATATTTTTCTTTTTTTTTTTTGCTATCTCACAAAGTCATCTTACTACTTGTGTTGAGTGCTGCCACCCACATGGCCACCCAATAACCTTGAGAATGAACCTCTCCCATCCCTCTCATAAAATATATCCCAGATATCACAGACACTGTGATAAAAAGTAGGAAAAGTTTATCTTCGGTACCTCTGCCCAGACTTTGTATACCTCTGTTTTACTTCCTGGATTCCTCCTAGAAATCTAGTAGTGCCATTTCCAAGTCTTATGCTATAGTGCCTACCAGGCTTACCCTCTGGACAGTATCCTATGCCCCCACCTTGCCACTTCTTACGCCTTTATTCATTCTATCTCACTGATCTCAGATAAGAAGAAAACAATAAAATGCAACCTAGTTAAAATAGGCTGCCCATTTCTGTTACTATTCACATGGGCATTTTTGATTTAGAAAGTGAGTGTTTTGTGTAATATAGGTATTACGGCTAAAGGAGGGAATATTTTAAAATACTGAGGGAAAGGTGAAGTCATTTTAAGAAATGGAGTTTTGGATATAAGTAATAGAGAACTCCATTAATAGTAGCTTAAGCGACAAAAACAAAATATATTATCTAACATTAAAAGAAGTCTGGAGGTCAAGCAGTTTCAGTTTGGTTAATTCAAGGGCTTAAAAATATCTTCAAGCACCTAGGTTAGCTTGACTTTCTGTTCTGCTTTCCCAAACACATCAGTTTATCGTCTTAGGCAGGCTCACCTCACGGTCACGAAATGGTTGCCAAGTCCCAGGAATCACTTGTAGATAATCATAACCGGAGGCAGAAAAAGATAAGAATGTGTCTATCTTATGCACACCTTAAAGAGGGAAGAACATCCTTCCAGATATCTCTGCCAATAGAATGCCCCCTCATGATGCAGGGGCCAGAATGGCACCACATTTATGCTGGGGTCTCAGCAAGGGAAATGAGACCACTACGACTGTCTCCTACAAGTCAAGGATTCATCTTTGAGCCGAGGGTTGGGAGGGGAGGGTGGGTGCTGGGATTTTATTAGCAAGGGTGAGGGAAGAACCGATGATTGTTGAGTAGGCAGCTTCTGCCACAGGGTCATCCTTGGTGTTCATATTGCCAGCCAGTCCCCTACATGTGTGAACAATCCTCCTTTCTAACATTAACTCTGAGGGTCATCGCTTGGTTATTGGAACGTCCACCCAGCGCTTTCAACAGAGGTCTGGACCCTGAAGTGGAAACTTTTCAACGGTTGCCAAAATCTGTCATAAGTACCGTGTTGGATGTACCAAGTCCTGAAAGACTGGAAATAGAAAAATCTGGAGCCAAGGGCAGTTCCCAATATTAAATCCTCAGTGATAATGGAGGCTTCAAGCCCATGAGGCCGAGACCTTACCTTTTGTGCCCCTTGGGTTGTGGAAAGAACATCCATCCTTGAAACAGGAACCTGTCAGATGCCTTGGATATACTGACAATACATTGATGAGAATTGAATGTCCATAAATTGCATAGCCCCCAGGGCCTGGTGGGTACCCTGCCTCACTGCTTATGATTCAAAAATCCTGTTTACTTGTATCAAGGACAGTTGATACTTTAATCATCAATAAACTAACGTCTGCAGCCTGCCATAAATTTCTTGTCAAAGAAGAGATTATTATTAGAACACTGTGATGAAAGATAATCTCTACATAGCCTCACATCCCTCAGTTTCAAAGCCTCCAGCAGTAGGACTTGGAGGTTACTACAATAAGAAAATCCTTGCCAAGCAGAAACCTGTTTCCTACTTTCAAAATATCTGTGAATTAATTGACTTGCATATTTTAACCAAGATCTAGTACAAACTCTTTTCAATGAATAAAAAAATGAGTTTTGAGAGCAAATATTTTGGTAGAGAAACAGAGAACTGATACATACTAGTATTCTCTCTGATTATAATTGTTAAACAGTTGACATCTTTTAAAAGTGCTAACATTTATTACATTAATTATTAATAATAAAATATGACTTCTTAATAATAATACAACCATTTTCTGATTTATGGAGAGTACTGTGCTGAGTACTTTGCCTCCCTTATCTTATTTAATTTCCCTAACAGCTTTATTACATAGATACCATCTCCATTTTATTAAGTAAATGGTTTCTTATTTGCCGATGAGGAAACTGTGGCTGACTGAATGAAGTCACTGCCAAATTCACAGAGCTGTTAAGTGACAGAGCTGTAATTAAAATAGAAGTGTGTGACATCATAGCCAGTTTCCAGCTCACTGCCATCAATGGATTCAAATGAGATAATTAAAAATGAGATTATTTCGAGAATAAGACAACAAACTAAATGTGAATTAAGTTTCCATTCTCATGTTAAGGATTCTCTTTCTAAGCAGATACCCAAGAATCGTCAATGTACTCTGACTCCCCGAAAAGACGTAATCACAGCTGGTCAGAACTGTGGTTTGATTATGTGGTGACTTTCTTCTCATTGGCAGCATTTAGGCTGCAGAGTGGGAGGCAGTTTACAAGAGTCAGAGGTTTTATAGAAGGAGAGCTGTTTGGACTAAGTGACTGTCCAGTTCCCAGCTCAGGGATGCTGTGTTGATTCCAAGTTCTGCTTCTGAGGCATCAGTTACCCACATGACCTGCATGGCCTTCTGCTCATGGAATGCCTTCATGTTGTTTCTTTTCACCCATTCATAAGCGAATTCAACAGTCTAATTTCCCCCAGATATAATGAAAGTGGAGAGAACACAATGATACCTAATAGTTATATTGGCCATTGAACAGTTATTGAGCCCCCACTCTGGAATAGGCTCTGTATTGGTTTGCCAGAATAGAACACCACAGAGTGTGTGGTTTAAACAATGGGAATTTATTTACTTCTTTGGATTTTCGAAGCTGGAAGTCCAAGATCAAGTTAGTGGTGAAGTTGGTTTCTCCTGCTGCCTCTCTCTTTAGCTTGCAGATGACCGCCTTCTTACTTTATCCTCACATGGGGATCCTTGTGTTGGATACATCTCTGGTGTATCTTCCTCTTCAAGTAGGACATCAGTCATGATGGATTAGATCTCTGCCTTTATGACCTCATTTAACCTTAATTACTTCTTTAAAGGGCTCATCTCCAAATAAGTCACCTTGGGGGTTGGGGCTTCACCATTTGAATTTGGAAGGGACACAGTTTGATCCATAGCATGCTCCATGCTAGACATGCAGGATGTTATGGTGGATAAAGAAGAAATAGTTCGTACTGTCCATCACTTTTCAGGGAAGAAGAGAAGACTGTCTCTTAAAAAAAAACTACGTAATTAAATAATCGCAAAATGGTTAATGCTATGACAGAGTATAAGGTACTACTGTTCTGGCAGCTTAAAACAGATGACTCCGACTTTGTCTAGTGGGTAGAGAAAGCTTCCCTGAGGATGTGAGGTTGGAATTGAGGCATGAAAGTGTGGAGGAGGAAGTTAGGCAGGATAAGGGCTTGGGACAAGGAGAGCAAACAGTAGATGTGATCAGGACTTTATGGCCCGGTCTTGTATGCAGCAAGTCCTAGGAACCTAAAGGTGGCCTGCATGGCACATGCCTAGACAATAAAGGTGAGCGATTGTTCAAAAGAACACAGGATACATAATTGGATCACTTTGTAATCATATCTAATGCTGTAGAATAGCAGTTAATTTGCTCAAGAAAAGATGGTTTTTGATTCCATTGTTTACATCCTGTTTGTTGAAACAAGAAGTTCTGAAAACTTTAGGATGCTTAGGACTCAGTTAGGAACTTATTTTTCAAATATCCATTCTTGGACCCCATTCCCCAGAGATTGTTACTCGATACATCCAGGATAGAGGATTTGTGTGTTAAATAGGCACTCCTGGTTCTTCTGGTGCAGACAGCCCACAGAACACACTTTGAGAAAGCTAGATCTAGGGCAACAAGCTGCTGATGTGTTACTTAGAAAACCCTAGAAAAGTCAAGTATGACAGTAAACTTGCAAAGAGCTACCAGACCTGCAGACGCCAGATTCAACCCATGGAGATGGGGCGAAACTAACCTTTACTGGGCCTTTACATTGGAAACACTATAGTAAGTGCTCCGTGTATTCCAGCTCTTTCAATTTAATACAACAGTGGGGACACTCTGAGTATCTCTATTTTACAGATTCACAAAGCGGCACAAAGAGGCTAGATGCATTTCTAAGATCACACAGGTCTTAAGTGACAGAGTAGGCACCCAGATACCAAGTTCACATGGCTCTGCAGTGCACGTGCTTTCAAGGGGTAGCAGCTAACATTTGTATAGCGCCTGCTGATCACTAATTCTTGAGCCGGTGCTTCACATACTTTTCACTTGTCATTTATTAGGTGATCCAGAAAGTCTTGGGTTGTGGACCTGATTTGAACCAAGAGTGTGATGTCGATACTCTTCAGAAAACTGGGAATAGCACTTGGACTTCACCCATTCTTTCCACTTGTCACATATTTTATTAATCTTCATTGCTAACAAATCCATATTGCTTGGAAAGACAAAATATGGACAGCTCAGGACAGAACTGGAATTTTCTAAACAATGAACTTTCAACATAGTTTGTACCTCAATCCAAAGGCAGTCTATTGCTAAATTTAAAAAAGAAAATAAAGTTTATTTTAAAAATTCCTTTTCTCTTTCCTTCAGAGCACGTCACTGCCTTCTTGGATGAATCATATTTTTAAGTTTCACTTCCCATCAACTTAAACATAATCTGTCAGGGAATTGATGGGCCAGTTGACTTCAAATGAGTTTGCCTTTCATGCAGTGCTGTTCCGTCCGCTTGACACAGAAACGATTCCAGGTCATTCCAATTTATTTAATTAATTTTAGAGATGAAATTATTTTGCCCAATAACTAGAATGCTAATGGGACTTATTGTAATGGTTCCGTTCAGGTTTGTTGGTTCGAAAATAAACGCCTTCATTTCAATATTTGCCTTTTGGCTGCAGCCCGTTAACCTGTCACACACCGTAACCTCATTAACATCACAGCATAATTGTGAGTTAATGTGCACCTAGATTTTGTAAAGCGGATTTCTATCTTAACTGCCAAGTTTTGTGTCCCCCAAACGTACCCCTGAATTGGCATTTCCAATAGAGAGATGGATTGGAGTGACATAGCTCATACTTTAAAACATAATAGCTTTATCGGTGCCTTGATCATTACACATTTGAACTGATTTTTAGAAGTTATAATAAAGTGAGGAAAATAAATTTTAGCTCACTAGAGCGTAATTGTGGCATTGTGATTTGTGGCAGTGTACTACATCTGTAATTGGGAGAGGTTGCAGGTAGTAAGGGAGGGACAATAGAACCTCTACAGAGTCAAAGGCAGAATTAAAATCTGCATGTTAATAGCTTTCCTGCCAGTCACGAATAGGTTCATTCTTCACATCTCTGATATATAAAGCTTATTTCAAAATAAATTCTGGGGAACGTTCAACCTGATTGAATCTGCTGTAAGCTCTGTTAATATATTTGTTCGAGTCACTTGCACTCAAAAGCTTTTTAGACAGAATATCACTTTTTTATATTATTCATGGTAATGTAATTCCCCCCTTTAATCTCTTCAGGATTTCCCATTAAGTCATGATATGCGGTTCAGAGAAAGTTGGATCGACCATTAATCACACTATCTGGACTTCTGTGTGTCTACTTTGTGCCCATCTTTTAAATCAGTCACTCAGCAGTGGCAAGACATGGGGCCACTTCAGACCATTTGATCGAAGAGCTCTTGTTAGGAGATTAGACAGCTAATCTGCAAACCAGCTAATGGAAATCATTCTGGGCAAGGAAATAAAACTGAACAACATTAGCAAAATCACTACATATTATAGGAATCAAGTATGTTCTAAACAGCTTAATCCTACAGTTTGGATATCAAGCCTAGGGGTAAAATGAACTTCTTAGGTGACCTGAGTTACCAAAATGCCTATAAACGTGTATGTTTAACCTATGTTGGGCAGGGCATCTATCAGACATGGGGACTTTAAAAGCATTTTTCATTTGACCAGGCAGAGTAAACAAGGATATAGTGGACTGAAGAAAAAGAAAAAGAAAAAGAGAGAGAGAGAGAGAAAGAAAAGATAAAAGGAAGAACCGAGATATATTTTTTCCCCACAATCAAGGGAAATACCCATGTTGAAAATACCTGGCATATGGTACACGTTTACTATATATTTGTGGTTGAATCCCGAGTTACCTGGTATAGATCTAATTTTTATTTAAAAAATAATGGTTGTATCTTTAAAAGTTACTTTACTTTCTCTTCTTCCCCAAACCCAAATTAATAATTCATTAATATTTTCTTCAAAATGTATTTATGTGATCATCCCATTTATAGTGAAAGGGTGAAAAAGCAGATCGAGGATTTGAGGGTCTGATTTTCAGTATAGAACAGGGCCTCTGAACTTTGTAAATGATTAGATAGTAAATATTTTTGGCTTTATAGCCCATATGGTATCTATCATAACTACTAAACTGTTATGTATGGTGAAAACAGCCATAGATAATATATAAACAAATGGGCCTGGCCGTGTGTCAATAAAACTTTATTTACAAAATCAGGCGGTAGGCTGGATTTGGCCTGCGAGTCCTGTTTTGCTGGCCACATGTGTCCACAGCACATGTCTGGGAGATAATAATTTCAAAAAATCATTTTTGTTTGATTTTTATGGTTTAAGAATATGATATTTTCAACCATGAATGAGTGCTCGCCTTTTGAATGTTCATTTCTTCTGACATAACTCAAAGCTCTTGCTTTGGGATTTCTTGTTAACCCTAATGCTATTTGTCCAACATCCTGCTTCTCGGCTCTGTTGGGAATGGTAGCTGAGCTGGAATGGTTGAATGTGAAGGCAAGAGCCAGCTTGGAGATGATATTTTCTAAACCTGAGCAGTTGGGAAAAATGTTGAAAGTTTGGAATGAAGATTTAGAGCAAAAAGGTAAAGGGCTGGCATCATTTTTTTTTAAAGGATAAAGAGGAAAGAAAGGAATAGAGAGATGATGTACCTTCTCATTGCCTGGAGGCTCAGGGTTAATTGATGAATCTGTTATAAGGGTGTGCTACAAAGTCTTTTGAGGACAGATGTTGCATGGTTAGGATTCTGAAGAACAAGAAATGTATTCCATGATACAGATATTAAGGAATCATACTGTTAGTTTTAGAAGAAACCTAAGGGAAACAGAATCCTCCCTGTCTTTCTTTTGGGTCTTATGTAGGTGGCTTGTCTTATAAATACTTGTGTATCAATGTCTGAATTTTCTCAACAGAAGAGGGCCGGTGGTCATTATTTATGTTTATTTAAAGTGTTAACTCTAAAATTTAACCCAATGTATTAAGGAAATGGGAGAGTATCTCTCTGCATTCTCAGAGACAGGGACATCCATCCTACTATTTCAAGTGCTAGAATGTTCCAGGGAACAGGGCTAAGGTGGTCTGTTTCTGTCACTCTTTTAAAGGAAAGGCATACTCTGTAGCTAGATGAGTATGTCTGGTAGCTGTTTGCTCCTTGTGCCTCCACTTTGAATGGTGAATACCATCAGCATGAGGCAGCCACTTCCAGACACCACTCCTCAGATCCTGACAGGCTAAGAAACGCTTAGCGCCCAGCTTCCCACGAAGTGCCTCTGAAAGGGCAGGTCCTGTCTCCTTCCATCAGGCCTACATGATTGCTATCTATTTTATGCTTGCAATCAAAATAAATAGAAACACCTTTCTCATTCCAGGGTTATTTTATCCCAAGCAGGTGTTATTTCAGTCATGTGGTTTCCAATCAGCAAAACCATCTCCTTTTACACGTGGCAGCAAACACGGGGAGATTTTGAGATCTGAATGGGAGAGAGCTCTTGGTTCTTACTAGAACTAGCTCTTAGTAGGGGGTATAGCTATACTTGGCTTTGTAACATACTTTCTTACCCATTACCTGGGACTCTCTCTGGAAGGGAAATAATGGAGAGGTCACTTGTGTGGTGACCCAAAGACCAAGGCACTCCTTAAATGGACCCAAAATTTAACATGTAATTAAATGTAGCCTCCAATTAAAGCTGGATTTGCTTAACCTTATTCCCCCCCCAAAAAGATTATACTATAATAGTGTTCTGATGAAGCCATCTCACCCTGTAAACTGTCATCTGATTTATACAAAGCCATCTGCTTCCTTACGGGGTGTTTTATTTGGGATCCAGGAGGGAAGAAGGCACATCTGCACCCTCCATAGCATATGAATATTAATGAATAAAAGCACTGATAGTTATCTGAAAGGGACTAGTATGGTTCTATTTATAGTTTGATGTCATTTTATAATCCAGTTCCACATCAGATGTTTACTGTCAGTCATACAAGGAAATTAATGTCTTTGCTAGTTTCTTGATTAAAATAGCCATGATCAGAGAAGCAACTGGGAGGAACTGGGAGCCCACTGAATACTGGCCATTGGACAGGGGGTCAGGTTTCCCCATCAGGAACTGCTGCACACGCAGCATGCACGCGTGTCTTCAGTGAGCATATCCTCAACCCAAGTGGAAGATTTCTCTATTAGTTGCTTCTCAGGTTTTAAGTTAGTTATCATTTTTTCATTCTTTATTTCTTCAATCATTTTCCTTTTTTTCTTTTCTCCCTCCATTCTCGTCCCTCTGTCCCTCCTTCTTTCTTTCCTCTACTTCCTATTTTAATAAGTTTTGTTATTATCTAGGTATGGAGATCAGTAGACAACTACCATTGAAAAGGTATTTTGTTATACCACCAGATCTCATGAGAAAGGGGACATGCCATACTATGGGGGCCATGTGAGGAAGCTGCAGAGTTGGTTAGAAGGCAGAGGGATGGGGGACAGTGGATAAGATCCTTTATTGTGGTTTCAGCAGGGAGGACTGGGGAGGGTAGAGTGAGCAGGCTTAGGATTGGCTAGTTTGAATAATTTCGGTGAGCTCTGGGGCACAGGGGCTGACTCTAGTTGTCTGGTACATGGCTATGAGGTGATATGGGCAGGCGAGTAGTGGCCCGGAGTGTGAGAGCCCAACAGAGGGGGTTGGAGTGTGGGTTCTGGATCAGCTGGTTCGCATTTGAAAAATGTGCTCATGGATGAGTTGTTTCTTATCTCTAGGAATACACTAACCCCAAGAGGGGTCTGCCTTTGGACAAAATTCTCGAGGACAATCTTGTTTAGTTTTAAAATCATAACATTGGATGGGATCATCGAGGTGACATACAGTCATCCTCCAGTGCACATATATTAGATTATTCAACTTCTCTATTTTTGAGTCACCCCCAAAAGCAGCTTCCAGAAGCCCATTCCTACCCAAAGCCCATGGCCCTGAATAATGGTCCAGTGCTTTCTGATGACAGAAGTGGACCTCATGTGGGAGAGGATCCATACATTTCATAGAATTTGTAATCCTTGCCCAAGCATTAATTTTGCTGCCTAGGCAGCCTGTTCTCTCACAAAGCACTAAGAAGAAAAAGGGCCCAGTGCACCTAGCAGGCCTGGCCAACGGCTTGTGGCTTGAAGGTCCTGAGCAAAGTGGAGGCCTTAGCGGGAGCCAAGGAGAGTTTCAGTGGCTTTTCTTCTCCCTTTGTTTTCCTACCTTCCATCTCTTTCTTCCTTTTATTTCTTTCTTTTTTTTTTTTTTTTAATAATTTTAAATTATAAATATAGTTAATGCTATGAATTTATCAAAAAAAAACAAAAACAAAAAACCTCTCTGGCTTCTTATAATCCTCTAGAGAGATGAATATTTCTAAATTTAAATATATGTACTGTTACCAGTCTAGGGGAAGGAAGCATTTAAATTTTTTAAGCCAAATTAAGAGAAAGGAAAAGTATTCCCTTTTATTCTCTTACCCACATTTCAAAATTTTTTTCTCTTAATATTGTACATTGAGCACAGTTATTGTTGAATATTGTGAGGCATACAGGCCTGGGGCTTTGGACCTTGGGACTTGGGGCAATTTATTGATTCCCTCTGCTCCTCATTTTATTCATCTGAATAATGGGGATAATAGCTTTGACTACATCTCAGGGCTTTTGTAAGTATTTCTCAAGATAATGTGCGAAAGGGGCCATCCCACGAAAGGAGTGTCACTTCTTACCATCAGTATGATTACTGTCGTCATTCGCTTCACTTCCTAAAGTGCCTCATTCCTCACCTGCACAAGATGGAATAGAGAACATCCATTGTCTGGAATAGGAAAAAACCTCACAATTCCACAGTACTTCCCATTTGGAGTGATTTGACTAGAAGCCTCCTGTTTTCACTTTGTCTACAAATACCAGAGGAAGACTCTTCAGAGCCTTGCCACGGAGAAAAATGAGAATGCCAGCTTAAATAAATGTTATCCCAATCTCTGTAGAATCATGATGTGTCCGATTTTTTAAAGCATCGGCTACAGGGTATTTATTATTCAGCGATAATAATAAATCTCTCCTTATGAAATCCGGGGACTCGAGTGTCATGGAGGGAGGAAGGCAAGTGCAGGGAGAAGAGCTGCGAGAGACAGAGGTCCAGCCAGACCCAGGCTATTAATCATCACCCTCCATTATTTCCCGAAGATTCATTCATTGTTCCATAGGTACCTAGAGGGTCAATTAGAGACCACAGACAGGCTTTTTCAAAGACACAGGAGGGTCAATTAGGCCTTCCTTATAATTTTCTGCTTTAACAGCAAATGCCAGCCTATTGCACATTAGATGCATGGGAGTTTAGAAATAAACCGAGTACTTTTTCTCTCCTCTTTTCTCGGAAAGAAATAATAATAATAATAATAATAACAGTAATAATAATAAATAATAATAATAATTATTATTAATAATAGATAGTGTTTATGGAGTGTTTACCAGATACTACACCCCATGCCAAAGAGAGAGAGAGAATCTATTACAACCCTAATAATAGTAAATCCTACATGGAGAAATGGAGGTGGTTGGCTCTTGGTAACATATGGCTCATTGTCAGGCTGTGGTTCAAGTGAGGCCGAGACTTGTGCGGAGCAGAGTTCTTATGGGTCAGAGCACCAGGCACGGTCAGGGAATTTCTATGAGGAAACAGTCTGTTCCCATAGCTGAGATGATTCATTTATCTTGGGTACGATCTGACTGCAGTGGCGTGAGGGGACAATTATAAAGTACCTGCAACCAAAAGGGTACCAGGTATCAACTGAAGTAGACATCTGCACTGACAGGTGGTGGGTCATCATTGCCCACCATGAGCTGGTGTGCATGTGTAGGAAAGAATTCAGCCAAAGAGACGTGAGTATTAACTTGCACGACACTGATTTCTTTTTGTTTTCCCCGGGATTGGCAAAGTTTGAAACACAGTAAAATTCAGAGGAAGGGGATTGTCATAAGTGAGGGACAGAGGTGGATTTGCGGAAAGGAGATCGTCAGAACTCCTTCGTTGCAATTTTCTGAAGTGAGATACTAGGTATTTTTTTTTCTTTTAGTTCTTCAATACTTTTTTTTAAAATTTATTATGGTGACATTGGTTAAGAGATATTAGGTTTTGACTCTGCTCGTTTCTGAATACCTAATCTTGTTAACAGAACGAAGGACAAATTATTATATTCCTTTATCTTGAGATCCTGTTCTACCTGTCAACTGTCACATAGAGACCTCGAAGCAAAAGAGAAATGCTTTTAATGTACAAAAGCCAATTTCAACTTTAGCGATTTTTTTCTGGGATCTTGGTAATACTTCTGAGTCCCAAATTGTAAAACTTATTCAGCAAATGTTCGTTGAGCGTCAGCTCTGTGCAGGCAGTATTCTGGATGTTGGGGATACAACAGAAACGAGGGAGGCAACCCTTCTTTGCTCCTCTTTTCTGGAATGCTGGAGCCCTGAGCCTCTGGGACCTCCTCCACTTCTAGGTCATTTGTCCTGTATTGATTTTAAAAAAAAGGGGGGCGGGAGGGGAGAGAGGGAAGAATAGGACTGGAACTGAAAAGGGCGAACTGTGTCTATTGGAACTTTTGCTAAAACCACGGGAAATTCTCCCACTTTTCATTTTCCCTAGGAAGAGGATATGAATGTGCATTTCCATAGGGCGAGGATTTTGTCTGTTTTGCTCACTGCTGCTTTTTCAGAGTCTGGAATAGTACCTGGCATATAGTAGGCCCTCAGCGACTATTTGTTCATGGAATGAAATAATGAATGGGTGACTGACTTCATTCTCAGCCTCCAGAGAAGTTCACCTTCACCCCTGAGCAGCTCTGGGCCCTGGCTGCTGCTGTTGCCCCAGAGATCAGCCTTCTTTTCGACACTTTCGCTTTTCAATCCCTGGATAAGAAGCGAGAACATTTTCCAACACTTGCACACTCCATCCTCGTTTCCAACTCCTATCCCAGGAGTTGCAAATGGGAAGCTTGCAGATGTCTTTTGTTGAGACTGCTGGATTTTTGTTTTCTTAATAAAATGAATTAGTTACCAACATTTAAAAAATTGGGAAACTTCGTATAACAATCTGGACTTCTTGCTTGTCTTGATGAAGCAAGGCTGGCTTTATTTGCCTGTGCTTCTGAGTGGCGCCAGCTGGGGAGCATGTGCCCTCTGGTTTTCCATGGTGCTCATCAGGCACACTTTCCTCTTTATAGAAATTGCCGGGCTTCCTAGGCATTGGAATGTGCAAACTTCATATGGCAAATACACTAATTCATGAGGCTACCACTCTCCCTGGCCATCATAGTAACCTCTCATAGGCCTCCCTGATTCCAGACCTCTGATTCATTGAGTTGAACAGCATCTTGGCTCCTCAATCCCAGATCTGATAGTGCTCTGAAAGGCCAGGCCTTGTATATGCAGATCCCTCTGTCAAGAATGGTCTTTTTCCTTCTCTAAATTAACTCTGACTCTTCCCAAAGACTTATTGGAGCCCTAAACTTCCTGTTCCCACAAAATTTGAATATAGATTGTTTCCATAATACCCTTTTAGTCTTTACAGCCACAATTGTATTGTGGGTATCTGGTTACTACTTGCTGGCCACCCCAACTGTTACCCACCCCCTAACAACAACAAGGGCTTTGTTGCTCTTGTTCACATCTTGAGCATCCAGACAAGGTTTGGTCCCTGTGGAAAAATATACATGGTTCTGTCTGGATGGAGCCTAGCTTGGAAGAGGGGCAGTGGTAATGAATGTGAGACTAGAAGGGGAAACAAAGCTAAAGACCCCAGGTGGCTTGGGCATCCAAACAAGATTCTGGATCTTATCTCCATGACAATAGAAATCACTAGGAAGTTTTACAGATAATTTGGTTCCCCTGTACATAATAAGGGAACCGAGTGTGTATTTTGAAGCAGCCTTCTGGGTTCAGTGATAAGGATGGGTTTGACAGGGGCAGGGCTAGCAGCAGGTGGACTCTTAGAATCATCTAGGCAAGGAATTGTGGAGGCCACATCTAGGACTAGATGTAGAAATAAGACATAATTATTGATTGGGTGTAGAAGGGCAAGTAGATGAAGTTTTAGTGGGGAGGGAAGAGTAAGGCATTATCTAGCCAATGAATTTATGAAAATAACTTCACTCCAATTTTCTCCTGTGCCCCAAACAGCGCCTGTATCACCTTGGCAATATAGTCTGTTATTAAAACATGCAGAAAGTAGTACAGCATATGATTTTAAAGCAGCACTATTAGCAAACATACACTGGCTTGGTTTTTAGTGTGCATATATTTTTGTGTATTCTCTGTGGATTTTCTTTGCCTTTCTTTTTCTTCTTTTTAATCCTCCTCCTTAAGGGAAACCCCATTCTTGCAGTAGCTTCTTGGAACAGTGTTGTAACTAATGACTTTAATCGTCTGATTGTATAGCAGAAATGGACGGGAAAATCCTCAGCCCATTTATCTTACAGACCCCAAGTGTACAGGCACAAAACCACAAGTTCCACCCTTTTTTCTCCCCCTTTTTTTTCATACTTTACCTCAATTTATGACTTGGCGTACAATCTGTTGCAGAAAGCCCAGCTCCCCAGTGTCCTCCTGAATCTACATTTTTTTATTTTGTCTGAAATAGCCAAGGTCTCAGGAGTTTGCTGTTATATTGCTTCAGAAAAATTAGTGACATTGAAGGGTTCTCATCCCTTTTCTGGTGATAAGAAGAAATTTACAAAGCTGTTTTTCTTTTTTTTCTTTTTTTCTTTTTTCCGTCTCTGCAGTTGGAGAGATTATATTACATGATATTTGATACAAAAATACCCATGATAGGGCTTTTCTATATGTAGTCACTTAGAATAAGCCAGTGCTACTAAAACAGTTACCTTTTGTAGAATAAATTCTGAGCACTGCTTATATCTGAAATTTTTCTTACTTGACTTTGTGCAAGACATGTGATAGAAAAAAATTTAAATAGCTGCTGATCTAGATTCACTGGCTGCAATATCATATTACCATCATTCATAAAACTAGTGATAAATATTATTTTGGACCTAATTCTTTAGTAATTAATTGAAAAACAGTAATATAGCTATAATGATTGAGCTCCTGTGTTAAGAATTTCACACTCTGAAGGCATAATGACTGTAAAAGCCAAATAAATAGATGAAAATATTTATTTTAAAGGTGGGATTATTACATGCTGCTGCATTTGTTTTGGATTGCTGCATAACAAAATACCTCAAATTTAGCAGCTCAAAACTACATCCATTTATTAGCTCACAGTTCTGTAGGTCAAGAGTCTGGACACAGTGTGATTGGGTTCTTTGCTCAAGGTCTTGCAAGGACGAATTCCAGGTGTCAGTTGGGGTGATGTGCCTTTCTGTAGGCCCTGGAGGGGAATCTACTCCCAAGCTTACTCTAACTGGTAGGAGAATTCAGTTTCTTGCAGGTGTAAGACTGGAGCCTCTTTCTCCTTTCTCTCTGTTAGCTGGTGGCCACTCTCAGCTCCTCGAGGCCACTCACGTTCCTTGCCCTGTGGCTCCTTCTATCCCCAAAGCCACCAATGGAGATTTTTTCATGCATTGAATCTTGCTTTGAATCTCTCTGACTTTCCTTGACTCTGATATCTAGACTCAGATTTAAAGGGCTCATATGACTAGGATAGTCTCCTTATCTTATGGTCAATGATTTGGAGCCTTAATTAACATCTGCAAAATCTCTTTATAGCAGACCTAGATTAGTGATTGAGGGAATACCTGGGAAAGGCCAGGTGTACACCAGGGGCCAGGAATCTTGGGGGCCAGCTTTGAACTCTACCTACCAAAGCCACATTAGGGGGGAAAAAATAACAGAAAACAAAAGCTTAGATCTTTTCAAAGACTTTTTCAGAGGCAGGAAGTTTAATATAAAAGAAAGAGGATACTCAAGGAAGATATAGAAGGCAAAGAAAGAAAGCTTAAGTAGAACCCTTTAGATGAGATCAGAAGTTTGATTGTGGACGGACATGTTTTTCTTGTGAGCCAAGCACCTGATTTTGCCTGAAAAGGTGGAATGGGGATTGGGGGGGAGGGGATTATATGGCTCAGGATTTTCAGTTATCAGCAGATGGAGCTGAGCTGAAAAAATTTGGTGTCTTGAATGACCTAATTCAAATCATTATCTTCCCTGTGCCTCAATGTCCCCGTCTAGAGTGTGTTAATATTCGAGATGGCTATGATAATGATAAAGCAGCAGTAAATGATGTCCAGTTGTTGCCCTGTTCAGTCACACAGTAGGCACTCAGCAAGTATCCCTCCCATCATTCTTTCCTCTGAATAGAATTGTCAAATCAGACTAGGTGGTAAACCCTACATTCGATGCAGGTGTTCTGGAAATTACAAGCTTTTAATATTTTTCCACGGTGAGTGCTTAACAGGCAGAAGAAAAGGAAAACAGGCCTCAAAGAGCCTGAGAGTTTTGCCTCAACTTCCACTTTACACACAAAAGTCCTCTGAAATCTCATTTTATCTGAAAACCCCATGTAAGCTCTGCATTCTACTCCTAATATAGCCATGTCATATTAATATCAGAACTAGTGTTTTAACTACTTACCAGTTCCATTTACACCCCAGGGGCAGATGTGTTTCTCCTTTATTGTTGCTTCTCAGGTGTCAGAACCAGGACACCTGAGGCATCCATTTAAGGAGACATACACTTCTGGGTTCCTGTAAGTGCCATCCCGTACTTTCTAGACCCTCAGCTTCTGTGACTGCTGAAATGTTTGCCCCAGGTGTCCCCCTTGCCTCAATCTGGTCTCGATCCTGCTGGGAATATGACACACCACAGTTGGGGAAGCCTGGTACCAAGCATAGCTTCTTGTCAGAGATCCATGCCTAGTCAAAACCTGCCTCCTGTGCCCACTGACAAGCTGATAGTTCCACTTTAATGGGATGTAACACACAAGCCACTAGTGACAATCTTTGATACAGGGAAGACTGTTGATGGAAGTGATGAGCTCTTAAATGTCGTAACAGAAAAGCATGAGTTGGTCCTGTGCACAAAGTCATCACATCATGTAACTTAGCGACTTGAAAGATGCACGATAAGGAGATGATACACAATCAGTTAATTACATAAGGACAACTTGAGCAAACTCAACAGCTCTGCTCCTTACCCTGGCATGTGCCGTGCAAATTCTTCTGAAAAGGATTACAGATGTTCTTTTTTTTTTTTTTTTAATCCCTCCCCTATCTTTCTTTCTTTGTACCCACGGCGCTCTGCACTTCAAGCTAAATATAATGTATCTGATTTCCCATCATACATACTAATCAGGTTTGAAAGTTGTCTTGTGAGACTTTAAAAAGCTAGCCAAGAGCAGTGCGATTTCTCCAAAAGGATGTCTGCAATCAAGATGATTACATGGGAAAATAAATCATAATTTATATTGCTGAAAATGTCATTTGCAAAACACTCTGACAATACTTTCGGTCTATTTTCCTGTGAATGGGGTAAGTGCTGCCCTTCTGAAACTTTCCTTTTATTTTATTTATTTATTTATTTTTAATGCTCTGAATATCACTGAAGCAATTGAAATTTCAGGGCAATGTGGGGTGGTTCATGCACGAAACCGACAAGCATTGATGCCAAAAATTGAGCAATACCCAAGTAGAATAAAGTGTTTAAAGCTACTCTGTATTTAGGATACATGTGCACACATATATGATCACACCTACATGCATGCACACACTTTTATTTTTAAATTCTATTGAAGAAGAACTTAAAGATAAATTTTAGAACCAAAAGACTCTTAGGAGGCCATCTATCTTCTGCGCAGTCTTCTTTGGACTAAACTATAGTAAATTATCCAGGAGACTTGATTAGTTATCTGATTCAAAAATATCCCATGGTATTAGGAACTGCCTCTAGGTATGTCCTGGCTGACAGATATTAAATCCCCAAATGCCAACCTTTAGCACCTGTGGTGGATTGTAACAATGGCCACCCATCCTTCCGTCCCCCTTGTATGTGTGTGCCCTTGCACTGATGTCCTACTCCTCCCATCAGAACGTGGAGTCACCTTCTCCACCCCTCACATCAGCATGCCCCATGGAACTTGCTTTGGCCATGGAGGCATTTGTAAACACGACACCAGCAAAACCTTGCAAAGTGCTTCTGCATGAGTGCTCGCCCACTTGCTGCTCTTGGAAGCCTTCCACGTCTGGGTGCAGACAAGCATGGGCCTGCCTGCTGGGTGCTGAGAGACACACAGCCGTGTTGCCATATTGCCCCAACCAAGAGCCAGCCAACCCCCGGGGGCAGAGCTGCTTGGCTGACAGTGGGCACCTGCCCAGCTGAGCCCTGCCCAGCTGAGCCCAGCCCAAACTGCCAACCTAAATAGTTTCCAAGTCCCCAAACTTCACAGCCTCTTCTTGCCTGTAGCCAAGTGCCTTTTAGGACATGCTTTTCAATAGCCAATAGTGCAGTTAGCAGATAGGGAAATCGTAGTTGAAGGAATTGACGATCAGAGGGGTTATGTCTCCGAATAGCAGTAGTAGTAATGGTATCGATGATAGTCATAATAGTCATTAAAATCATAGCAATTACCAGTATTACTGTAGCAGAAACTCGCATTTGTTGCCTTCTGTGTTCAGGCACTAGGCTGATGTTACAGATTTATAGATTCATTATTTGTTTATCCCACACTATGAGCTAGGTATGCTCATCATCCTCAGTTTCAGATGAAGAAACTGAGGGTCAGAGAGGCCCAGTGATTATTACGAGTGACACTTTGGCGAAGGGCGTGATTGGCAGAGCCCCTATTTGAGCCCCCATCTCCTTACCTTTCCGCAGGCTTTGCTGGCTCCCGGATCCTGTCCTCTTACACTTCCAGGAAGCGGAAAGGTCCCTCAGCTTACCCCTGCCTCTCACCATCCCAGACTGATGTATTTTTAAAGGGTGCCCTTTGTTGCAAAACTAGGGCAAGGAGAACCAACCTGGTGCTCCCCTGGCCCGTGGAAGCTTCCACCTGTCCCATGCTGCCTTTGTGTCAGAGTCAGGGGAAAGGAAGGAGAAAGTTCAGCACAGCCTCCAGCAGGGTGGTCTTGCCCAGGGCCCATTACCAGGCTAGAGCGACAGAGTGTGGCGTGCCTGTGGCTCATCCCGTGTCTAATGGAACAGAAACGAGCACCTTACTGCCCTTGTTTTCCAGTGGCTCGTCTGGGGCGCTGCGAGGTTTATTAATCTTAGCGTGTAATGGAAAATGTGTTGCCATGTTAAACCTGGAGCCACTGTTCACTGCTCGGCGAATTGAAGGCAGCAGGAGTCTTTGTCTTATTTACAAGCAGTGCATGGGAGAGAGGGCAGAGGAACGCCATCGTAAAAATCCGTGCGGAATTTGAAAGTGTGCATTAATGCATGTGACCAGATGGTTCTAAAATATGCCACTTTAACCAAAAATCATCCTCTGAAAAACTCTTCTAAAGAACATTGACTATGCATAATAACTGCCTTGAGTAGGGCCATAATTTTAGAAAATGTATGAGGTATGGGATGAAGATGAGGGAGGAAAATGGTTCCTACTTATCATTACATTGTCCCTCCAAATGCCTGCTAGGAAAAAAAAAAAAAAAATTGGCCCAATGCAAGGAACCGTGGCAATGCTTAGACCATTTGGAACCACTGTGAGTTATTACCCAGAAATTGCTAACCACTGCTTTCTAAGTTATACATTAAAAATAAGAAAAAGCTTTCAACTTCTTAAACTCCAGAAACAGCTGGTTGTTACTTACATGTCACAATATTCATACCAGTGTCAGCGAAGATATTCTCAGGTTTGTTTTCTGCTTGTGTCTTACAAGTTTTAAGGACCATCAGTCAAAGCGTCTAATAATCTTAACACCGTCATATTTACACTTGAGGTCTTATTATCCTCCCCTTAGCTATGTAAACAGATGAATAACCTGCTTTGGATCTGCCCAGACAGTGCTGTTGCAGACTCTAAGCACAATGAGACAGGAGGCATCTGGCGTCATCCTCTCAGGTGTGTTCATTACGGGGAGGGGAGCATGTCCCAGATAAGCCATCACAGTGAGGCACGGGGGCTTACCAAATAGGCCACTTTATCTGTCTGAGGAGCCCTCAGGTTTGCAAACTATAGTTTAAAATTACAAGACTTGGGACTTTTTAAAAAGGAATCATGTGAGCAGAAACGTGACTTTTCTTTAAGCAAAAATGTACTGTTTCCCACTGAGAAGCCAGAAAAGTGCTTCATTGTCTCTCTATATTGTGATTAAAACAGTGGGTACATTTTCTTGTCATTAAAGCAGTACTTTCCTTTATAAAACCTCCTATTTCATGTCACTGTTCAAACTCAAGTTCCGTATTTGAGTTTGTTTAAAATTATTACTATTTTGTTGACATTCACCTGTATGCTTTTCAATCGGTCATATCTTCTCATTTGCAGTATTTTAAGGAGCAGTTGAAAAAAGAAAAAAAAAATAAAAAATGTTAAATGTTAATGATTCCTTTCCTAACTGCAATTTTGTCAGCTCCGTTTTGTATATATATGATTATGAAGCAATTTGCATGAAATTTACACCTTTTCAAATTTTGAAAATTGCCTTGTTGAAAAAGAATTGCTGCACTTCTCAATACCATACTGATTAATCACAGTTATAGAGTAGACATAACATTTTTATTAAACTCTCAGTGAGCAGGAAAATTAGCACTTCCTGCAATAACCATACTAATTTTATTAGTGAACGTTTTCATTTATAAAGTGCCTCTTCCTTATCTTGAACCTTTTATCCTTTTCTTATTGACCAAAGAGAGGGCATATCTTTGGGAACTGGTAATAAACCATATTCGTAATATGATGTGACCTCATCGACAAGCTACTGCTTCTAACCGATCATCTTCCTTAATCATAAATATCCATCGGTACCTCTTGTCATGTGGTACTCTTTGAGCTTCCTCTGTGAATTTCAAATATGATAAGAGATGGTTTCCATCCTCAAGAGCTTGAAGTGGGATGGTTATTGGTGAGATTAAAACTCTAAAACAATCAGGTGGATTAACGATAGAGAAAATACAGCCTTTTATTTATTTATTTTCATAAAACATATATATCGTATGCATACAATAAAGGAGAAATGGGTGAGAATGCAGGTGAAACGTGGGTTCTTGTTTGCCTCTCTAGAGACTGAACTGTACGGGCAAACTCAGGAGGAAACTAGTGATGTAGAGAATAAGACCGCTGGATTAGAGATCAGGGGTCCACATGTTTTATTTACATATAAACTCACACATAAATCTCCAGTTCTGCCACAAAGTCCTATCCGAAACATGGCGGTAGATGAACTAATGCAACAATTACTTGTTTACTACTTTCTTACTAGATGCTTGGTGCTTGTTCAATGCACTACGGACAGGAAGGCGCCTCCCCTGACAGAGTTCACATTACAGTGGGGGAGCCAGGCGAGAAACAAGTAAATGACTAGATAAAATATATTCAGCAGTGACAACATGCGTGGAAGCAAGCAAACGTGGCGCTTGCCATGTGCGAGAAAGGAGGGTCAGGGATAGAAGAGGGGCACTAAGAAAGTTTGGCCAAGTGACACTGAAGTCAAGACTTCGCAGGTGAGAAGGAGCCAGCAACGTAAAGAGCCAGAGGAAAAACGTTCCAGACAGAAGAAACCGGAAGTGAAAAGGCACCCCGTCAAGGCAAACATTACGCATTGTTGAAGTGATAGCATTGACCAGAGGGCTTGTTCATGTGCCCTGTAATTTTTAAATTTAGAATTGAGGTCTATTCTTGACATGAAATATTGATCTTTTCTTCATGTCTAAGTGGGTTTGGAAAGCTGTTTATATTCAAAGTAGAAGAGAAATGTACATTTCTGAACAGCCAGTGAGGGAGAAGAGGGCAGTGGCAGCTTCTAAGTGTTAAAAATGCAGGCATTCTTTTCTTTGTATGTTAGTTTCTTTAACGTGTCAATTATTTAGCTTTTTATGTGCCAGTTATGGCCTAGAAAGGTAAATGACTTGTCCAGGGTCATACTGTGAATAGATTTGGGAGCCAAGAAACTGAACACTCCTCAAAGTACATTCGTGTTAACTGGGGGAAATACATGGCGGAATATTCCTATAGTGGAATGTTAGAGGGCAGTGAAAAGGAATGAATTACCATAACCCACATCAACACAAAACCTGGAAAACATAATATGGAATTTAAAAAGCAGTTATACAGAGACTATACGTGGAATGATTCAACTTATATAAAGTTCAAAATATAGGCAAAACTAAACAAATCATTTGAAGATATAAGGATATGGCTAAAACTATAAAGAAAAGCAAGTGAATGAAACACACACACACGCGCACGCACACACACACACACACATACACACACAAAGAATCAAACATCTGACACCTAATTCAGTTTTAAGATACCAGAGCATTTAAAAATTTTCAGTATTATGCAATGTACATACATGAGTTCATTTAAGTAATTTATGTATATTTTAAATAATGACAAATCAGTTGACTGTCTAGCTACCTATTGCTCAACTTAAGAAATAGAACTTTCCAAGACTTCCCCAACGTGTTTCTCCCCAAGACATCACTTACTCTCCTTTGCTCTCCACTATATTCCACCCCACCCTACATCTGGGGAAGAACTACCTCTCATTTTGTGTCTTTGAACAGAGGAGAGGCAGGGTAAAGATTTTATTTTAGGATGATGCATCTGACACAGGATAGATTGGAGTATGGAGAAATTAGAGTCAACAGGGGGCAATATCACTCTCCTATTATTTAATCAGGGAAGATCTCACCTCCAGACTAGTTTCACCCCTGGAGGTGATGGGCAGGCCATACTCAAAACTGTTCGTTATTCGAATAAGAATTGTTAGATCCCTGAAGATTAGGGTCTCTCAAATAATAGGCATTTAGAACATATTTGTTTAGAGGACAGTAGACTGTGGTAATTTAGTCTTTACGGTGTCTTATGTTCTGAGGGCATGGCATCAGTCCCTATACTTTATAGCGCCACTGAGGGATGCTCAGAAAACATGAGGATTTCTACAGGAAGATCCAGATGGTCTGATTTTACCCCATCCTAATACCCTATGACATCAGCTTTGCTTTAGACTGGAGCATTTGATTTTCTCCATTGTTTTTCTTAACTTGTACATATGACAGATATTTAGTAAGCACCTACCATGTGCTTGGCACTATTACAGATCGTGATGCTCTTTTGACGCATAGCCTGAATAATGGACAGCACACTGATAAAGCCACTGTCTGGTCTTGATTATTATTTTTAACACTATAAAGAAAAAATTCATTGAATCAAATCACAATAACTCCATTTACTTTTAATCCCACATGGTAAAGTTATCGACGTGTGATGCCTCTCTATACTCCCAGGTGGAAAATGCCTAGATAAATACTGCAAGGGACATTTTTAAGCATGTACAAAATCAATTTTCATAAGGTTACATCTTTTTTACCTCTTTATATAAAACATGCTATATTAAAAGAGAGATTAAATTTTACTCGGTGGAGTAAAATGCAAACACAAAATTATTTTTTCATTTTTCAGAGCTTGGACTGGATTATCATTTATTTATGAGGCTTTTTTAATCTAGAATATATGGAAATCTTTTCTTGAAGCACAATAGAATATTGAATTGGGAATGTTGTCTGACAGTTTCTCTCTTATAGTTGCATAGAATGATTCTTCTGTATGAATTTTTAAAAGAAACTTCAATATACTCTCCGTTCGAAAGGGAAGAAATAATTGCCATATTCTTGAGGAATCTTTTAAATGGCCTCCATTCAAGTCCTTCTATGTTTCACCAACTTTTCTACAACAAATAATGTTTCCGTGATTTTCTAGGACTCACAAAATGTCCAGTTTTCTTTCTTTTGTCCAAAATGTACACCCAACAGTTGAAGTTCTCACCCCGGCAGACATTGCTATCAGTTCAGCTATGATGTGATTTCTACTTATTCCTTTCATACATTTTTCTTGCTTGGAGACTTGGACTTGAGAGGAAACTAGTATCCTTCATTCTCCATGAGGCAGATATCAGATGTCTTTCCAGTTCAGTCCCTTTAAATGTGTATGGTGAAGCTTCGCAGCCATAAGGTCATGGACCACATAAAAATGCTGGCTTGGGCATCTTAATTGTTTCCCAAGAATCCTTCCAGTGTTTGCGGGTCTATATCACCCCATACACACCACTATCTGCTCACTTTTCTATGATTTGACCATTGTTTTTTCCATCCCATTTCTACTCAGCTATTGATGCATAACAAACCATTCCAAAATGGACTGATTAGTCTACAGGTGGCCTTGTTTCATTAGTCACATTTTGGAGCTCAGGTGACTTTGATGGAAATTGGTAGCTCTCAATGCTTCCAAAGAGCCAGATTCGTTCATAGTAATCTGGCCAAGCCAGAGAGATGGGAAGATAGAAAGGGAATTTTTGCTAACTAGACTTTCTGTCTAGTCTTTTGGATTTATTGGAAAGAGAGATATATATGGTGTATATATCATAATTATATTTTAAATGTAAAATATATTTTTGTAAAATTAAACATAAATTTTTTATAGCTTATTCAGATTGTAAAACCTTGTTCAGATTTTAGCCTTCTTTAGAGTATAACCTCTAGCATCTGTCTCTTAAGTTTTAGCACCGCCACCATAAGTAAAGGCGCTCTGACTCCTAGCTCATCGTTTAGCTGGCTCACCTTTCATCCAACCCCAAATTCACCAAGAAGGAAGTTCACACAACACTGGGTATGATTACCCTCTTTGGAAACAGACCAGCTAGAGTTCAGCTGTAAATTCTTACACTTCCCAGCTTTGTGATCTCAGACAATTTACTTAACACTTCTGGGCTTTAGTTACTAAGTCATTTACATGGGGATAGTTGTACCCATGTTCATTCTTTACACCTCCAAGAAGACATTTTGGGTAATAACCCAGTTCATAGTGTTGGAATGACATTTGTTGGCACTCTCTTTGACTATGTCATTCTGGTAGTCTTGGAGAAGCTGCTACTTTGCGAAGAGTCTGGGGAATGTCAATGGTAATGACATAATTTAGCACATGTACAGGTGACCTTGTGTGGGATTGTACCATTGGTAATTCAGTTTCAGGATCTTACCTAGATAGAATGTATTGAAATATGTTTTTTTCTATTTATTAATTGTACCCTCATAGCCACTGTTCTTTCAAAAAACCAAGACTTGCTAATTAATATTTTTACAAGAACATTCGTCACGTGAGTCCAGATTTCAAAGAAAAAAAAAAATAGAGCCTTTGTTCTTGTAGACACTTTATAATATTAATCGGACATCCATCATTTTGACCACGAGCTTCAGAAAGTACTTAGATACTGTCTGACCTTAACACGAGACAATTAAGCTGTTGCTAATATTTTTTTGCCTATTCAACTATTAAAAATAATCTTATAACATTGGATTAGTCTCTGGCCACTCAATAATAAGGTGTGTGTGTGTGTGTGTGTGTGTGTGTATACCAAATAAATATATATATACAGCAAATAAAAATATACAGATAAGATGGATAGATGCATAGATAGATAGATAGATAGATAGATAGATAGATAGATAGATAGATATGTAGTTGTTATGAACTATGTGAAAGAAATTCATTTCCAGCTATGGGTCATTTTGAAAAAGATCAATATGGTACATCAACATTATAAGTAAATGAAAATGAATGCAACCTCGTGGTTTTCTGGAAGCCCGGTTTTCAGTGTGGCTTTCAGAATTGCATCTCTGACACCTGGAACATGTATTATCTGCTGCAGAATGTTTGTTTGTGAACTGGCTTAATGGTGAGGGTATGTCCTCGTAAATGAATGCCATTTGTAATGCTGTTATAGCTTTGTTGATTGTTAATATTATGACAGCTTTTCAGAAACTGACAGCACAAGAGAAGTAATAACAATAATAAGGTTATATCATACCTCTTCTGCCCTTTTTATAGTTTTGTTTGTTTTTTCTTTTTTTTTCATGTGGTCAGCCATAGACCACATGACCACATGGTCATTTTTGCCTCTCTCATTCTTTGTCCTCTTTTTCTTTCTGTTTCTATTTTTTGCAGCTGGTAAAAATCCATTTAATGATTCAGCAATAATTATGAAACTCCTATTTTATGGATGTTGCTTTATTAAGTACTAGGGATAAAGGCCAGGTTTTGCTTTGTTCTTAAGAAACGGCTTCATCGAGGAGATAGATACCTAAATAAATTGCAACAGAGTGTGATAGAAATATGTTTAAGTTATAGGGGGCATAGAATATGAAGTGAGGGAGGGAGGCAGGGCAGGCTCCAAAGATGAGGTGATATCTCAGCTAAGTTGAAGGGTGAACAGAGTTCCCCAGGCAGACAAAGTAAGGAAGTCTCCCCACCTCACAGACAGAAGGATCAAAGGAAGGGAAGAGTATGGGGTCTTCAGAGCAGTGCAGGTACCCTTAATCGAATGGAGACCCTGCGGTAGGAAGGCACAGAAGATGAGGCAGTCATGGGAGCAGGGGCTCAAGAGAGGCGCCATGATGTGCAGTGATGGAAACATGGAGGTCGCATTCTGATTTAGAGGAGGAGGCTTATCAGGCATTCCCTAAGCTTTGACTTGTGGAATTTAAGAACTGATGGGGTCTAGGAGATGCTCTCTCTCTACCACATTACAGGTGGAGAAACAGGCTGGGAAATATTTGAGTTCCCACCTCTTCAGAAAAATACCTTGTAAAGTACCTGTGAGACATGAAATAAGGCAGTGATATCTTTAAATCCCCTACAGTGATACCTGGGTCATAACAGTGCTTGAAAAGTGTAAGTTTCCTTTTACATGAATTAGCCTGCCTTGAAGACTCCCTGAGTCCCAAGGAAAGCATCACCATTTCACTCCAAACCTTAAACTTCAGTCAAAATGTTAAAACTCCAGGGCTTGCAAAGGAGTCTTCTAAATTATGCATAGTGTTTAAGGCACAGTAGCTCCCAGGAGCTCTGCACTTGCTTTTCTGTGTGTGTGTGTGTGTGTGTGTGTGTGCGCGCGCACGCGCGCGCTTTGCTTTCTCCACCACACTGCATGCTCTTTGAAAGCAAGAGCCAAGTTTGCTGTGCTCTTTGCCAACAGAGAATTTCAATCAATGCTGAGCACCAGTTACCGATTGATTGCCTCTGTGGTTCCAAATAAATAACACCTCTTTGGGACTGAGTTGGCCCATGAGAAACAAGGGATCCTTGACAAATGTCCAAAGGTGTTGGCTAGTGGTCCTGCCATAGACAGACTGCCAAATGGAAGAACCAAACAAATAGCACAGAAATAATTTCTTTAGCATGAGTACACTTTTCTACAACATTAACTTTATAACCCAAAAGCTTTTGTATTAGTAACTGATAGAGGCAACTTGCGACACTGGTTCACAGAACATATGAAGGATTTGAAGTTAAAATTCAGCTCCATGGTGGCAGTGGGGAGAAAATGTGGAGGAAGATCAGTGTTCTGTGAAGCGTTTTTCTAATTATCATGCATTTTCTATGCCACTTATTAGGGCCTTCGTTAAAATGAATTCTTCTCTTAATACCTCCCGTGCCCCACTTCCACCTCACATGTGCCTTGTGGTTTCCCATCCACAAGGTCATAAGTCTAGTTTAGTAGAGATCTACAGGATGTCTGTGAACTTATCATATGAGTTTAATCATATGGAAATAGCCACTGCCTATGTTAGAGTTGGTTTGGTATTTTTTTTTTTAAATATTTAAAAGCTTTCTTAGTCATTTTTCTGTTTTTAATTGCTATTGTATACCCTTAATATTCAGGAGATGGCATGGTATAACAAGTATTTAAAAATATTTACAGTTTTGATCTTATAAAGAAAAAAGTTACATATGGTCATTTTAACTAATTGCTAAAATGACACTACATTAATTAGATAATTAAGGGTCTTGAGCATGCGGTTATTGTATTCCTTGGGCTGGAAGCCAACATTTTCTATAGCTGAGAAAATGGGTTAGCATAATTCAAAATTCAATTGCTGTACCCTTTTTCATATGAATAGATAATACAGAATGAGTCTTAAATCTGGATTGGAAAAACTAACAGGAACTGGTTTTATTTTAATTGAGTTTTAAAGCACTTGTAGGCCATTTCATTGTCTTTATAGTTTAACCCTTTGCGATCATAATCGCCCGTCTGCCTGCTGGTCTTTGTTATCTCACACATTCAATGTAAAGATCCTTCTAGATTTATTGTGAACCCCTAAGAATATGTTCTTTACCAATAAATTTCTTGAAACATGAAACCAAAGTCTCCTTGCCCTCTACTCCCCCTCTTCACTGAGAATAAATGCTACCCACGGTTTGAAGTAGTTTATAACAGTACATTTTCTAGGTGCCTTAACTTATCAAGGTTATTTGTCAGGAAAATTATCTCTGCTAACACCAGGTTCCCTTCCTTTAGATGACAGGACTTAATACAAAAGTTTTCCCCATACCAACTAGTAGAGTAAGTTGATTTCATATCCTTTTATTTTATAAAGTTTTGCTTATCAGGTTTGTCATCCTCCATTTGAAATTAAAATGTGTGGTCTTCAGATGACCTTAAAGTAACTGACCCCCAAATCTAATCACTCCTAGCGTCTGTGAAAATCGACAAATATGTCAGGTATAACTCGGGGCATCAAAACATTGTTTTAAATATTTCATTTGTAGGCAAGACAAGGATCATTTTCAGGTTAGTCCTCTGAGAAGGGACACTGGGTACCTGAACACCTTTGGTTTCTCTGCTCTATAATCAGCACTCATTATCAATGGATTTCTATGAGGAGAAAATGTACAGTTATATGTTCTGCACGAGTGATTTATTGATTGGATTTACGGCCAAAAGAATGTTCCTAAGTGGTCAATATACAGCCAAAGTATGTCAGGTGAAGGTAAAAATAAAGTAAGATCTATACTTTTGATGGCAATTGCTGCTGGGTTATGTTACACTTGTCATCTGAGGTTAACTGTTAGATGTAGATAAAAATATCTATATTAACATAGATGAAAATGTGGCATCATTTATATTCCTGATAAATAAGAAATATCATTGTTTGCTTACATTCGATATTTATTTTGTGAAAAATCATATTTATGTGAACTGACATTGATTGGCTTGCCAACATCGTCTTTTGGTGATATAAGGACAGTTCGAAAATCTGGATACATTTAGTTTTATGAAAAACAATATGCAATCTTTATATTTCTAATTCTTTATTGACCAATGACAACTTCTTCACAGAAATATCATCGGTCAATCGGTTTTTGATTATTCTAACCTCAGCACGATACTTCATTTCTAGTAGTTGACTAATGACCGTTGCTTAATAGGAAATTTGTTATTATGCAGAGATATAGTTATTAGAAAGAACTTCATCAAATTGAGCCAAACTGTGGCTCCCAGCTACTTCCACCCAAGGATCCTTATCTCTCCCCTTATTGCAAAATATCCCGGGAACCGATTAATTGGTAGGTCAGCTATGAGAGGGCCATTCCACTGACGTGGAATAGGAACTTACTATGTGCTGGAGCTCTGGTCATTTTAAGGATATAGAGATGATGAAAAGAAGGACCTTGCCACTGAGATGTCACATTCATAAGCAGAAGTTTAGTGCATGTCATTCTGTACACATTTAACCTACCCAATTTCGATTTTAGCTAAGACAAACAAGGATTTACATAGTGCCGGTAAATTTCTTTTTTCACTGAGAAAAAATCTTGAAGAAAATGGGAATCTTTTGTTCTTTGAAGGCTTTGTCCTTGCAAGTCTCTTAGTAGACACATCTTGTAATATGAAGTGTTTAAAGATGTGTGTTCTGTAATAACCTGGTCTATAAATGCAGGCAGGTGCTTTACCTGGTGGTTCAGCCACGGGAACGGGGCTGAGCCAATGCTGGTGCCACAACTGGCTCTCTTAGGAAAGCCAACTCCAAAGGAAAATTCAGCATATCAAGGGTAATTCTGACAGCATTCAGGTTTGTTTAATGCAACAGCTCTAGAACCTAGCTTAATCAGTGTAAGGTGAGATGCCACTCTAGCATCTTCAAAGGAATTTAGAGCCACAATGAATCCATTAAGAGGAGTTTTGTGTTTGTTTTTTCTGAAGCAGAATATCAGGTCATAAAATGGAATATGGATTGTAGGTTTTGTGGGAAGATGTACTTGGCAGCAATTCCTTGAAAAGAGGCCTTGAAATATCGGGGTCCCATGCTCATCTTCCCAAGCTGCAATCGACTCAATGATAATATAATGATAATACAAGTGCCTTCAGTGTCAGAGCATCAGGAGGGGGTGGTCTGGCCCAGGAGCAAATGCCTTGATTGGTGTTGGTAATCCAGAGGTTTTTCAGTTAAGTGCTTTTGACATGCAGAATCAAGAGTCAAGGGCGAAGCTGCCTTTTAAATGCTCCTTCTGAAGAGTCCACTGCAGATGTAATTGAGCCTCTCTCAGGTGAAGAGTGTTATTAGAGCAAAGCTGGTTAGTGTTGCATACCTATTTGGGAGAATATTTTAGGCATCTTCAATAACTGTGACATTGCTGAAGGTCTCCAGCTTTCTTGTTCTCCAACAGTTCAAGAAGAAAAATGTCATTGCAGAAATGTTGTCTAAGCTTCGCCGTTCACTGTGGCCCAGAGCAACCCGTTCCTTCCCTTCCTAGTCAGAATTTATCATTATAGAGTTATTTATGTGTTTATTATATGTCCTTTACACCAAGCTATAAGGTCCATGAGGCCCAGGACCATGTCTGTCTTGTTCCTTTCTGCTTCAAAGGTTGACATAATCATCATTATCACCTTTATCTTCATCATTACCATAGTTAATATTTATTGCCATGTACAGTGTGTCAGGCAGTGTAAGGAGGGCTTTATGTAAATTATTCCTAACCCCGTAGTCAAGAATCAAAAGCAAATTGGCCAAGAGGGAAGATTGTGGATTTTGGAGTCTAACACTTCATTCAACCCATGATCCCAATATGCTTATGTCTAGCCCAGAAGTTCTGCACCAGGTAGGTCACTTAATCTTTCTATGCTTACGTGTCCTCGTCAGTAAGGCTGGAATAATAATTCCAATCTGCTGAGTTTGCAGTGAGGATTAAGCATGAGGATTGCTCTGAGCCCAGCACCTAATGGAAGCCCAAGAGAAGCGGGCAGAGGTGCTATTTTTATATACCTTATAAAGTCTGAGAGTGAGGTGTAGTGTTGAAAGAAGCCAGACACTTAAAAAGAGTCCACACTATGATTCCATTTATATAAAGGTCAAAAGCAGCCAAGACTTCTTCATGTGAGCAAAGTCAGAAAAGCGGTTACCTCTCTGAGGGGCACTGATCTTGAAGGGGCAAGAGGGTGCCAGCTGGTGTGCTGGGTAGCGTTCCATATATTGATCTGGTGATATGATTCCATGGATCTGTACACATATAAAAGTTCATCGAGCTGTACACTTAATATTTGTGCCCTTCAATCATGTAAGCAATACCTCAAAAGAAATTGTTTGAGAGAATTTTCCATTCTATGAGTTTTCCTCCTGCCTGTGTCAAAGCACAAGCTAGATTTCTCCAACAACCAGGGTGCCTGAGGGCCAGATGGTGGAGATGGAGGAAGGCTGAGACGACCACTTGGCATACTCCCGGATTCTGCTGAGACCTGTTCAAAAGCAGTTATGGATCCATTATTCAAAACCTGAACCTAAAAAGAAGTTCTTCAGCCATGTCCATGTGAACTAAATATAACATCCGATTTATAATGTTGTGGCTCTGACCACCCCCGGGCTATTTCTGACCACCAGGAGAGCTTAAATGGTGTGGCCCATAAAAAGTCATCTGCAAGCTCAGACCAAATGTTGATCTATTCAGGGCCAAGAGGAGACCAGGCCTTGGCAGCTGTTGTCTCCGGGGTAGGATCTTAAGCTCAACGGAGATCATCACCACAAGTGGCCATCAGGAAACTGGGAATTCCTTAGCATTCTGTCTCTTTGGGGACCAGCCTCTTAGTTATGGGGTTTACTCATACAGCTCTTGACCAGCTCCCCAAAGCTGCAATCATGGTTAGACCCCCAGCTGGTCCTTTGCTGGCCGGGGTGCTAGTAGACATTCAGTCAGACAGGCCCTGGGCTCCCCCGAGGCTCCGTGTTTTCTGCATTCTTTTCTTTCCTTCTTTTCCATGGTGGTGCCACCATGACTCCTTCCTGACTTAACTAGGACCCCCTTCAAAGTCGCTTCACACCACAATCTCTTTTTCTGCCTACCATAGGCTTAGCTCCCTCCTCAGAGGCCTCCTCCTCTGCCTTCCCCATTGTCCCCCAGACAGGGGTAGATTTCTAGTTATGATGCAGCCTAGTCTGATTCCAGATTGGTGCCACATCATGGCTCACCTTCTGGAAGATCTTACCGGCCTGTGCTTCTATCCCTACTGCCCACCTTTCCTCTCCAGAGGTTTGGTTCTGGGCCCTCTTAACAAAGGAATTACTTCAAGTAACTTGAAACAAGGTAAGGCTCTCTAAGCATCAGTTTTCTTACTCGTAAAAAGGAAAAATAAGAATCGATTTCTTGCTTCTCTTTTAATTTTGTTCTTTTTCTAGTTGAATACTATTGTGAAAGAATAAGAAATAAATATATTGGTCTATGCCCCTGGCTCCTGCTAAAATGTGGTCCTTGACACGGAACTCCTAAAACCCTTGTAATTTCCTTAGTAATTAGAGTGTCTGACATACAGATCCTAAAACCCTTGCAATTTTCTGGGTGATAGGAGCCTCTTTTGCTCTAATGAGCTAACTGATGATGGGCTCCTGGGTGGGGGCTGGTCACTGGAAAGACCAAGCACGATTGGAAACTATTGGAACTTTCAGCCCATCTCCCATCATCTGAGGAGGGAAGAGGGTCTGGAGATTGAGTTAATAACTGATCGTGCCTATGAAGCCCCCATGAAAATTCCTAAATTATGGTGTTCTGAGAAATTCCAGGTTGGTGAACACATCCATAAGCCAAAGGTGGTGGAGCGGTGACAGAGGCTCCTGTGCTCAGAACCCTTCCTCACTCAACCCTATGTATCTCTTCATCTGGCCGTTCATTTGAATCTTTCAAAATGGCCTGTGTAATAAATAGGCAAGAGTAAATAAACAGTTTTCCTTGGTTTATGTGAGGCAGTCTAGCAAATTGTTGAACCCTAAGAGAAGGTCATGGGAACTTTGGATTTGTAGTCAAGTCAGACATAAATTTTGGGTACCCTAGAAACCCACTACTTTAGATTGGCATCTGAAGTGGGGCAGTCTTAAACTGGTATAGCCACTATGGAAAACAGTCTAGAGGTTACTCAAAAAACTAAGAATTAATCTACCATATGATCCAGCAATCCCTCTATTGGGTATTCACCCTAAAGACTTGAAAACCCATATCTGAAAAGATATTTACACACCGATGTTCTTAGCAGCATTGTTCACAGTGACCAGGACATGGAAGCAACTGGAGTGTCCTACGATAGATGTTTGGATAAAGAAGCTGTGGTACATATATACAATGGAATATTACTCAGCCGTAAAGTTCTGCCATAAAATTAATTAAAAAAATGAAGTGGGGCAGTCTTGTAGGACTGAGCCCTTAACCTGTGGGGTCTTTGCTAACTCTGTTTAGTGTCAGAAGTGAATTGCATTGTAGGACACCAAGAGAATTGGTCAATGTAGGAAAACCCCCACATATATGGTGTCAGAAGTATCATGAGAGTAAAGGAAAAAAGTGAATTTTTCCTATACGATTATTTGTCGTTTTTGGTACCTACCACTTGTCAGGTTTAGTGTTAGATGCTATTTTACTCATTATCCACTTTAATTCCCTAAACACTTTGCTACATACTTGTCATTTTCATTTTAGAAATGAGAAAATGGTGACTCAGAAAGATTAAATAACTTGCTCAAGGTGACCAAGTCAGAATTTTAATATTAGGAATAACTTAACATTTGTTGAGTGCCTATTACATGTTTGGGATTGTGGTAAAACTTGCATATGGATAATCTCATTTTATCTTACCATAACCTTGTGATGGAGATGCCATCATCATTTCCTTGACATTGGGGAATTTCAGTTTTGGAAGATTAAATAACACACTCATGATCATCTCTCTATAACTGGTGGGGCCTTACTTTCAGGCTCAATTTATTAGGTCTAAAATTTGTGCCATTCCTGCCACATACAACATTGAATACCTTCATACCCTTGATGGGAAATCCCACCTTCCCTTTTTTTAAACCTAAAAGATATTATCCAAAGATTCCACAGCATTTAAATTTGAAAACCCCTACTAAATCATGTGATAATGGTATAGTATAGTGAGTCTTCTTTTTAAATATTTCAGAGAAACCAACAAAATAGTATATAACTCTGACATAAATTAAAAAATATCCAGTGACTCTCTCTCAGAGTTTTATCATCATCCCATTCATAATTGATTCCAAACTTGCATGAATCTTTCAAGATAAGTGTTTTATTGATTATCCTGAAAACAAGCGATCACTTGGCATCCTGAGACTAGCTCACTGCCCTACCCCGATTACCGTAAACAGAGATGTTGGTCAGAGGAAATGTCATTTTCTTTGGCATGGAACCCTTCGGGCATTCCGAGACATTGGTGCTGGGGAGCAGAGGGAGTGGAGTGGCCCAGGCAGAGCAGTGCTTGCTCATGGCCCTAGCCTTGTTTTTTGAGGAGCTGAAGAGAAATGTTCGCTGGTGGGCTAATGCTGTCTTGGGCTGTTTTATAGCCTTGTGCCAGGACTGCTTCCTGGTAAATGTGCAGTGTCCCAATGCATGCCAATGCATTGCTGTCGGGAAACAGTAAGTCTCTTAAGTGACATCCTTTTTCTGCATATTTACCCATGGTTATGTAAATCAAAGGGGCCTCCCTCTTGGACATGATTAGTGTCTATACAGGACTTGACTTCTTTTGTAGTTGTGGCAATTAGATAAAACACTAAGAAGACCCTGCAGTTACATTCTGCATTATGTGTCTGCCCCCATTGTAGCTCTGATTACACATCTCTGCACTTCTCCATGGCACTGGCACATGTGCTGGTGCTGGCCTGCCTTGCATGGATACAGGGAGGGTCAGTATCAGAGAGACAAATGGCTAAATTTTCCCTGGGTGGCTCTATTGCTTCAGCCTGGAACCCTCAAAATACTCTCCAGGTGACAATACCACCATACTCGAACAGGTTGTGACATTTGGCAAACAGGAGGCCTGACTCATGGTTTTTAGGTGCAGATAATGAAGATTCAGGCCATTGCATTAAATTAGCAGCCTGATTTCCTGAGGCTGCCACTGGTGAAATGCTTAGTTGCTATCTTGGGGGACAGGATGGGGCTACTCTGTACCCAATGAGCCTGACTCTCAGAAAACTCTAACTCAGCAGCAAAATCTTCCCTTACTTGGACTCTGAAACTTATTTTTGAAGTGGCCTCATAACTCGCTCAGAGAAGGTCATGAATAGGAATGGAACTCTCATGACTAGAATCATGGAACTTAGAAAAGCCATTTACAGGACCAGTCAATCCATTTTTTTTTTTAGATGAGAGCAATGAGGTTCAGAGAAGATGAGGTCATTCTGTCTTTATCTAGTTGTTCTTTGTTCTGGGGAACCTCTTAATGCCTTTAACGTCTTATACATTTAACATCAATTGGTTGAGCACCTACCATGTACCAGACACCAAGCAAGACGCTGAGGATGAAGAGAAGACTCTGGAATTGTCCCTAGGTAGAAATACAGGTTTCTTTGCGGTGTTGGCGATAATGGAAGTGGAAGAGGAGACCTTTGGCCTTTTCAGAGAGAGATGACCACTCCCTCCTTTGTCTCCCATCTATACTGTTTTGTAGCCATTCTGCAGTGCCTCTTTCTGGGGACATGGCCACCATATTGAGACATTTATTTCATCTGACTCAATCACTTGTATTAGGGTTCTCTGGAGAATCAACCAATAGGAGATAGATAGATGCTCTATGACTTCATCATGTCACGTTATTTGGAACATGTAAATGCCGGCTCCATGACATCGGGGACTTTGTTTTGTGGACTGCTCTATTCCCAGAATCTAGAAAAGGACCCGATGCATAGTAGGTGCTCAGTAAAGTGTTAACCGAGCAAACGAGTAAATCATTCTCTCTATAACTCTGTAAATTTGAAATAATTTTTTTAAAGTAAAAATACAATGTTAGAAAAATAAAAAAATGAAAAACACTGCTTTCTCACAGCAAAAAAAAAAAGAGATAGAGAGAGAGAGAGAGAGAGAGAGAGAGAGAGAGAGAGAGAGGAAGGAAGGAAGGAAGGAAGGAAAGAAGGAAAGAAGGAAAGGAAGGAAGAAAGAGGAGACATTGTAGAACTGGCTAACGTGGTGATGGAGGCTGAGAAGTCCCACAGCCTGCCTTCTGCAAGCTGTAGAATCGAGAAAACCTGTGCTATAATTCAGTCTGAGCCAAAAGGCCTGAAAACCAGGGTAGGGGCTTCAATGTCCAAGGACAGGAGAAGATGGATGCCCCAGCTCAGGAAGAAAGAGTGAATCTCTCCCTATTTTCTTGCATTTTTGTTCTATTTGGGCCCTCAACAGATTGGACTCTTTAGTGCCTTCCCCACTGTGCCCATCATTCAGGCCCCTGGACACTATGAAGAAGCTACAAGTTTCTTAAGCTTGAGTATCTGGCAATGGCATAAAGATAACCAATAATTGGGTGATAAAGTACTCTGATTTTCTCTAAAAATACAGACTCTGAGGGTAAAAAACTGGAACTTATAATGTGTGACTCTTCACTTTCTTTTGGCTTCTCCAAGTTTAACTGTTTCATAACCTGTCCGCTGGCTTTTCCCCCATTTATATAGAAAAAGAAACATGGGGCATTAACCATGATGCTGCTTCTTAGCTGGAAAGAGAGAAAAGATGGAAAAATCCAGGGGAAGAAGGCCTTCCTATAAGGAGTTGGTATCTGTTGACATTTTTCAAAAGAATTTCACCACTTGTGACATCTCCTGTCCTACCTGAAGTCTATAATTATTAATAAATTCTTAGATTTCTCTATGTATTGGGCATTATGATATGTCCTAGGATTACAGAAATAAATGAAGTATGATTTCTGCTTTAAGGATAGAAATACACAGTATAGGAAAAAGCTAACAATGCCTGGAAGATATTAGGCACTCCGTTAAAAATTAGTGAAGGTATCCAGTGTGTTGAATACTCTTATAAGAAGTGCATCAAGGTGTTTTACTGATACGGAGGACAGATCCAAGATGGTGATGGCAGACAAGAAGGGTCGAGGAAATATCCTTCAAATCTACTATTATTTCTGCTGCTAATTGAAAAATAAGTAGTATTGTCCAGATTGGGGAAGAGGGAAGGACAAGGATAGGGAGGATGTTGGACAAGGAGAATTAAAAGAATACAGGATTTTTGTTGAGCAGACGCCATTTGAAAATTTGCAACTCTAGGTGTTGAGTAGATATAACCAAGTTCTTCTGCAGTGTATATGTTAAGAAAGAGAGAAGTGGAACTCAGTAAAACAGTTCTGAAATCTAGGGCCTCTGAAAACAGTAGATATTAACAGGATACATCTTATACAATATTTACATAAAAGAGTTGCAAAGTGAGCTAGAAGGGATCGATGACAGTTCTGGTGGGTTTCGTTTGCAAGACCTGATATCCAGTAGATCATGGTGTAAGCCTCAGATGAGAAGCATGCCTGGAATGATTGCAGAGAAGTGATTAAGAACTCAGACTCTGGATTAGATGGTTCTAGTTGCCACATGTAACACTTAGTATCCTTAAGCCTGAGTTTCTCTATGCGTAAAAGGTGGATAATATGCCATCTACTTGTATTAGTTGAGATGCTTTGGACTGCAAATCATAGGAACCTCAGCTCACAGTGGCTTCAATGGTATACGAAGATGTTTTCCCACATAGTCCGAAGTCCAGAAGTAGGATCATCAAAAAGTTGGCACATCATGATCTGGCTCCACTTTCCTGAGATTCTCTACCAGCTTCTTCCTCAGTTGGAGCCTCTTACATTTTCAAGATGACTACAGCACTTCCGGACATCATAACCAGAGAGCATAATGCTAGAGGACAAAGGCACCTTCTGTTCTTGTGTATGTCCTTCGGGAACAAGAGGACCTTTCCCCAAAGCCCCTCAACAGATTTATCCTGATATTTCAGAACTCTATGTAATGCTCATATCTAAACAGATTCCAGTGAAGCATCTGGACCCACCATGATTGGGAGCTTAGGTGACTGAAGATTCACAGCCCAGTTTTAGTCATATAGTGGACGGGGGAAGGGTGAACAAAATTGTGGTTGTCCATCAAGGGAGAAACGGAGAATGAACGTTGGATAGATGACCCAGTCTCTGCTACATGACCTCATAGTGTTATGGGAATTCATCAAAATAAGGTCTGTAAGACCCTTAACACAGTACCTGGCACATCGTCACAACTCACCAAAATTTAGCTGTAATGATGATAATGATTGACAACAGTAATGGAAAGTGGAGTCTCAAAAATTTCTTGGCCTCTTTTGCAAAGAAATTGTTACTGCCACTTTGTGAAGGCCTGTTTACAACGGATAGGCCTTTCCTCACAAATCTCTGTGTTCACCTTTTACTTACATTTTTCTCTATCGCCTGGAGTCCCAGTTTCATAGTTCTTATCAAGAGACGGTGATGCGGTAGAAAGAGACCAAATTTAATAAGAGCCAATTAGGCTTTGAATTCAGGGCACCACTCTGTAATCATAGATGAGTTTCTTGTGTTCTCTGAGCCTCAGTTTGCCAAGCTAACTGCCTTCTTCAGTAACTGCCTCCTGAAGAAGACTTCGTTTGATGAGGTGGGCTGGGGTTATTTACCTAGTCTAATGCTAGTTGGTGACAGAACAGAGAGAGGCATAAAGTGGCAAAAAGGCAGCCGTGCAGCCTCTGTAAACTGCCACCGCCTCTAGTTTTCTAGAAAAGAACCACTGACCGACCACTCACTGTACAAATGTGCTCAAGTGACAATAACCACGAGTGTTTGTAACAATGCTCCTATTGACTTCTTATTTCAATAGATATCCAGATTTATTATCCCTCAAGATAAGCATCGATTTTACCTTTGTCTCAGTCAATATTTACCTCTGAGGTCAATACATGTGGATATTCACCTCAGCTGCAGTCAATATCCATTTTGTATTACAATATATGATGTACATATATGAACATAACACCATGGTATAAAAAAAAAAAAAAAAGTCTGGTAGTCAACGAAGCTTCCTGCAAAATAGACATGTTATTTTTGTTTCACTTCATTTTGTTTTTACTGTATCACTGTTTAAGGTTAGATTCTATTTACCAAATAGAAAATAGCTACATTTAGCTGATAGCTGGTATTTGGGGAAGGGTACCATGGCCAAGCAGTCAGTTAATGATATTGAACTAAATACAGTTACTTGAGAGTTCCTGAGTTAAATGCTAGCCATAAGAATATCATACACGAAGATTACAAATGTGGCAAGAATGGAAGCATTTCTATACTCAAGACAGGGAGTTATTTTTCAAGTCCCTAGGTTCTCAAAGAATCTGTGGCTGAAGGAGGAGGAGGAGGAGAAAGAGGAAGAAGCATAGGTGCTGCCAGCTAGAGTTGGAAACCAGGCCTCGAGAGTCATGGCAGGCCTGAATGGTAGCTCACGTGTGTAAATGCGGAATTGCATTTGTCTACTGGTCACAGGGACCCAACCAGGATGGTAAATTTTTTCACATAAAAGAAGAGCGGAAATAAGCCGTTCAGGGTTCATGCGGCCACTCCACAAAGTCACGAGTGACCCAGCTTCCTTCTCTTTGCTTTGCAGCACTGCTTCCATCTTCAGGGTACCTCCTGGTCCAAAATGACCAGGCAATGTGAAGGAGAAAAGGTGGGAGGAAGGCTCCTTTCCAGGAGCCTTCTAAGAGTCCCTACCCAACACTTCTGTTTCCTTCCCAATGGCCTCAATTCAGTCGCTTGGCTAATCAGGTAGCTGCAAGGGAGCCTGGGAATTGTAAGCTTCACTTCTGGTTTCACTGTGCCTCGGTAAATGGGGAAGCTCTGTAGCCAAAGAAGAAGGGAAAATGAATATTTGGGACACATTGGCAGTTTCTGCCACACTAGCTATTATACACTGAATGTTCGTGTCCTGCTAAAAATTTATAGGTTGAAACCTGTTCCCCCATTGTGATGATATTAGGGGGTAAGGGTTTTGGGAGGTGGTTAGGTCATGAGGACAGAGCCTGATTAATAGGATTAGTACCCTTATGGAAGAGACCCCACAGATTCCCCTTGTCCCTTTGCCATGTGAGGACACAGTAATAAGAAGGCCGTCTATGAACCAGGCCCTCACTAGACTCTGGATCTGCTGGCTCCTTGATCTTGGACTTCCCAGCCTCTAGATTGTGAGAAATATACGCCCATTGTTTATAAGTCATCTGGTCTCTAGTATTCTGTTTAGAAGCCAGAATGGATGAAGACAGCAGGCCCTACTGCCCCATTCTACCTTTACTACCCTGAACTGTATCATGATTCTTTTGAGGATCATAGGGCTTTTTCCTGATTTTTATTCTTGTAATTAATATTTTGTCTGCCCAGCATCTTTTCCCATCAAAGTTGCACTACGTATAGATCCCTGTTGTCCTTTGGGAAGCACCTATTACACTCTTTGTGGTGGGGATGGGCCTGTTGATCTCTAACGGACAATGACTCCTCAACCAAAGGATGACCACGTGACCCAGGTCTGACCAATTACAGTTCCCATTTCCTGGCTGCAGTGCTGGATTGAGGTTTGACATATAACTAGAACATTCTAAGTCCTTCCAGGTACGTTGCTGCTACGGCTGGAGGGGAAGTGTTTTGCATGCCTGAACCCAACATAACTCAGGTGCCCAGGGGCTCAGAGGCCCTGATGTTGGCAGCATCTTTCCAGGTTGCACAGAGGGAGGCTCTCTATTGAACAGAGAGAAGGGGAGTTGGGGGTGGGGGCGGGAGAGAGAATCAGTTAGAGAAGAGAGATGGGACAAAGAATGAAAGAATGAATGAAAGCTGATGGCATCCTATGAGACATTGGGTCAGTTGGCTCACACATTTCTCAGCTGCAAACAAACAAAAATTATCTTTGGATTTTTTACCCTAGCACTGGGAGTGAGGAGTGGAGGATCTTGGTTTACATTTGTGTCCCACCATCATCATGTCCAGCTTGTGTAATCAGGAATGTGTGTATAAGGCTCAGTTTCTTCTTCTATCAAATGGGAAAATATCCATTTGAGGATGAGATGCAATAATGTTAACAAAGTCCTCAGCAAGAACATTATAAAGCCACTTCTTAACTTCTCTTTCCCCTGCCTTATTAATGCCTATCCTTTAACCTGTCCTCAGCTTCATCTTCTGGAATCCTTGGGGCCTTTTAAACCCCTTAAATGAAGCAAGCCCATGTGCATATATGCATAGATCGATTCATATTACCCCATGCAGCACTGCAAAGTCAATTTCTGAGATTTCCCTAGACTCTTATTTCCAGCAATACTCTGTAGCAGCAGAACCCAAAATCAGCCCATGCTTTTGTATTTGCTGTAACAAGATCTCATCTATCTTTGTGTTACCTGAGTCTTGACAGACAGTGACGATGATGGACCCCAGAGTTGTCCTGTTGTCTTTTGGCTTGTTGTCTTGTTATCTTTTGGCACACAGCCTACCCTGCCCATCCTGCTATAGTCTAGAACCTACAAGGAGAGTCTCAACCCTTAGCTTGCCACAACTCACTCATCATTTTCAGATTATATAAACCATGGCATTCCCACTGCCCTTCCAGAAGGGACTGATACTCCAGGTACACTTCTGTATTTTACATTTAGACAAACCCCAGACATTATGTGGAGGGCAGGTGTAGGAACTAATAAGCTGTTTTGGGCCACAGCAGGCTCCTTTGTCCCCTTTTACTCCTCATAGGCTACCTCCAACTGAACACTTAAGTTATTTATTCATTCATTCATTCATTCATTCATTCATTCATTCATTTATTTATTTATTTAACATTCAGAGAATTCTACAGCCTTAGTCCTTTGGGATATAAATTAAAGCAATTTCATTTTCATAGTTTCTCTGTTTGAAATCCCCCTTTGTTTACTTAAAAATGGCTGATGCATATTGCAAGTAAAAAAATTATAGTTAAGGGAACATAAAGGGCTGATTTCTTAGAGAAGTAGTGAGTTCTTTTCACAGTAACCCCATTCTTCGTATCCACACTCCTGGAAAAAAGAAGTTGGCCCCGGGCACCAGAGTTGTTTAAAGGGAACCCTCTGTCTTGAGGCTGGGGGTGGTGGGGCACCTGGCTAGAGGCTGCGATGCAGACAGGGCTGCTGCAACAGTGGCAGTTGCAAGAGAAGACATTGCCAACCTTCAAAAGCAGCCACCAAGGGTGGGTAGACACGTGCTTCATTGCCAACAGCTGCTGCAGAAACAGATCTGGAGTCAAGTAGCATACCACCCAGCAGGGCGTCAGGCAGTGACGGGACAAGGGAAGCTGCAAGGACAACACCTGGAAACGTATCCTTTCCCCTTCGCTGAGAGCAGAACCAAAGCTGTTCTTCTTGGCTCACGCCTGAGAGTCTTCTCGTGGCTCTAATTCCCAGCCGGCAGCTGCTGACTCCTGCCTCCCTCCAGCACCTATGTGCATTTTTAGTTGGGACCATGGATAGATCAAAGCCATGCCATGTCTTTGTAACAAATATGTCCGCTCATGATTTCAAGTGGCTGTGTATAAGGCAACATCTCTCTTAATACTGGAGTCCTCAGTCTCTATCCCTGGCCCTATTTGCCCATCAGAGGTAAATGATGTGCTTAAGCTAGAGCAGGCAGAGCCACCTGCCTCTTGGGCAGCCAATGAGAATGGCTCAATATGTGAACCATTCTCAGAACAGCTTTGGAATGACTCATCAGGTAGCTGCTGTGTCAGAAATCTGAACTCAGTAGAGTAGAAAAGAACATCAGTGTTCAAAAGGGGTAAAATTTATACTCAAAATGAGAAAAATACTGAACAGTGTGAGGATAGGTAGTTTTTCATTCTTTGTTCTTTCTGCACATTTTTATGATCAAATTTTCTGTAACCATATCTGGCATGTATCTGTTCTAGACATAATAAAGCTTATTTGTTTTTAATGTGAAAGTGAGTATAGAACAAAAGATGATATCCACACTCCCTTTAGGATTAGATATTTTGGATTCACAACCTTTATTTGTTCACCTGTTTCCAGGCCTGGGGATGTTCTGGGTTACCTGCCAAGGTGTTGGCTCTTCAAGAGTGTATAGCCTGGTGAGAGAGGTGTGCAGTCATCAAGGTGTCATCAGTGTAAGGTAGAAGATGACATGGATGCTGTGCAAACCTAGAACAAGAATATCCAGTCCAGTCTGGTGTGGGCGAATCAGGGGTGCTGAGGTGGACTCAGGAATGAAGCCAGTGGGGACGTGTAGGATGAGCAGGACCAACCAGCTGAAGAGGAGACCCAGATTTGTGAAACTGCTGGCAAGTACAGATGTCAAGGTCTGTTTAAGGGGAAAGCGTGGGCTGTGTCATTGGAGGCCAGCAGGGAGATTCGGTGGGGCAGTAAACAGGGCCTGGTAGAAAGAAAAGTAAACTCCGTGTTAAATAGTGAGTGAAGGGAGCATGGCGAGTGCACACCCATAAAAAAGAAAATCACAGAAATCAGCAGGGTTTTTGCTGCTCTGATCTTTCTACTATAATCTCAGCAGTGATGATGCTTGGCTTCGAGGGGTGGGATCACACTGCCCCGCTCTATCAGCCAAATCTCGGAAGCAGACCCACTATGACTTTTCCGATAAACATGTCGTCTAAATAATGCCCATGTTCTAGCTATGCTGATGCAGTTTAAAGACAAATCCTTGGGCTCCCACCTCCTTCCTGCCTGATTTCTGTCCCCCCGCCCCCACCACCATCTCCTGCATAGAAATTCTGGAACCCCCCAGTGAGTCCAGGTGCTTACAGTCTGGAAGCTACTGTCTTTGTAAAAACTGCTCCTGACATAATGCTTCGTTTACAAAGGGAAAACAGCTTAACAGGTACTCAGTAGAGTAAATCCAATGGCATCCATGTGCTCTTGTGGCATGCACAGGACCTATGTCCATTGGTTTCTTTCTCTCTCCCATACAGTAACTGATAATCAATTAAAAAGATATCTATTGGCATGTACTGTGTGCCAGGCACTGTACTCAGTGCCATATGCATTGCTGATTTATGTATTAAGTTCTATGGTTGCTTTTACACATTTCCATCATTTTTCAGACACTTTTTGCCTGCATGAGGGAGGGCTTTTATCCCGTACAATTTTCTGAGCCATGTCCCTGGTGAACCATCAAGCATTTGCCCCCCATACGCGTTGCTTTCTGCTTTCAGAAACAATGCTGGTGACCTGTTTTAAGGAAGGGCGAAAAGCCAGCACTTAGGTTTTTCTGGAAACCTTCAAATTAACCTCATTAGGCTGCTTTATTTATTTCCTTTCATCTCTCATGCTTTCATGCTCTCCAAACCCCCAAATTGTGATGCTACAGAGATCTTCTATAGCATGACTCAATCGTCAATACTTGTTTAATAGGAATTACAGTGTATAAGTTTATAACGTGTATTTTTCCACAAATATACTGAATGTTTGCCAAGCCCCCTCCTTTTTTTTTTTCCTTTTTAAATTCAGAAATTTCTAGTTGTGTTTATTCCTCTCGTCAGCATACTTTATCATATCAAAGCCTTTTCAGACACTGTAAAACTACTGAGTTATGTTTGGGTCATGTTTTGCGGTATGCCCTTTAATACTGTAGCTTTAGAAATGCAATTTTCAGCCTCTGCTTATTAGAATATGATAAAGTATTCCTGGTCCATGTCCAGCTCCACTAATCTCCAGACTGCGCTTCATGAATTAAGCATGAAGATTTTAGTCAATGTGCTTTCAAAGACCAATGTTTAGGGAATCATGGATTTTCTACAAGCTGAGGGAGAAATCTATAATAGGAGGAACTGATTTTCAAACATCATATTCTCAAGAAGAAATGACCAATTCTGGCCCAGAAACAGAAAATATTTCACTATCAGAATATTCTAGAACCGGTTAAAACCACATCGTATGGTTTGGTTCATTAAAGGGACAGTGTTTTAAAACGTGTAAGACACGTGGGAGGATTTCAAATGACTGCTTATTTTGGAGAGCTCATGTAGATTGGGTTAAAATCGAGAGGGGAATGCAAATTGAATTTATAAGGTATTGTTAACTTCCCATCCCCTCTCCCCTGTTCCAGTGCATGTTGGTTCATTTGGCTCTGATATAATTCAGCGAATAGAGATCTCTTTCCAGGATGGAAGGTCTCACTCTGGGGTGAGACTATGAGGACCCAAGGATATCTTAACAAGGTTACCTTGTAGATAGGTAACATCTAAGACCCCAAAGTGTCTCCCGCTTTGGAGACTTGAAAAATCGGGAGGCAGACATCTTGACAGGCAGTCTCCTTTCAAAAATCACATGGCTGGATGACATTGGGTCATAACTCCACTAAAATGCAAAAGGCATAAATATCTAATGACTATGGTGTCCCCCCAAAGGGCACTGGAGGTACTTTCATCTGAGTTAGAACAGCTCCTGGAGTCTTAGCTTCTGTGTTTGGTGAGACCATGTCTGGTGTCATCAGAATCACCTTCATAATAACAAGTATCCTCTAGTGAGCATCTGTTCTCTGCCTGATGCTTTGCTAAGCACTTAATATCAGTAGGGAAACTGAGGACAGAGAGTTTTAGTGACTTGCATAGGCAGAGCTGACATTGAGGCCAGGACTTGTTTGACTCCCTAAATCTAAACAACCAAACCATACTTAGGGGCCACAGAAGCTGGTCCCCATCTTAAAGGTGTCTGGCAAGAATCTGGACATCCTAGATGCTCCTGCCGAGACTCCGGTGGTTGCTGGTGGAGGCTCTCATCCACTCCTTCAGTTCTGAGATCAAGACAGAAATGTAAATCATCTCCAATTAGGAGGCTGCTTCTTGAACATTTTTCTTTTGAGGAAGACAGGAAAATTCTCAGCTTGTCTCGCTTTATCCGTGAACCTATGGGATCTCTCAGGGGCTTTGAATTAATCAATCAATCCACAGACATTGAACTGAATCTCTACCTTGGGCTTGAGACTCTGCAAAGTGCTTTAAATGGGGAAAGAAACCAAAGGGCCGGCTGCCCTGCCCCCAGCCATAGCCCAAGGCTGCCTTCCATGGCTGGGGAATTGGCCTGTCAGTTCAATCACGCAGCCCCTCTGACTGGTGTTTTTCACTAAGCTGGCCCGGTGGACGGCTCTGGTCATGTGTAGACACGGCCTCAGGAGGGGTACATCCATCTCTTTTTGAGTCCTTGCCATTTAATCGTTCCTGACACAGTTTTACGAGAAATACAGCAAAACTCAACCCTGTCAATCACCATTTGCTCCCAAGTCTCAGAGCAGCACCTGAAGAACTAGGTGTGCAAGGACGAGACCCAGGACACCTTAGGTTTATGAAGTGGAGTACAGGCAAAGGAAGGAGGATGCTGGGGGTTCTTTATAGGGTCTTGCAGACATGCTCTAGGAACGAGTGCATCTTGGAAGAGGACAGGTGGCTTCCTAAGTGACAGCGGCTGAACTATGTAGCATCTTGAGGACTCAAAGGTGCTGCCCTTTAGGTATTAATGTAAATAGAAGTGAGCCAAGTGGAGGAATGGCAGTCCTGTGCAGGGCGCCAGTTGTGACCACTTGGAACCCTCTCGTTTTGTAGAGCTACAGTCCAGAGAGGTGAAACAGCTCCCTTGTGCCTACACAGTGACAGGACTGAGAACAGCATCTTCGAGATTCATTGGTAAATCCCGGTGGCAGTTGAAACCATCCTAAAAGATAGCAGGACAACGGGGTAGTAAAAGTGTGAGCTCTGAACACAGGCCACTGAGAGAGTTCTGGATCTCAACTCCTCTGCGCAGCTACCCTGAGAGTATTCAGTTCTCTGGGCCAGAGTTCTAGAACGGACTCAGAGATCACTGTGGGGGTGACTCAGGCCTACAATCTTCTGCCTGAGGTGGCAGGGAGAAGCCTGCATCCCAACCCCATGGCCATCTAAGTCTTTGCAGGGGGGGCATCTGTGACTTCAGACATACTTGGGAAGAGAGCAGATACCAACCTTCCTTCCAGCATCTCCACCCCACCATCCATCCACTACTACTAGGAGCATTGCCTACGCACACGCACGCATTTGGTTTCCACAAAATATCCGGGAAGCAGACATGAATACCCATATTTTCCAGGTCAGGTGCCTAGAGCTCAAGGAATGTAAGTGACAGCCCGGCTTAGGCACGTCCCTGCACAGCGAGGAAGGACAAGCAAACCTAAGTTGGCTTCTCTCCAGACCAAAATAGAACTCTTTCTTCAACATCTGCCTTTCTTCTATGCTGCCACCAGCCTCATTTTATTCACTGGGAAGGGGGCTGGGCCTCTCTTTGCCTTTTTGGATTTTTGTTAAGGTGGGTTGTGAATTCTGCCTTCTGTGGACAGTCGGAGGCAGACCTGGGAGACACACCAATCAGCTTAGAGTCTCTTCCCAGATGAAAGGTCTAAGGACAAAGAAGGTTCAGGGGAGCTGTCGCGCCCTCCTTGACCTCGAAATAGGAATTCCCCAGCAGAGAGGAGAAAAACTGGGGGAGAACAGAATATATTGCTGCCAGGCAATTATCCACATGCCCACCTCCATTTTCCAAATTGTTAAGTTCTTTTTATGTAATCACTTTCCGTTAAAGAGGAAGAAATAGCTTTACCAATGGTGTAAAATACATACTTTCTAATGTAAATCAAGAAGCTATTAATACCGTAATAAGAACACGGTAGTATATTAATTGATGGAAATTGTAGAGTGGAATATTCATAATCAGCGGCAGTCTTTTCTTTGGAGGGAACAAAGGATTAAGTTAGGGAGCCGGTAATGGTATTGTTCGCAGTCTATTTCAGCGATTTTCTCTGCGGAAGAGTGGAGAAAGGTGAAATTCCAACTGGGAATATTAGACTATGCAGATCTCTGCTCAGGGGTATTCGGCTCTGTTTAAACTGCCGAGCTGTGCTCTGCCTTATGATCCAATTGTTTTATTAGCGAAATCATTGCACGTTTCATTTTGCTATAGTAATAGTGCAGTGTCTGTCTAACAATAAATTATAGAGTCAGGCAAACAATGGTTTTGTATTTGAGGTACAATGAAATATCTTATTAAAATGCAGGCTTCCTTAGGTTCCTGAAATTAGAGTCTTATTTTAAAATGATTCCATTGGGCTTAATACACTGTTTTGAACTAATCACACTAACAGAATCACTCTTTTGTCAGAGCATGGAGGACTATGGGAGTTACCTATTTCTTTAATATATTCTCATTCATATTTTTTTCTCTTCCGGAGAGATCTTATTGGTTCGACAGTGAAAGGCATCATACTAATAACATCACTCCTGTGTACGCAGAAGGTGAAATGAGATCTGAAGCAATCATACCCTTCCTGCCAAGTTTCTCAAGCAGATATTCTGCTCTGATAATATTCTGATAGTGATAATAAAGGTAAATCACAGTTTTTTAATGACCACTTTACGCTGGGTGCCATGAAAAGTGGTTTACATGGTTTACCTTGTAGGATCTCTTTCCAGGCCACCCAGGAGTAGACACTATCATTATCTCCATTTCACAGATGAGAAGGTTGCGGCTTACAGATAGATATTAAAGTCACATAGCTTGCTCAGTGTTCATACCGGCACTTGAATCTCTGCTGTCTGCTGTCTGCTCTGTGGTACTTTTGACTTGTCATCGCTGATCAATATTCATTTCTCTTCTCATCTCTCTGATCAGAACCTTTCTGTGTTCTTGAATTCAACAAGATTTAATACTCTTTACCTCTCCAGCCTCCAGCATATTTTTGGAGATCGTGAATGGGGTCAATCAAGGTGGAACAATAAATGCAGTCAGATTTTTTTTCTTTTTTCTTTTTTCAATGGCTAGGTGTGGGGTCCCCCTCAACTAAGCCAGGCTTAGTGCTTTGTATTTTAGGTTCGTCATCTTTTCTCAACCTCTGCAACACTGAAAGAGGTGCTGTTATTATTTGTATCCCACAAAAGAGACACCTGAAGCTCAGAGTTTAAGTCACTTTCAGGTTACCAGATGGTGACTGGGGGGCCCTGGGGGGCTCAGGCCTGCCTGACCTCATAGTCCATCATCTCACCAGCCTCAATTGCATCATAGATATCTCACTCTGGTTGTCAAGAAATATTGCCCTTTGGGCTAACACAGAAAACTGTGCATTATTAAAAAAAAAAAAAAAAGTTTACAGCCTGAGATGATGTTGACAAAGACCACTGACAAAGAGTCTGTCCTTGACCAAACGGTACTGAGGCTCCTCTGAATCTTCTTCCCAACTAGGTAGGCCTTGACTTTTGGAATTCTATGTCCTTTTTTTACATGACCCAATTCGAGCAAGAATCTTGCCGAGTCAATTTAGCGATATAGCTCATCGCCTTCCTCATTCCCCGGGTCCTCCAGGTAAGATCTGATCACCATGACTTGCCTTTAGCGGGAAGCCCGTTAGGTCAGCTAGCAAGAATTACCCTACCCTTTTAGTAATTTTCTGTCTACTAACCTTCCCCACTCTGGCTGCCCTTGGCTATAAAATCCCCCCTTAGTATCAGGAGTTGAGCTCCATCTCTCTTCTCTACTGCAAAAGCCCAATGCAGTGGTCCCTACACCAATTGCGATAGTCCCCCTGAATAAAGTCTGCAATGAGTACTATTTTTTTCCTGTAAAATCACTTTGTTGCTTAACTAGTTGGACCCACTAAGATTGGGATGGGGACATGAAGTGACCACTGTCCATCTAGCTGAATCTCAGTGGACAACCTCAAAAATTAGAACCTGCATTCGGAAGATACTAACTAACATTCAGTGCTTCTGCATTTGGGTGGGCTTAAATTATCTTCTTGCCGTGTACTACAAATGCTGTAACTCCTGGGGGTTCCATTCCTTATTTTTTTCCACCACCCGATATCTTCATGGTCTGCCACACTGTCCTCTTATCCCCAACTGCCTGGCCCACATGAAAGCTTTACTCAGCAGAGGCTCATTTGTAAATATAGCAAATATTCTTGAAGCTCTTGTGTGCCAAGACGGTGCTGAGGTGGTACAAGGATAAGTGGAAGAAAATTGTCATCTGTCAGATCCCAAAGGCCCACCTGAGACAAATTTTCACCAGTCCGTTTAAAAATGAGAAAAATATAGACAGAGTAGTGAATTTCTCTTAAAGCACATGGTATCCATTTTTTAAACTGTTGTTTATTTTAAGATTGTACCTTCACCCACCCTTTTTTAATGTTAAATGTCTTTTCCTTTAATAATGAAGACAGAAAATAGTTATGTTTTCTTCCTTTTTTTTTTATGTTCTCTCTCTGATTTTGTTTTATTTTTAAAGTTCTTAATTGGCAAAAATAAAACATTGGCAAGTCTATGTCAACCTGCCTATTTTTTTTTTTCTTTTTGGCTTTACTAGACCTTAACTCTAAAAATCTAGGAATGCCTGATATATCTGTATCCTCGAAGCCTGCCACTTGATGATGCTTGATGCTCTATTGTTCCCCATTATTTTTTAAATGTTAGCCTTGTCTCTTCAGGTTCCAGCTTCCTCTGTCTCCCTAGAGTTGTGTCGCACTCAGGCATGCTGTAAGTAATCAATACTTGGTGATTTGACTTCTTAGCCCTAAAAAAAAAAAAAATCTCCAGGTGCAAAACACAAAGGCAGAGCTCTTGTCAAGGGAGTCCTCGCTTTTCCATTCTCATCCAAGGGGAGACAAGGCCACTCTAGACAACCTTTGTTTCCCCCTTGGCCCTTGCAAAAAAGATAGCTAGTTTTTTGTTAACCATTGTGTTAATAGAAGAGTCGAAAATGTGTCTGGAGTTTAAAAATTACCCAATGCCTGTCCTCTCTAGAGCGACCTCATTAATAACCCCCAATTAAAAAAAAAAAGTTATTATTTAGAGACTCAGCACTCTCCAGAATTACAACACTGGAGGCTTATGCTTGGAGGCACAGTTCTGTTCCTTGCAGCATTCTTAGTGTCACAGCTGATGCAAACACCTATCTTCGCTCTTCATCAAAGGGACGGGAAGAAGCCCTGATGAAACAAGTTTGAGACACTCAGTGGTTAAATCGAACCCTCCTTCTGCTGGAGTGGTTGTGTGTGTGTCTGTGTGTATGCCTGCGCATCTTTTTCTCCAGTGCCCATATTTGACCCGCTAACTAACATGAAAGTTCAAATGCCTCTGAGTAAGGAAAGGAGCTGAAACATGCACATTTCTGATAGACTCAGCATTTGAATTGGATGGGCAGCTTTCTCTCTTTGTCCAGCAGCTAACGGAATGCCATTGTCCTAACATAACTTAGTTAGGAGACAGACTGTTCGGAGGGGTCTTTACTTCCCCCCTCCAATTAAGGGCATTGTTCACTTTGCATTTTAGGGCTATAAAAGTAATAGTCCACAACCAATCATCATAGTTTCTTTAAGGATGTCAGATTTATCACGGGGCCATTATTAAAACAACATAACTAACATAAAAACAGATCATTCTTTTTCAACAAAAATTGGCTCCATTTGCAGTCTTCCCTTTTTTTTTTTTTATTCATTTAAAGAGTTTAGTACATTTACAACATTGTGTCAGATTAGCTATCAATTGTTTTTGCTTTACTTTTATGTAGAGGATGGCATTTACCATAAGTATAGGAGTACAAATTAGGTGGTCACTCAGGATTTACTCTTTTTGCCTCTTGGAAAATTCGAAAGTGAGGCTACGTGCTTTTCACAAGTTAATTACCAAAAAAGAAAGAAAGACAGAAAATAAGGATGCCTGATGCCTTGTTCCTGCTAGGTTGAGGAATTTCTTGTGCCCTTCATCGGAGCCCCTACAGAACAAAAGCAAATCCTGTTGACCTCTCAGCTTAAAAAGGCAAGAAATATGCCGGATTCTGATGGAGCGAGTTGAAAAGACTGAAAATTAGCGACTGAATATAGGAACAGGTCCAGACAAATGTGAGGCCAGCACAATTATGAGGACTGAAAGGGCATTTCCCCCGAAATGGCAGGATTTTTTTTTTTTTTCCTAAATAGGGGACGCTATTGTCGTTCAGAAAGCCCCAGGCTGCTCTGAAAACAGGCAAAAATCAATAGCCCACTTGTTGAAGATAAGTGAATTAGTCTGTGTTTAATGTAACTGAGTACCTGAACACTTGAGTGAGCAGGGCTTGTTGGGGAAAAAAGACAATTGGAAGGATTGTCTTTAAATGTCCACAGTGGTGCACATCGCTGGTTAATTACGTCCAATGATCATTTTTGTGCAAGACTAATGTGGAGGTTCTGTTTTTGTTTTTGTCTATCTGTCCATGACCTGACAAAATGAATAGAGATCCCCACTTCTCAGAATAGTCTAAGTGGTGGCAAATGGGCCACAGACGAGCAGGGAGAAATGAATGGGATAACGCAGATTGGGTGAAAATTTCATTTTTTAAATAAATTAAAATATAAAAAATAGCATTGATTAAGTAAGAATTTAATAAAACTTTTTATT
>NW_006434825.1:2982747-3005247 GCF_000325575.1 Pteropus alecto | reverse complement strand
TCAAACCACACAATGGTTCTTAAAGTGTCTCTTCTGGAAGGGGGTTAGCATTGTTTCTCTCATTCCACTGGCCAAAGCAAATCACATGTCCAAGCCAGAAATCAATGGGCTTATACAAGAAGGGCAGCAAATAACTGAGAATAATAATACAGGCCAGCACAGGTGGAATCAAGAAGATCCAACATAATATATATACTGAAGACGTAGACTTCCCAAGCAAATTGGATCCTCGAGAGCACTCGGCATATACTTTGTAATTTGTTACAGCCTTCGTAGATACAGGTGGCAGTCAGAAAGCATGTGTCAACCAATGTTCATGGGCCAGACCTTGCTTACAACATGATAATCAGGTGTTCTTTTGGGAGCACTATGTCCCTAAGGTGATGCTAGCAAAGATGTATAAATAGACAAGAATGAAAAACATTTTCAAGGACCCTTGAAGATATGTGGTAAAGGATGGTAAAGTTAATTGGATGTTTTTTTCTGAAGAAGATAGAATTACTTGATGAGTTGTCATATGACGGAGGTTCCATCTCTCTGTTATGGTAGGCAGCCTGGAGTCAGCATCGGGGCAGCTGGGATCCCACCTTTATTCTGCACTTACAGAATAGTCAGCCCTCAGCACATGACTTGGTGTTAACTTTCTCACTGGTATTTACCTTGCAGGGTTGTTGCAAGGATTAGAATCACCATCCATAGTATCTGGAATAGCATAAGTGCTCAAGAATTAGCAGATATTATCATATGTCTCATTTCTTCCAGAAGCCATGGAGTCACTAGTGAGCCTGCATTTTACTTCCTTATGCTCTCCCACCACCCAACACACACACTCGCACTTGTCAATCTTTGACCTCTGTTCTTCTCACAGCCCCATTGAGCACTTCTGGGTTCCCTGAGGGGTGTCCCGTGTAAGCTCTTAGAGAGACTGCCCTTCACTAACTCATGATTTCTATCTTCAGCTTCTCTTCTGTGAGGCTTTCCATCTCCCTGTTATCCACAAAAATACTTGAGGATTCCTCGTCATCTCCACTGATGCTGATGCTGGTGCCATCATGCCTGAGCACACTAATGTCTGTGCCCAGGGCCTATCTCCTGTTGCTCCCAACAATGCCAAACCCTCAGGAGCTAGAGGTAACTCTTCAGGAAACCTCAGCACATCGAAGCCCCAGTGTTTCCCCTACAGTCTTGGTGAGAGTGTATCCTGCTCCTAAGTTGTGTTGCACTCGGCCATCTGGACCCTGGAACTGCTCCAGTGCCTCCTTGTTCTAAGGGCTCTTCATGGAAACAGATGGACGTCTATGAGGGTCATCTGGAAAATCTATCTTTGGGAAAATTGCTGTCCCCCAACTTCCTGCCAAGTCACCCTGTGGAATTTAACCCATAGCAGGCGCTCTCCACCAGTTCAACACACTTGAATTCCAGATTTAAGTTGAAATCACCACTGTCGTTGCTGTGCAGGTATTACAGCAGATGACTAAAAACTGCTTAGGAAGACTAGCGAAGCACTGATAGGAGAGTCCCAGCTGCTTGTAAAGAACTTTCCCTCAGAAAACACTCCAAAATTGGAACTACAGGCCCCCAACCCCTTGTGTGAAATCCATGGAGCCAGAAGTGTTTCAGAATTGTTCAGAAATCAGGACAGTGATATGCTGCACATTCTGTCCATTACACAGTTCATCAAACTTACAGTGCAGGGCCTGGCCTGAGGATTCTTTTCATAAATAAAGTTTTATTGGTACATAGCTATACCCATTTGTTTACATGTCACCTATAGCTGCTTTCAGCTACAGTGGCAGAGCTGAGTATGCTGGACAGTGACTATATGCCCACAAAGCCTAAAATAGTTTACTCTCTGGCTCTTTACAGAAAGTTTGCTGAACCTTGTGTGATGTATCACCCTCGGGGCAACACCTTGTAATTAAGCACAGGAATATCTCTGCATCGGGAGTGGATAGTCACACTCAGTAAGATAAATAACTTAGTCATTTCTCGACAATTTTTGCTACCAAACATGACTGAAAGAACTTTTCGTGTTCAGAGCTTTTTGGGTTTCATAGAGTCCTTCTCAGCTTTGACATTGTGGTTAAATGCACAAAGCAGCAGGATTCTTTGCTTATATGTGTACTCTTTCATTATTAGTAAAATCACGCTAGTCATATCTTCAACATACCTTTTGCTTTGACTCCAGATTGCTGACTTTCAGGCTGGGGTTCTGAGGCATCCCCTGTATCCTAGCTGGGTTCCAGGAGGCAGGCTCTCTGGGCCAGCCCATAACACTGTGCTTACGTTGTGTGTCTTGCGTGGCTTCCTGAAGCTGACCCTGGGGAATTGACCCGTCATCTGTCAGGGCCAGTTTTTGAATTCAGAAAAGCATGTGGGTCCTTGCACCAAACAAGACACAGGCACATGGCAGATGAAGGACCGCCCTCCCTCCACCTTAGTTCAGTTCCAGACACTCCACCTCCTTGATACTGAAGCTGGGTAAGTTTTTTATGTGCACCTTGGTAATACTGGCATAGTCATCTTTTCATTGCATTCTTAGCTTTTCCTTTTCCATAGCTTTTTGCGATGCTCAGTTTAATGAGTCAACACACGTGTGTTAATCCCTTGCTCTGGGCTGGGTGTTGTGCACAGTTCTGCCCTGATCTTATTGGAAGGTGAGGCTGATGCACTGGCAAGTAAGGAAAAGGGAGCATATTCTGAGTTTGGGGACTCTCTTGTGTGATTCTAGTTGCAAAATTGTTCTTATAAGTTTTAGATTTTTAGTCAAATTTATATATTGGGATTTCTACCATTTCTAGAAGATTATAGACCAAGTTACGACATTACATGGTAGGACTCTATACTTCTTGCGCACCAGGCCTGCTTCCAGACAGGGCATGACCACTCTAGAAAGTGCTCGTGGGAAGTCCCAAGCACCAGGATCTGCTATAGACTTCAGGCCTGTGAGTCATGGGCCGCATTTGCTCTTTTCTCCATGTCCCAGGACCTGTTGCATAGTATGTTCAAAAATATATGTTGAAAGGAAATGAGGAAGGAAGGGAGGAAATTAGAAGTCAGTAGGATAATCTTCAAGAAAATACTAAGCTTCAAAAAACTTATTAGCTTTCTCACCCCCATCTAGCATTCTCTACCCTCTGCCTCGTGGGCCCCCGTGGACTCCCAGAGATATCAGTGCGAGTTGTTCTCTGCTTTTTCCAGGTGCGTGTGTGCACATGTCTGGGTATACATATGCACTCATATACACATAGCTTTTAAAAAATTATATAAGCAAGCAAGATGTTATTTGATGTTTGTTTTACTTAAAGAGGGGACACATTCAAGATAGCACCATCTGAGAAGAGACAAAACCCAGCATGATGTTCTGAGCAGCCTTTTTAATGTGTACACCGCCAGATAAATAGTCTAGTCATTTTGTTCAATTCTCCAAGTCGACTGGTCAATTCAGTTTAAAAAAGTGGTGAGACTTGTGGCTTTGTCGATGGGCCCAATTACTACATGGAATTGATCCATTCATTTAGGAAACTCAGTGCAGTGACTCAGTGTGAACTCAGGTGGCGCATGTGAGCAATCATGTGACAAGACCCCATGGCTTTCTTGGGGTTGTGTCCTGTCTGTTCTGAAGTGAGTGGTTGAGATTCCCTAAGGTGTGTTCCCAGTCTCCAAGCTGGAAGTGGGCCTCTGCCATCCTCCTGCTCCCACGGCAGCACCTCCCCTGTGGGATCCACCCCATCCTGCCCAGTTCCAGGACACCTGTGTGCATGCCCTATGCCCATCTGTGTCATGGTGGGCTCCATCAGACCATCAGCACAGTGCCTCATGTATCCCAGCAACTTGGGAAATGTTCGTTTGAATGGTGGAATGAAGCTGCCTTGCTGTATTTCACCATTTCTGTCAAAATATTAAGTGACATTTGCGTAGCACCTTTTCTTTTGCATGGTGCTCATCGTTATAACAAACTGTGAGTCCGAAGGGATATTTTTAAACTTCCTTTTATCATCATCACATCAAAAACATTAACAGCTAATATTTATTGAGCCCTTGCTGAGCCAGACCTAGTGTTCAGCGCCACTCATGCATTACCTAATTAAATTTTCATGACAAGCCTATGAGGCTGTGACTGTCTACATTTTGTCTATGATGGAAGTGTGAAATGACTGGCTCAAGGCCACAGTACAGAGCAAGGACTCAAGTCCCAGTGTCTCTGACTCCATGAGCTTTGCTCGTAGTCAGTTTCCTTCTTAACTGGGAAAGCACTGAAGCAGTTCTCATTTCGGACCTTTTGTTTGTTTCCCAGGACTGCTACAACAAAGTACCATAGACCAGGTGGCTTAAACAACAAACAGAAAGTATTCTCTGACAGTTCTGGAGGCTGGAAGTCTGAGATTAAGGTGTTGGCAGGGTTGGTTCCTTCTGAGACCTCTCTCCTTGGCTTGCACACGGCCCTCTCCTCCCCGTGTTCTCACGCAGCCTTCCCTCTGTTGTGTGTCTGTGTCCTAAACATATGAATTTTGGAGGGACACAATTCAGCCCATAACAGACCTCTTCTTGAACAGATTCAACGTTTAGTGCAGGAAATAAATACAGAATGGCTTTAATCTTTGCAATGTGTATCATGGTTAATGAGAGAGCCCCCTGCCCCAAGATAGAACTAAGAAGGAGAGAAGAAAGCCTGGAGTTTGCTTCCCTATGACATGCATTGGTCTGTGATCGAACACTCAGCCGACAAGCTTTTCACTGGCGCCTCAGATACACCCCACGTGAATCTATAAGAGGGGATATCATCCAGGGTGGCCTGGAGTGAGAGAACCACACAACCTTCTGTGTGGCTGCAGACACAGGAGACCTTATCTAGGGTACTGTCATTGAAGGGCAAAGTTTCCTCAACTTTTTATTTAGGTAGCCTATAAGCAGATCAGGGCACACGCTTTACATGTATATCCCAGTGAATTTATACATACACACATGAGTGACCAGCACCCACATTAATATACAGAGCCATTCCGGTACTCCAGCATCCCTCTCGTGTCCCCTTCCAACCACTGCTGCTGTGCAATTTCTAATCTCAGTTATATGGTTCAGCTTGCAAATACAAAAGCAAAGAGAGATGATGGTTACAGTAGAAAAACTATATGCCTTATCTTTACTGGATTCCTTTAGACCCAGCTCTGCTCCTAATTATCCACAGGACACTAGGCAGGTTAATCTCTCACCTCAGCTTCTTCTATTGTCAAATGGGAGGAGACAATCTCTTGTTAATAATGAATTTAGCATACCTTTGGTCAGTATTAGACACACAGCTGATCAAGAGGGTGCACTTATTTGCTAATGGTGAAAAGGACAAATAAAGAACAGTACATGTGCCTTTCACTCTCCCGAATATGAAATTGAAGGAGGTTGCCTAACAAGGAAACATCAGGCTGTTTTAATAGGATATTTAGGAGAAATGCTTGTAAAGATGCTAGAGGGGATTGGGAGAGGTCTTTCTGCTAAGGATCTGTTTATTGCCTGGATTTAAAATCTCTAGGTAGCGCCTCCAATCAATCAGGGTGCTCTGTGTTTTATAAGTTTGCTGCATGCAGCCCAATATAGAACTTTCTATGTCAACTAGAAGGAACCAAGGAGCTTGGGACTTTCAAGACTCAAGCTTTGTCCCTGGAAGGGAGAAAGTAGCTGCATCAGTGGCACAGGTGTCTTTGCCAAGCATTTTCTCTAGACTTGACATAGACGTTGGGCAATGTGGGAAAGTTTTTTGTCCCTTCACCTGTATCTGGGACTCTTGTCTTCTGACAAGTTCGCATTTGTCATATATTAATATTTATTAGTGTGCTTCCTGTTTCTTGATGCACTTGTGCTGCAAAAGAATTTATTTTCAAGAAATATATTTAGGACTTTTTTTGCATGCTCTTGTGTTGGCAAAATGCATATTGGCATGGAAATCGTCTGTATTGATCTCTATTTGAAACTGAAATTTATAAACATCACTACTATAAAGACATCTTTTTCAATATGAATTTCCTCCTCAGTATATTTATTTTTTCATTTATCATGTCTGGGTCACCACACACTATATTTATTTGGTTGGGATTTTGTTTTTAAGTCATTTCTTTGCCCAGGTTGTGTTTCTGTGTCTTAAAACATCTCACCATATTTTATTTTTCACATTGCAATTGCGATTTCAAAATAAAATAAATGCCACTCAAAGGTTGTTCAAAGGCTCCTTCTGGTGAAAGCTGAGCATGTGGTAAAGTCTTGTGCCTCCTGTCTCTCCTCCCACTCCCCTCTCAGTCCACAATTTATCTTTGAAGATGCTGGGTTTTAATAGGCGGGATAGAGCACAGAAACCAGATGGTTTTAACTCACACTTGGGAAAGTGCTGGGGTTCTGAGAAACATTAAAGTTAATGGCCAGAATAGGGCTGCCGAGCTCAGTGGAATTTTACTTACATGGCATATAATTCTAGTTAACTGAACTTTTCAGTTAACTGACGGCTACCTTTGCTCGTGCCCGCTCCTGACCCAAGTCCTCCTCCTATGGAATTCGCTTCACTTTCTCCCTTACCTCCTTTCTCTCCTCTCTCTCTCCTGGTGACGGATTCCTTTCTTTCTTTCTTGATGTTGCTTATTCTTTTCTATTGTCTTTTCTATTGTTCTTTCAGCTTCTGTTTCTTCTTCTACCTAGCCACGTTCCTATTTTTCTTGTATCCGGAGGCTTCTGGGCTTGGCTTCTGTTGGCCGGCATATATAACATTCGATTATTCATTATCCTCTTTGAACCTTGTGTTCTTCTTGTCTTTCAACTCCACACAGGTTTGCCTTTAAACCTGCTATGGCTTTTCTTGTTACTTTCATGCCCCTGGATATTCAAGTTCATTGTTGCACTGGTTCAAAGAGGGTTTTGGTTGCGCAGTTGTCAGCTGCTGAAGTTTAACTGTACATTTTAATCACATGTACATTTTATTACATAATACCTGGCAACAGGTAATTCTAGGAAAACCTTGAAAAAAAATGGGAATTTTTGGAAGAACTGAGGAGCTTTATCTTTTTTCTCTCCATGCTGTTTTTCCTCTGAATCTGAATTATATGGTCACATTCGTGAATGAAGTAATTCTGACCACACTATGATGAAATTTTCTTTAGAATTGAACTCCTGTGTTTTTGGCAGATGGATCCTCAGATGAGCTCAATGATATCACCCTTTCTGGTATCCACACCCTGGTACGTTTCCCTCCCCTCAAGTGTGAGCAGAACCTGAGATTTGCTTCTAACCAATAGAATATGGAAAAGATAGCAGGATGTCACTTCCTTGATTAAGCTACATTTCACGGCAAAGTGAAGTGATTTTGAAGCTGTAATTAAGGTCTCAATTCAGTTGACTTTAAGTTAATAAGAGGGAATATCATCCAGGGTGGCCTGATTTAGGTGAAAGCCCTAAGAGAGAGATTGAAGTCAGAGAGATTCTTTACTGAAAGTGAAGAGGAAGTAAGCCGCCACATTGTGAGGGGACCTGTGGAGGGGGTCATGCAGCAAGGAACTGCAGGAGGCTTCTAGGAGCTGAGTGCGACCCAAAGCCGACAGCAAGAAAATGAGGATATTAGTGCTACAACCTCAAGGAAATAAATTCTGCCAACAACCTGAAGGAGCTTGAAGGTAATTGAATTTCCCCAGTTAAGCTTCCGATGAGACCACAGCCCAACTTCTATCTGGGTTTCAGCCTGGCGAGACCACGAAATTGACAACCCAGCTAAGCCAGGCCCACACTTCTGACCTAAGGAAACCCCGAGATAATAATATGTGTTGTTTTCAGCTGCGAAATTTGTGGTAATTTATTACACAGCAATAGAAAATAAATACATTCTGGACTTTTGAGACTTCACCTTTCTTTGATATTCTGCTGCCCAGCAAGTTCTACGTTACTCATTAAGACTCACAGGACAGCCCAGGAGGATGATGACCCCATTAGAAATATGTATTTTGTGGAAAGCTCTCTTTCTTTGTAATTTTCAACTATGAACTAAGAGAAAAATGCTATATAGTACTGGGCTTATACGATATGGGTATTTAGACACACTTTCATTTACAGAGTCACACATATATCCTAAGATGTTGTCAGGAGCAGCTCGTGTGGCCAGAATGTGGCATGGCCTTTTCTCTATACATCATCTTGTGACTTACTAAAGAAAAACAAGGTGACTTCAAGGTATAGGTTATGCCATCCACTCTGTAGAGGAGGAGAGCGAGAATCCACAGCATCTCCCAGGTAGAACTCAATATAAATCCTCAGTCTTGAATCACATTGACCTAAGAGGTCATATGATTTCCATTAGATTATAGAGCACTCCAAGGGCAGAAGTGAAATTGGAATTTCACTTTTGAATTTCTGAAACCTTGTTTTATTTATATGATTATTTAATCTGGTATTTTTTTTAGGGGGTGGGGTGTGGCTTGGAACCATCTTTCCCTTTGAAAACTCCCTTTGTGTCCCAGCATTTATTTTCTAAAAGGGAAGTATTTCTAACTGGCAGGCCCAATTGGAAAGTGTTCACTACCTTCCCTGCTCACCCAACCCTAAATAATTGTCTATATGTTCCTTTTATTGTCACCTCTGAAACAAGATGAAGAAACCAACGGTTTGCTTTAGAATGCATTAACTTCTTTATCACATTAATACTGACTCATATCTTATTTCCCACTTGCAGTCAGAAAACCATTCAAATCTCTCCCTCACAGGACAATATCTTTAATAGCTTCTGTGTGTTTCCTATTTTTGGCTGTTTCTGTATAAACAGACTAATCTAATAGCATGCTGAACCATCTAACTTGGCAGAAATTCAGGAAATCACTCATTTCTATGGCAAGCTGGGATGCCAAGAAGGGATGGGGGGACCCTCACTTTTATTACAGAAAGATTTTTCTTGAAGCTGTCTTTCATGAACATAATATGTCTATCATTTGGAATTCTCTAGCACCCTGACTGGAGATTATTTATTGCAGAAAAGCACGGTGGCAAATGAGAAAGTATCATTCCCCATACAATTTCTGGCTTGAATTTGTTTGCCTAAAGGAACAGGATCATATGAACACAGTTTTGAATGCTGGCATGGTTTAAGGTGGCACTCACCTGTGGGGACATGCACCAAAGCCTTTTCCATTGAACCTAAAAGGTGAGAACATCATGGTCCCATGCAAAGCCTGGCTAGTGGCTCAGCCAGCCCAGAGTTTTGTTTGTGTCACTGGAACAAGAGCCTGTCTTTGGAAAGTGTTCCTGCCAACTTCCTAGGACACCCCGCATCTCCTTTGATTTGTTGCCTCTTCTGTGTCGCAGATCCCGAGTAGTCTAATATCTTGGCTCCCACTCCTGAGCTACTAAGCATCGCTGGAGAACATCACAAATCATGTTGATGGAGCCACTGACAGCTCAGCTTTATAGGGGCAGCTGCAGTTCCAGCCTTAGGCGGTGGTAACCAGGATCCCTGCTCTGGGCCCCATGCTTTGCCCATTCCCTTGGGCCTGTCCACCCAGGATGTGCATGCCCCCTTCTAGAGTAACTGGGCCCCTGAAACTCCTTATTCAAAGAACCCCCCAGTTCACCTCTACAGTATTGTATGCTTTCCTATGTACTATATTCTTTTATTTCCTTTAGCATATATATTTACTTTCCTTTTAAAATAGACTATGTTTTTGATTATTTTTAGATTTTCACAAAAATCGAGACAATAGTACAAGATTTTTCACATACTTTATACCCAGTTTCTCCTATTGTTAACATCTTACATTATTTGTACATTTATTATAATGTACCAAATTAATATATTTGAACCAATATTAATATATTATTGTTAACTAAAGTAGATAGTTTACATAGATTTTTTTTTTTTAGTTTTTACCTAATGACATTTTCCTATTGCAGGATCCCATCCAAGATCCCCCACTGCATTTAGTCATCTTGTCTCCTTCGACTTCTCTGGGCTGTGACCATTTCTCAGACTTTCTTTGCTTTTGAGGAACCTTGATACTTTTAAGGAGCGCTGGTCAGGGATTGTGGAAGATGCCCCAGACGTGGAATTTGTCTGGTTCATTTTCATGGTTATACTGGGATTTAGGGTTTTGGGGGAGAAGTCCCAGAGGCGGAGTGTCCTTCTCATCACATCATATCAAAGGCACATGCTATCAACATGACTGATCACTGTCGATGTTGAACTTCTTCACTGGCTGGAGTAGGATTTGTCAGGTTTCTCCCCTATAGTTACTCTTTTCCCGTCCATTCCATACTGTTTTTTGTTTTGTTTTGTTGACGGAAGTTGCTGTATGCAGCCTACAGTTAAGGAGTGGGGATTTAGGCTCTTACTCCTCTCAGGCAGAGTATCTACAGAAACTGTTTGGGATTCTTCTGCATGAAAGACTTGTCTCTTTCCCCCCACTTAGTTGTTTATGCAATCATTTATTTACTTCAGTGTGGGCTTATGGATATTTATTTTCTACTTTGGGTATAAGCCAGGACTACTTTATTTTGTCGCTCACATGTTTTGGCCATTAGGAGCTCTTTCAGTTGGCTCCTGTGTCCTTTTGACATAATAGCCATCATGGTAAGGGTGTTTTTATTTTTTGCTTTTGTTTTCATTTCCTTTTTCATTTTGTTTTTGTTCCTTCTTCCCCCTTCCCTGCCCCCATTCCCCACACACCCATAAAGGGCAGTGTGCTGCCGTGATTTCTGGTACCTCAGTGGCACTATTTCCTCTTTTATGAAAATCACACTAGAATAGTTAGGAGGGTGGGTGAGTTTTCTCTATCCTTTAGCGTTTTACTCTACATAATTTAGCAACCTTATAGACCACTCTCTTTCTTAGGGTGTTTGTCACCATATCTCCCTGAGGGGGTGAAGATTAGAATCTTTCTGGCCACATGGCAAGGTCTCCAAATCCCAAGGAAGGCAGCTGTCCAAAACTACTCAGCCAGGGAGGAGACCTGAGTCCTAATGCCGCCTCAGTCCTCAGCCTGGGCATCTCAGTCTGACCTCTGTCCTCTTTGTGCCCTAGTTCCTTTACCTTCATAACGAGGGGTTCACCTTGGCTGGAGTCCAAGCCTCCTTTAAATCCTGATATTCTGTGATACTACAAGTCTTTGAGTAAGAGCTCAAGATGCCAAAAAGGAAGTCACCAATGAGACCTCAGGTGTTCTGTTGGAAATTTTGGTAAAATCATGGAGAAAAGGAGAAAAACAGGAGAAAGAGGTGGAACTGGATACATAAAAAGAGAGAAGAAGAACGAATGCGAGATAGGGATTGAGAGAATAAAATAGTTGACAAGGACAAGAAAGAAAGAAACTTGACACGGATATGAAAAGTCTGGAAGAAATAATTAAATACATAATTTCTAAAGTTTTAAGAAAAAAAGTGGGAACTATGAAGCGAGGACATGAGTGTCATCTCTTTTAACTCTATTTTACTTTCAAAAAGGCTACAGGACAGGTAAAAGGTACAAAACAGAGTATATAGTGATTTCAGATATGTTGAGCTTTGACAAGAGTGTCACGTTTAGACAGCTCTGACAAACACAACGTCTAGATCAAAGGAGGCAGACATGGGGAAGATGAAAGAAGCTCCAGCTTTTTGAAGACTCTTCAGAGGACAGTGGATGGTTGTCTTACAGTGCAATGAACTTCCGCATAAAGAATCCGTGCCCTTTGTTGGAGATGTAAAGCAAAGGCCGAATGCACGACCACCAGTCATGGCTGCTGACTAAAGAATGCCACTTTGGGTAGGTGTGGCTGGATACGCACCAAGGCTCGTCCTCTTGTTTGATTCTGTGGTGCTCATGTTTCCTTCAGGCTCTCTTTCTTTTCAATTCAGTGGTTCAGAACCCCAGCCCCCATCAGAAGCCCCTCTGTTTGCTTAAAATGCAGATTCCCAGGCCCCATGTGGACACTCTAATACACTTGGTCCAGGGCTTGGGTGGGAGAGTCAGTGCCAGGGATCTGCCCTTCCGCCTAGCTGCTGAGGTGGTTCTGATGCACACCTGGCGCTGAGAAGTACCCTCTCAAGACCATTGCCAGCAACTTGAGAATAAGAACCATATTTTCTTCCTTTTCTGTATGCCTCCCCATAACAGTATAATTACACAGAATAAGTACAGAAATGCTTGTTGATGGATTTATTTCAGCAATTTTTTTTAACTCTCTTTGTTTGGAACTTTGCAAAATAAACACCATGGTCGCCCCATGCTTTGTGAGTGGCATGCTAGAATGGAATTTCACTGTTTTGAATTGGGGGTGGGGGGTCAACCTCTTGGTTTCAAATGAATTATGAAGGGAAGAGTAGAGACCCTTGGAAATGTGTGAACGTTGATGCTGAGGACTAGCCAGGCATTTCCCTTCCAGCTAGTTTCATGAGGGGTTAAGGGGCCGCCTGTTTTGAACCCCCCATTAATGATGGTTTCAGACCCTTCCTCATTGTGCATTTATCTTGCAAAGGGTATGTTTAGGGGATGTTTCCATTCCATTTTATCTGCAGAATTACTTTCCACTCTGAGGTCTTTTGTATAAGTATTCCCTTGAATCTATTCCAAAAAGTGGATTTTTAACCCAGTAGACCATAACTACAATGTTTTATCGTGCATACATATTTCAAAATGTGAATGTAAGTCGATTTAGCAAAGTTAAAATAAAATGAAAACTTTCCAAAGGGCACAACTCCTTGCTTTTCCACATTGGGCCTTTCCCTTTGGAGTTCTTGTGCCATTTAAGACTCTAAAAACAGGAAGACATTTTGCTTGCATCTTTTTTTTTCCCCCATAAGGGACCAAGGGATGGGGTACAGAAAACACTGATGAGGTTTGGCCTTCCTTTGTCTCCCGGCAGCACACCTGGTGGCAGTGTGATGAGTTCTGAGTCTGTGAGTTAGTGCCATTTATGGCAGCGTTGTCTGTAAGATTCCTAACTGGCATCTTGCATCTCCTCTTACCTCCCTTGAAATCTCCTTAGGGAGAAGCTACAGTCATTCCTCTAAAATAGAAATCTGATCTTGCCACCACCCTATTCTCTGCTCCCTGCTTAATCTCTTCACTGGCTCTCTATATCCCTTGGGATAAAAACCCAGATCCTTACCGGACCCTGCAAGGCCCCTTCCAATCTGCAACCTATTCTCACCTCACTCTCCTCCCCTCCCAACCTGTCAATCTCCCCCTCCTGTCACAGGGCCTTTGCACAGGCTGTTGACTCTGTCTGCAGTCCTCTTCCCCTCCTGCTTTATCTAATTAGTTCTTTCTCATCCTTTAGAGCTCGACTGGATCATCACTTTCAACAACTCGCAAAGTCATTTCATCTTTCTAAGCTGTGTTTTCTTCTCTGTACAGTGGGGCTAATACTCATATCGTCTTACTAGGACATTTTGGAAGGAAGTAAGGAATAAATGCTATCATTCACCAAAGCACTCAGCATAGTACTAGGCACTCGATAGGTTAGCTTGCTCTGAGTATTAGCAGTCATTACCGATCTGGTCTGCAACCTCTGTCCCCCAACATATGAATGTTTCCCCTGAAAATTCCTGTGTTGAAATTCTAATGCCTAAAGATAATGGTATTAAGAGGTGGGCCCTTTTAATAGAGCTTAATTCATGAGGGTGGAGCTCTCTTGAATGGGGTTAGTGTCCTTATAAAACACTCCCCAGAAAGCTCCTTAGTCCCTTCCCCCATGTGACAACACAGGGAGAAAGCACCGGCTATGAACCAGGAAGAGGGACCTCAGTGGACTACAACCACGCTGGCACCTTGATCTTGGACTTTCAGCCTCCAGAACTGTGAGAAATAAGTTTATGTTGTTCATAAGGCACCCAGTCTACGGCACTTTGTCATGGCAGCTCAAACAGACTAAGATATGCACTTACTTACTTGGCTATATTTTGGCCTAATTATCCCCCTGAGTGTAAGAGAAAGAAAGGGTCATGTGGAGGAGAGATCCAACATTTATTATCCTAATTTTACTTTGAAGAAATTGAGATTTGGAGAGTTTAAGTGCCATCCGTGGGGTCACTCAACTACTCAGGAGCAGAGTGGGCACTGAACTTACAGCTGTCTGATCCCAAAGATTTCATTTTCTCCACAATCTCTACCCTTCCTAACAACAAGCCCGGGGCAAATGACTGCATTTTGCATGCCTTTAAAACAATCACAAGTTCAGGACTCTAGACCACATGCGGTGACACTGGCTTCCATCCTGTCATTGTGCAGGTTTCTGACAAGTATGCAGACAGGTCTCCAGCTTGAGCAATGCCACTACAAAGATCCCCTGCTTTTCATAAACAGATCACTGCAAGACTGCTTCTCAGGAAAGCAACTTCTGCTACCTCCTGCGTGCTTTTATGCTTTGCTGTGAGGTGCAGAGTTGAGCTGGCAGGCTTCTTTTGCTTTTCTACTTTATGTATGATTCATAAAGAGAACTCAGCGGGTCGCGGAGTGTGCAGTGAAACCTGGGCTCTGCTCCTGAGTGCATCAAAAGGGGGTTGGGACCCGTTTCACTTTCCACTTTCATGTAAGTCAGCTAGGGGAGCAGGGGGAGAACCCTCCTGGCGAGTTTTTGGTTGCTGTTGGTTTTCTCAGGCTTCTCATTGCCGAGAACAATTCCAGCTTTGCTGCCCAAAGGGCCATGTGTCCTTTTAGTAGTTTGACCCCCTAGAGGACCCAAAGAGGCAACCCCCAGTCCAACTGACAGCTAGCCATGGGGGTTGTAACATGGATTTCACCTGCCCTCAGTGCTCCTGAGCCAGAGCATCCAGAGCAGGTGTATGTTAAGGATCTAGCCATATTCTTCTACACCACAGGCCTTTTTTTTTTTTTTTCTTTAACATTTGGAAGAACATTATTACCGTTAGAGATTCATTTTGTTGAGTATTTAAGATCTTGACTTTAAAATACAAGTGCCCAGGGCAATGGGAACACCATAAATTATTGTCAGCTAAGAGCTGGTCTCTGCTTGAGTGTACGAGAAGTATCTTGTTACAAATGGATGTTCAAATACCTAAGTTTGGGAATGATGGGCTTCTAGTTTTTATATATTTGATGTTTAGGTTATCCTTATAATATCTCTTTCACTTACCCACTCTTTCAGGCACCAAAAATGCTCTTTGATTGGGAGAGCAAGTAGAAGCATTGACGTTCTAGGGACTTAGAACCGATGAGAATGGGTCTCACTTATAACATCACACAGTGGGAACAAGGCTGAGAGTCATTGGTTTAGAGGTTCAGTACTAGGCTACAGCATGTGTGAGTGTGTATGTGAGTGCATGTGTGTGTTTAGGTGGGGTTGGGGTAAGTGTTGCGTTTGTGAATGGGGAAAAGAAAGAGTTCAAGGCAGGAAAGAGCCTATGAAGAAAGTAATACTTATACAGCTTTTACAGCACGCCAGACGTAGCCCATGAATTCACTTGAGATTCCTCATCTGATTTTGAAAACATCCCTGCAGTACGTATTTCTCCACCGCACATACAGGAAACCTTGCCCAGTGTCATTAGATTTTTAAATCTAAATGTGTCTGATGCCAAGATCATTTTTTCCCCTCCATATCTGTTTTTTATCTGACTCAAGATTTGCTAAGGTCTGGCTCACTCTGGGCTACCAGAATAAGATGGAGGAAACCCTTTCAATCTAAGCCTTAGGTATTTCGCCTAGTGGATGGATGCCTGGCTACCCCTTGAGCCCATCGCCTAGGAAGAATGAAGAAGGATGTCAGGTGGACCTGGATCTGGGCCACACTGCCTTAGATCCTGACTAGGACTCCTCTGAGACCACTGATCTGGAAGTGAAGATGGGGTTTCTGATGTGCTACTCCTGACCAGACTAGAGGGGAGACAGAATTGCTTGAAATGGGTTGTCATATACTGAATTGTGTTCCTTTGAATTCATGTGTTGAAGCCCTAACCCCTATGTGATGGTATTGGGAGGTAATTAGGTTTAGATGTGGTAATGAGTGTGGGACCCTCATGATGGGTTGGATGCCCTTATAAGAAGCGGAGAACAGAGATAGTTGTGTCTGTCTCTCTGTCTCTCTGTCTCTCTCTGTCTCTCTCTGTCTCTGTCTCTCTGTCTCTCTATCTCTCTGTCTCTCTCTTGGCATGCATGCACAGAGGAAAGGCCATGTGAGGATACAGCCTGAAGGCGGCCTCCTGCAGGCCAGGAAGAGACTCTCACCAAGTGCCGAATCGGCCAGTACCTTGATCTTGTACTTCCATGCCTCCAGAACTATGAGAAATAAATGTCTGTTGTTTAAGCCACGCAGTCTGTGGTAATTTGTTATAGCAGCCACACAGACTAAGACACAGGGTTAGTGTTGTATAATTTGAAGAATTAGAAGTCGCATACCTGGGTCCATACCCTGGGTGGGCCACTTATTTTCTGTGGGCCTTGAGCAAGTCACTCATTTTCTCTAAGCCTCAGTTTCCTCACCTACAAAACAGGAGTGTGAACTGTCTCTTCCTTAGAGAGTTCTTGGGAGGATTAAATGCTGAAAATGCTCCTACAGCACTCGCACGGAGACTAGCACATTGACGTGTGCAGTGCGGAGATAGCACCATCAACATCATCCATGTCATCGTCCTCGGCATCATTAACTCCACGATCATTGACGTTGGCATCTTGTCATCATCAACGGCACAAGGTGTCTCTTTGCCCTCGGCCTGGGTATCCATGCTGGAAGACCTATGAGAGGCAGGCACGGACAAAACTCGAAAGTTGGCCTTTCCATGCAGGGCTCAGTGGTGGCCACTTGAGGGAAAAAAATGTTTTGGAAACCAGGTCACAGAGGATAGTGCCTCTTATTGTACAGAGCCGAGAGGTCTGCTATGGACGAGCAGAGGGAGCCTGGCCTAATTGCATTGATAATATAATCCTGTAACTCATTCTGCCAACACGAAGGTGGATGGACGGTCCCCATCGTGGCTGCTGAACAGTGCCCGTGTTTTCCTAGGAGAGACATCTGCACTCCAGTAGTGATTAAAATGCCTTGAACAGGCCCTTGCTATTAAGAGTTTGTGGCTCCAATTTAATAAAAGATAGTATATTAAAATGGAAGCAAGGTATTATTGATAAGGACTAGACATGTTATAGACCGGATTAAAATTCTGATCATACAAAATGCAGGGAAAAGAAGCTAAGGGTTATCAAATACCTACTATGCGCTGATTGCTCTGCTGGACACTGAGAGACATCACTCAAAATACCACATGCCTTTGAATAAACCAAGTTTGTCCTCTCTGATATATTAATATATTTATTTATCAGACTTTCAACATTAAAGAAGATTACAATAGAGGCATCCAGTTGATTGGGGAATAGTTACTGCAGATGATAAGCTCTTTTGAATAAACCGATACTGACTTAATGAGGTTTTGCTGTGTATTATTATTTTTTTCTTGATAGAAAATCAAGCAACTATTCCCCTCGACCATTCTCAGTCTTTTTGCTTACTACTAATGACCTCCCTTTCCTCTTGCTCCATGGGAACTTTAAAAAATTTAAATGAATGGTTATTTTAGTCTCAAGTTTCTGGAATTCTAAGAGGGTCTGAAAGGTGCATGCTCAATTACCGAGGCCTGTGAACAAAATAGTCAGCTTAGCTAGGAAAGTAAAAATAGAGAGGAGTCTCCCCACCCTCCCTGGAGTTGTGCTTTTGTTTCTGGAAGAGGATCAAGTATTCAACCTCCAGTTAATTTGTCTGTTCCTTCAGATAACTTCTTCATGGTGCCGGTGCGAGCATGATCATTTAAAGAATTCATAAAACCAGTCTCGGGGCCTGTGCATTGAGGAGAATTCCTTATCTGGCTGAAGAGGCTGGTGTGGTTTGGACTTGTTCCCCTCGTCCGCCCAAGTCCAGAGAGGGGCACGTGCCCACTCGAGACAGGCTGACAGTTCGAGCCAGCCAGCTCCTGTCTATCTGGAGCACACCAAGAAAGCTGGAATTATAAAAGTGCACACGGAACACTCAGCCACGCCTGCTATTTTTTACTCATGCTCACAATAACCCTAGGATGAGTATTAATGCTTCCACATTCAAGATGAGGCCTGAAACAGTCTGAGCCACTGGTCTATGGTCATGCCACTCATCAGTGGCCCACCTGGCATTATGAAATCAGGTCTTTCCATGAAATTGTGCTTTCTTAGTCCCTGACCTCATTCTCATAATGAAGAAATAAAGGAACAAAGAAACTGGAAAGGTAAAGGTGGTTTGCTATGTGCCCCTTGGTAAATAGCACAGAGCTAAACATGCAGTTGGTGGTGTTCAAGCCCTTCTGCTTGAAAAGAAATTTAAGCACTTTGGAGGGGAAGGCACGTCAAAATGGAGTGATGGGTGGGAGCCTGGCAAGTGTTCTCTCAGCCCAGGGCTGACTACAGTGTGTGTCTCCCCACCTCCCAGCCTGTAAGGAGCTTACAGAGTAGTTGGCATCAGCACCTATGAACCACCATCCTAGGGGTTCCCATGCCTGGTTCCACCATGTGCACAGGGAGTCACTTTCAACCTGGTCACCTGTCTCCGTGCAGTCTGATTTCCTCCGAGGGATGCTTGCTTGAGAAATCCACTTCTCTCCTGGATGTCCGCCTCCCCTTCTCCAAGCCAAGCTCTTCTCTCAGAATAACTGCCCACTACCAAGCTCTACCCTCGGCACTTTGTAAACATGATTTCATACGACAATTTTAAAAACAGGAAAGTATTGTTACTTTCCCATTTTACAGATAAGCCAACCAAGACTTGGAAGGGTTAGTGACCTGCCCACCTATCTGCAGTAGTCGGCAGAAAGTCAGGATTTGAACCCAAGGAATGGACTCAGGAGTCTGTCTTTCTGTGTTTAAACCTCCCTACGCAGTTACCTAGCTCTTCTCACTCCCTATCGTTCTCCCTTTCCTCTTGATCCAGCTTTCTGTCACCTACCCAGTTCTTCCTCCACCACCATTATTTTTATTTTATTTTTTTATTTCTGTGAAAACAGCCTGGGAAAGGCCCAGCCTGTTCGCCTTGGGCTCTGATAAGATCTGGCTGTACTCCCTTTGTCTGTCCGAACCTGCCTTTTCTGAATGGCCCTGTTAATTGCAATTGACTCTCACAGAATGTGGATGGCAGTGCTACTTGACACCAGACTAATGCTTCTGACTTTTCCTCCATGCCCCCAGCAGCGGGCTAGAGGGGATGGGAGGGGGGTCAGAGGCGAGATAGAGTACTTTTGATTCCAATAAAATACATTAGAGCATTAGAGCTTTGCTGTTTGTCAAGTCAGTCTCTCTCTCTCCCTCTCTCCCTCTCTCTGCGTGTGTGTTTTAGGAGATGTTGTCATTTCTAGGAATTCACAGTAAAATGAGACATGATTAGGAGATGTCACCATTGTGGCTCCTATGAAGATTCAGGCTTTTAAATTATTTTTTTCCATTTCCAGGGTTTAGTCCTAAGCATGAAAAAAGACTTTCAAGCATAAAACCTGAGTGATATGAGTCTGAAGCAAGAGAATTAAGACCTCTGGGGAGCTGGTCATGGGAGCCCGTTTACTTGCAGTCCCGCTGAATGTCAGGGGTTCCCATGCCTGGTTCCACCATGTGCATAGGGAGGCACTTTCAACTTGGTCACCTGTCTCTGTGCGGTTTGAATTCCTTTAATAATATCCCAGCAGTTCTATGAGGGAGGCATATAAAACCCACTCTAGGGGTAGAAAAACTGAGGCCAAAAGACCCACTGGCTCCCCAGTGTTTAGTAATCATTGTTCTGTTTCATTGTTCATTGTCCTAGCAAAGAAACTCAAACCTTGAGCCGTGCACTTTGGCTGCTTGGCACATGCCAAGACCGGCAACCTCCTCATCAGGAGCCAGGCTCCATGCTCAAACTTTCCCATATGTTCTCTTTTAGGAACCTCACAACAAACCTGTGAGGTATGAATATCCTCTCATTTTACAGTTGAGAAAACTAAGTCATGCAGAAGGAGGAAAAAATCGTGCCCAAGGTCACATAGTTGGCTCTTTGCTGAACTGGGAGGAAACCCAGGGTTGTTCACGGTGACAGGGGCAGGCGAGTCGGGGTCTGGGAGAGGCCCACCAAACTCCAGGTGCACAGGATTGGTTTGTCAGAGACTGGCCTGGGCGAGAGGTGAGATCTGCTAAAAAGGTAGAGTGAGGACCTGATGTCAGCAGTGGAGGGACTAGAAGGGAGGCATTTTGGGAATCACAGTTTGTGTCCATTTTAATTTCCACACAGTGCTGGGACAGTCCACAGCATGTGACCACCCAGACCTAGTAACATGGGAAAGCTGACAAACAAAGCTGGGTCGTTTTCATTCCCATGAGAGATTCAGAAACCAAACAAACACTAAGTAAAAAATGGATCTTAATGATTCCAAGGAGGCAGGTGGAGAGTGACTCTGAAGTTGCAAATGTGAGCTTTCTTAACTAATGAGTTACTATCATTTAAGGAATAGTTCACTTAAAAGTCCAAATTTCTTGACTTCTCCTGAAACGTCTGAGTACTGCCAAAGACCTGTCATTCTGGGCTCGAATTCAGGTTGCAGAATTGACAGGAAGGTGGGGTGGCGAGGTAGGGGCTGCTCCTTTAGATGGGATGAGGACGCCCCAGATCCCACGTTCTCAGTGCACCTGCTTCCGCCACATATGCTACCTGCCTGACCCCTCAGACTTTTGAGTGTTCGGCACCCAGAGTGGAATAAAGAAGGACTTCAGATCAGAAAGAACCACCAGGCGCTCACCTTCTCTGAGCTGAGTCTCAGCATTCTCATCTGAAAAACGGAATCGCTGAGACCCACCTCACATGGTTGCTGTAAGGCTGAACTGTGCTAGCGGATGTAAAGTCCTCTAGTAAGTGCTCAGGAAATTATTGTAGCTGCTATTTAATTCGTTAGCTGCCCCCCCCCACCCCTTCAGGGTTAAACACATGAATGACGTGAAGCTCTGAGAAGTGTTTGGGAGAGGGATGGAGGGAAGCAGGCTGCTTTTGTGAACAGATGCCTTCTCCAAAAACCCTTCTTTTCCTTGGATTGCAGAATGACCCCCGTTGAGAACAAAGCTTTTCACACCTTTGTTTATTTTTTCAGGTCTAAGGTTTCCAGGCGATTTTCCTGAAGGAATAGGAAGGGGTGTCCCTAACCCAAACTAGAATTGAATGCAGATAGGACAATAGGCCCCATCCTGGGTAGAAAAAATCTCCCTTTTAATTAGAAGCCTGGAAGGACATACCCTTTAATTGCTGCACTTGTAGTGTCAGGGCTATCAATATTGGTGCCTCTTTCATTAATAAACTGGCAAGTCAGAAAGCTGTATGAGGGGGAACGCCTCCCCCCACCTCCTCTTCCACCCCAAGCTCTGCTTAGTCAATAGCAGACTCGATCAAACAGGAAAATAACATGTAAATCAGCCGCATTAATTCTGCCAGCCCTAGATAGGTAGAAAGAAGGGAAACATGAAAGGGAGCCTTCATCCGTTTTCCTGCAGATGCGCCTGCTCCCCGTGAACCCAAGCAAGAGGTAGTTAAACGGCCCGCAGATTGCCAGTGACTCGGGGAATGCCTGGGTTTGTGTATGGATTAGCACAGTGATAGACCCTGAGTAGCAAAGACGAAGACTAATTACCTGACAGAGCTCCCCTCCACTCGCCTGGGTCATTGAAATTAATTTCTGCTTTCAGGCTTGGCAGAAAGCAGCTGCAGAATTTCAGTTCAATACTCAAATTAACGGGGAGCCAAAATTATTTCTCTGCACAGGCAGTATTAGAGGAGTGGGTTACCAAATAGATCTTGATCGCAGACACCAAAGAAAGGATTATTCCTCCCTTTTCATCAAGAGCCTTAGGTCCTTGGAAAGTACAAAGTGTTGGGGGGGGAGGTGGGGACGAACCACCAGTTTATTACAGGGTTAACACTTAAGTGCTGTATTAAACTGAGTGAGATGTACCTGTGTAGGAGACCTTGTGCCCCACCACCCCAAACAATTTATAATTTCTCTCCATTTAACAAAAAATTAAATATATGGCCCTTTTGTATATACCTGAATCAGAATTCCTAACCAAGGGATATTCCGCAGCATCCTATGTTGTCAGGAAGGCTTTCACCCTTACGTCAAGGATAAGACAACGAGTGTAGAGGGGAGAAAGGGAAGGGGGAAGAGGTCAGAAGTGGGATTTGAACCCAGGGCTTTGGTCTCCGAGTTCATCTTTCTGTCGCTTCATGTTGCCTTTCTCTTTTGCTCAAAGCCCCTCACACTGCTTCTTCCTTTCTGGGCTCCCCGCTTCCATGTCAGCCTACGTGGCATCTATCAACTCTCCTTGAGTACCATCTGTATGCTCTAGGTCAATTTCAATGCTGCCCAGACCCACAGTTCCCACCTAATTTGTCTCTGTGGTTTTCCTGCTACAAGGACCCACCTGATAGATCAGATCTGTGGGCAAGCTAAGTCCCCATATTCTTGCCATAGGCTCTGCCAGCCGAGACAGCTCTGGGTCCATGGCCAGTTTCCACTTTCCACAATTTC
>NW_006434825.1:2979980-2982688 GCF_000325575.1 Pteropus alecto | reverse complement strand
CCTGCTGAGACTTGGTTCCACATCAGGATGTAACAGTGGGGAATCCTGGGTATGAGACACATTCATCACAGATGCAAGAAAAACATCTCTTCCTAACTCTGCCTAGGGTTAGCACATAGTTTAGGGTTAGCACATAGTTTAAGAGTTAACCAAAATCCAGAATCCTACTATCTGGGTACAAATTATATCCCTCCTCCTAGTTGTAAAACCATGAGATTATTGCTTATAATAGTAATACTATTACTAGTACCTACTATTACTTGTACTATTCCTATTACCTACTGTGCGAGGGTTTTGTGATGGTTAAAATTAGTTAATAGAAGTGAAGTACTTAAACTGCCTGGCATGTAGTAAACTCTCAATAAATGTTAGCACTGTTATTAGCGCTGCTCCCCGTAACCCAAACTAGATACGAACTATAAAGACCTCTTCTTTGTTCACCTGAGATAGAGAGAAGCTCCATATAGCTACTCAAACCCAGGTAGACCCAATGGTGTTGTAGCTGGTAATATTTATAGCCACCTTTAATGCCCAAGAACTCAAAAGAAAATATGTATTCCTAGAATAGTAGTGGTTACATATATCAACTACTTACCACATGCTAAGCATACTCTTATTTATTTTTCAGAAAATCAACTCTGACGAGGTTTTATAAATTGGGAAACTGAGGCCGCAGGAGGATGTGAACAGCACGAACATCCCACAGCTAGTTCAGGGACAGTGCGGGCGCTCAAACTCTGGTCTCTGTGTCTCCAAGCCCACAAGGTAGCCACGTGCCCAATTGTGCTCCACCGAGTCACGCAGAAATAGCAGTTAGGCCCCTTCTAACATGTCCAGTTTTAAACGTGTGACCTCGAGGCGAATGGCTTCCACATCTCATTACCACTCCCCTGAGCCACAGCCCCCCGTGGGATAGAGAGGTTAATCGGGCACGCACTGAATCTGCTTATAAGGCTGTTTCATGTACAATTTTTATATCTTGGCTCCTAATAACGGTCCCATTATAAATGATTGTCTCACTATGATATACTGGTTTCTTGCCTTCTAGGAACTGATTTAAAAGGAAGCCCTGGACTTCTTATGCCCACAGAGTTTATTCACATTGCTTTTTGCTTACTCAGCAGCTGAAGTGGTTGGTATGAGGGACAGCCCTGCTCCAAAAAAATATTTTCTTCCCAGCATGAGGCAGTTGTCGTAATTAGTAACCTCTAGCCCACTTGATATCTTGATAATACTTTATGAAAAAATCACTCCTTCTCCCTGCTCTTATACTGCACCCCCGCCTCCCCGCCGCCCCCAGCTTCTGTCGAGACAGGTAGTGCCAGTGGACAAATGCTTACCCCTGGGTCTGTCATCTTCCTCTTTTATGCAACCAAAACATTTTAATTATTTCTAGGGTGGCTTGAGAGAACAAGTCATGGCAGGTATATAGCATCAGGGATTGTATTTTCAAATGAAAAACACTGGGCATATTTATCCAACAAATATTTATTTAGTGCCTATTTTGGGTCTGGCGTATGAATATACTGTTAGGTACAGCAGGACAGAATATATGAGAGTAAGACACATCGAGAAAATTTCGAATGCTTGTTAGGAATCTAAATAAGCATATAAATTGGAATTACTATGGAAAATTGCAATTGGTAGAATTCTTTGTGCTAGTTATTATTAATATATGGATGAGCTTCGGTTTTAGTCCTCAACGAGTTTAGAATCAAGGAAATCATTAAAGAATGCTTTGTTTCCCCCAAAGTCGGGTTGCATTGAGTATTTTAAGTGCTTTAAATTCTTCTCTGAACCTCAAAGTTAAGCAATGTACGTTCCAGCCACAACGATCTTCTTGCCATTCTCGGACATGTCAACCACTTTCCTACCCCAGGGTTTTCCATAGCTGTTTCCTCTCCTGCCATGATCTTCTTCCCACCTTTGGCATGGCTATCTCCTCCTCATCCCTTAGCTCTCAGTGTAAATTCTCCTCTGACCATCTGTATTAGTTTCCTATTGTTGCTGTAACAAATGACATCATACTCGGTGGCTTAAACAATATGAATATGTTCTCTTACCGTTCTGGATGCTGAAAGTCCAAAATGGGTCTCACTGGGCTGAAATCAAGGTGATGGCAGGGCTAGGTTTCCTCTGGAGGCTCTAACGGAGAATCTAATCTGCTCTGTCTCTAGGGGCCACTTGTACCTCTTGGCCCATGGTCCTCTTCTCCCATCTTCAACTCTGGTGGTGTAGCACCTGCCTATCCCTCTGACTCTGCTCCTCTGTCTGGCTTTTCCATCTCTTTAGGATCTTTGTGATTCTACCTGTGTCATTCAGCATATTCTCCCCATCTCAACAAACTTATTTACATCTGCAGGGTCCCCTTTGCCATGTAAAGTAAGATATTCACAGGTTTCAAAAATTAGAACATGGTCATCTTTGGCACCATTATTCTGCCTACCACATTATCCTAACCAGAGAAAGTAATGTCCTTCCATTCTCTATCTCAGCCTTTAGTTCCTTAGCCTCTAAACTCTCACAAAAATTTACATATTTAAAATTTTATAATATCTATGCATAAAAGTGGTTCAGCCTCCACTGAACTGAGTATTCAGAAGAAGTCATGAAGAATCTATCATCTATCTATCTATCATCTATCTATCTATCTATCTATCTATCTATCTATCTATCTATCTATCTATCTATCATCTCTAAATCTCTTT
>NW_006434825.1:2972334-2979410 GCF_000325575.1 Pteropus alecto | reverse complement strand
TCCCTTTTTGGCTCAGCTTTTCCCTTTGTTGACCTGAGAACTTTCTTCATTGATAATGGCAAAGCCAGTTGCACCTTTAAGATGTGAAGCTCCAGTGTCAAAATCTGGAGTTCATCAGTTGACTGGTTAGTTTAGTTAGGATGCATTTCTGAATCAGCTTGTAGAAATGATTGAACCTGTAAGTTTTGTGCCACCGTGAATGAGGGGTAGGGGGAGAGCTGTTTCCCAAAGGAATCAGGATGCTTTACCATGAGGGCAAATGAATGCTGACCTGACACATGCAAAGGATGGGGAATAAACTGCCCCTTAAACTCTACTCTCACTTTGGAGACTAGCTGGTTACTCTGATTTCTTCTATCTCTCTATACATTTACACCATTACGCAAATGAGCTCGTGATTATGTGATAAAGGTCCCTTTTCAGTGTACTGTACAATGAAATCTTTGCAAATAATCTTTGGGTCTGTTAGGAAAGGGAATGAATGCCAGCCCGCTTTGACCAGCCACTATTCTAGGCCTAATGTCCATTTCATCATACCTTCAGTGCCACCATCCTATGAGAGTGGACATATTCTTCCCCGTTTTACAAAATTATAGCTACAATTTCCTGAGTGCATACTAAGCCCTCAAACTATCACTTCTTTTATTACTCAAAAAACAAAACAAAACAAAACAAAACCCTAAGGGTGACTCAGGATCCCCCAGCTGATAAGCAATAGGGTTTAAACCCTAAACCCAAAATAGAAACTTCTAAAACAGAGCCAGAAATGCAATGGCTAACACTGGTGACATCAGACCGAGTATTTCTGATTTTGGGGGATCTCTAGCTCTAAAAAGCTAGAGGTTTTATTGCTATTTTTTTCCAAAAAAGGAACATTAGTAATCATGTTGGCAAAAATTTTATATGAGCGGCGAGCTTTTCTTTTTCACGTGCTTTTACTTAGTCTCTTCTGTTATTCGTATGGTTTATTGAACCCTCCTATCTTACACAATACTTATTTTTATTCACCCAGAACAAGTGCATAACACCTTGGAGAAGACGAAGCCAGAGAGAAAATCAGTCAGACAGGAATTACATTGAAAGATGACTGAATAAATTACCACTTCCCAGAAGTTATATGAAAAACAGCTGTTTCTTTAGGATGTCAAAGCACCTTTTTCCTCTCTAATTCACGTGTATCCCTATACAAAGTTCCAGGTGACAGAGAACCGGTTTTTAGACTGTGTGGGGCCTTCTGAGGACATGATGCCTTTTTCCTAAGGCAGCACCGATGAGGGGTCCCCACTTGGTCTGCAGCCAGCTAGTTCCTCTGTATTCACTGCTTTGGGGAAGAGTTTCCATCACAATCCTTTCTGTGGACAGCTCTGAGCCAAACAGTCACTGGTTATGAGGTGATCTTGGTAATGAGAGACTGAACACACAAGCGGACCACGGCCAGACCACATTTACCCACAACCTCTGCGGCAGGCAGCTTAGGAAGCCAAACCATAACCTTTGCAGTAGTCAACCAAGAATGCCCAAGACATGAGCAGTAACACCCAGCTTCCCAGTTTTTTTACCCACGTCCAACTGAGGACCAATCAGAGAAAGCTATATATGATCCTGAAATTAGCCACACAGGACACCCCACTTCCAGTTAGCTCACTTCCAGCTTCCCCATGCCAACAGCCTCTAATAAGAGCACACCTGAAGCCTTCCCTTTTTTCATCACAAAACTTTCCCTCTCTCCTGCCTGCCTTTGAGTCTGCCAGACACTCCTGATGGTGGCTGACTTCCTTGCTATACCAAGCTTTGAATAAATGGCCTCCCTCCGTTCTCATTTGGGTGGCCTTTGTTTCTTGCTAGACCAGGTTATTTTTTTTCCACACAACCCTTCCACTGTATATCAACACATACCATGACCTTGGTCTTTTCCATCTCTTAGTTTTCTCCTTTTTCTCTCATTTATCCTTTTCTTATGGTTCTGCCCTTTTGATCTTGGTTAAAATAATTTGTTACTGTTGTTACGTTATTATTTTGTGTGTTGAATGTCATCATCTTGTTTAACTCTTAGGGAAATTTCACTAATCTACTTTTAGCCCCCTTTTAACAGGTCTGGTTAATGGGCAGTCAGAAGAATTAAGTGATCTCAGCTTCCTAAGGTGATAAGCCACGCAGCAGGGAAGGATCCAAACTCTTTGTCTGTGGTTGGATCTAAGTCTGCTATTTTGATCTACTTCTCTGATCTACCTAGAGTTCCCTGAAGGGCAGGTTCTGTTGTAATTTATCTATGTGTCCATCATAGCAACTGGAGGCTAGTAGGACTGACTTAAATGTCTGAGGGAGCAGGGAAGAGAGATGAAGAAGAGAAACAGTCACCATGAACCCAGATTAAGAAAAGAAAAATGTGTTTGGCTAAGTTCTATTAAAAGGATCTCATTTTTCCTTTTAATAGATCACTAAATACAGCGACCATAGTGTTACTCTAATATCCTCAAGACATACCTTGAAGATGAAAAAGTGTGTGTGTCTGCTTAGCACTCTTTTTGCCTTTCAGAAGAGCATACTCTTATCTGTAAATATACAGATAATTTCTTCTTTAAATTCCATAAACTGGAGACACCACCCACATTTTAAATGAGCACAGGTTCAGTTTTGTCACCTGTGTGTAATTGGGTCCTGGTACCCTGCTTCTCACTACTGTCTGCCATGGGGGCAGCTGGTTCATGAGATGTTGAATATTCTCCCAGTGATTCAGCCCAAATCTGAAGTCTCAGTGGTATGAATCCAGGACAACCATGTTCAACTGCATTTTTCACGTATAGCTTGTTCACTCTAGTCTTTGAATTGTGCAATTAGCATATGTTGTCATAGTGATGTATTTATTATAATGGAGGTGTTCTCGAGAAAGCAGATTTAATAGTTTTAAATCAGAGGCCAACATGGACCTTTAGGAACTCCATTCACAGTAAATTTTATGCCTGGTGAAAGGTTATGGAATGGGTTTCCCTGCCACATCCCCCCATCCCACAAATCTCAACTGGCCTACAAAAGTTCCACTGTGCATTTTTGGGAGCCAGCCACTTGATACAGACAGAAAATTACAGAGCTTATTCTATCACCTATGTGGAACACTTTCTAATGAAAAAGGAGTAGGGGAAAAAGTGGGCTGGCTGTTGGGTTTATATCCTAAATCCTTACAACAATGGGAGTCTCCTTAACAGAGAGTCTCATGGGACTGAAGAGGATTTGTCTTTTCTTGTGTTCAAGTGATAGTCCCTTGACTGAAGCCATTGCCCATCTGGTCAGCTGTCATATTTACAAGGAAGTTGGACCCCTGACCCAAGGCCTGGGTACCTGGCATCTCTCAGTTGGTATCAGGATCCCACAAAGCACATAAATAGCAGCATTATATACCATTTTTCCTTAAATTGCCCTATTTTTGTGTGTGTGTGCATCCCTAGCATGCTTAAACAGGGAAGGAGAATGAGAGAGAGAAAAAAAGAGAGAGGGAGAGAGCCCTGAGGTACTGGAAGGCCATGGTTCCTTTGTGTCTATAGAAAAGATATAAAGATTGAATCAGACTCTTAAAATATCTTTGGATGTCAGATTGAATATAAGCAGCTATTCGGTGTCTTACTCCAGCAGGAGAACAAGTGCCCTGAAGATGGGAAGCCACGCAGGTCCCTGGAAGTGTGAGCAGATTGTTAAAACGGTATCCAAGATGGGTCAGAGTGATACCAGATTCTATCCCTGATATTCACCCACGGCCCAGGGCTACACTTATTCCTTTACCTTTTACATGCTTAGCAGTTCATTCTATTCACCAAGAACCTCAGGGCATATACTACCAGAGACCCAGCCAGTCTCCCAGGCCCTATCACCTGTCTCTCCCTCTGCCACCAGTGCAGGTGCTAAGCATCAGTGCTTGGCTGAGGAAGGTAGCTGCTACTTCCCCAAGCCCTGAAGGAGGACCTCTTTAGTAACAAAGAGCAAATGTTTTGGAATCGGGCACAACCGAGTATGCATCTGGATTCTACCAAACTGCTTGGTTGGACTCATAATAAGACTTTCTCTTTCTGAGCCTTAGTTTTTTCATCTCTCGAATGGGGGCAGTAATTGTTAGCTATTACCCGGTGGAGTTAGATATAGTGTAGGCAAAATGGCTGGCAGAGTGCCAGACATGGAGATGGTCACTGTTATCAATTGATTTATTACTATGATTATTTTATGCCAAGATCGGGTATAAGGTGAATGTATTATTGGTTTTCCTGGGACTTTTAAAGGAAGTTATCTATAAGCCTTCAGGATAAGCCAGGTATGTAGAAGACAGCTTGAGAACAAGGATCCAGGTTACTTAAAAACATGTTTGGAAGTTCTATCCCATGAATGCCAGATGCAATCATAGATACTACAAAGGGCTGTAAAGAACCCATAATAAATTACACAGATCCCTCTGCAGCCCACTCTTCTCCCTACTGCTCCAGGCAGTCATTTCTCAACCCTTTTGGGATTTCCCTGTGTGTTACCTAGACAGCTAGCTGCTGCCATCAACTCCCAGCTGAGACCCCCAGCCCAGGACTCAGAGTTTAGCATGCTCAAAACTTGGGTGCTGGGGAAAAGATGCCACATTTCTTTTCAGATTCTGATTTCTCTGTGATAAAAATAGAATTGGTAGATAAGCAGATATTTGTTTTACATGTGTATATATTTTTATTAGATTGTTAATTTCTTAACCCTTCTTAACAATAACCTATGTAAATTATTTGGCTGGGCCCAGTAGAGATCCTGATTTGACTCATTACTTTGAAAAACTAACTTCTATTCTTTTTAATACAGAGGTAAATAGTATCCATGGTAGAAAGAGAGAAAGAAGAAAAAATTAGGAATGGAGGCAGAAGAAAATTCAAATGTGCTATTATTTCCACTACCCTGATAGGATCACTCTTAATATTTTGTTGTGTTTCTTTTATTTCTTCTGAGTAATGGCATTTAAAAAATAAATAAATTTGGCTCATAATCTATGTGTATGTGTGTGTGTGTGTGTGTGTGTGTGTGTGTGTGTGTTTTATAAATAAGAATTTCTCATCATTAATATTGCTTGGAAGAATACTTCAATGATTTCATAAGATTGTGCTGTATGTGTGTGTGTGTGTGTGTATTTTTTTTTTTAAATACGAATTTCTCATTATTAATATTGCTTGGAAGAATACTTTGATGATTTCATAAGATTGTGTCATGTGAATGAACAGTGTTTTATTTAACCATTTCTCTATTGTTGGAGAATTAGGCTGTTTACAGTTGGGGCACTGTGTTTTTAAAAATAAATACTCAGGTTTATTTTATTATTTATTTTTGCCTCATATATTGTAAAGTAAGCATAGCAATAATGATGGTTGGCTCCGCAACATCCTTTGATTAATCTAAGCCCATCATGCTAGCCTATGCATCTTGCCAGTGATTGATTAAGAAATAAACATGTGACCTAGTCTTGGCCAATGATAATGGAGGGCACTTCTGGAAAAGGTTTTCTTACTCCTAAAAGAGATACACAGGCAGAGGCCAACTTTCTGCTGCTTCTTTACATTGATTCAGCTTGGACATAGCATGGCCATCTTGTGCTCAAGTGGTCTTCCAGTCTGAGATGAAGCTGACCCCGAGGGGAACAGAGGAGCAAGTGGAAAGAACCTGGGTTTGTTGCGGCATTATAGAGTTACTGGTTCCTCTGTGCCTGTTGCCTGTCTCCCTCTAGGCTATTTTGAGTTGGGTTTGAATCATACATATTACTTGAAGGTGGACACATCCCTAATCCTTCAAGAGGTGTGAGTAAACATAAAATCTTCATACTACAAGGACTTCACACAGAAGGAGAAGCAGAGATTCAGAGAGATGAAGAAAGATTTGTCCAAGGTCACACCCAATTTGAGGAACCCAAATTATTGCAGAAATTTCTTTTAAAGTCATCTCTCTGCTACTTAAAGCAAGGTGCCTTTTCTCACCCTCAGGTATAGAGACACTCTCAAAGGGCCAAACTGGTGACGTGGGATGAGCCCAGGATTGAAAATCAGAAAGTGTGAGTTCAACTTGATTTCACTGACCCTTTGTCTAGGTGTAATTTGGATAGAGCTTCTCAACCCTTCTGGTTTTCAGGCACCTTACTGATAAATAAAGTTAATTTTCACTGATATGAAAATTATGAACTATAAATCCCTTTGTCAAAATATAAAACAATTATACAATTATCATCACCATCATTGTTTGGTTATACTAGTGATATTTATCAAGCACCTACTATGTGCTAAGGTCTATTTTAAATGTTAGCATTATGGCAGTGAACAAACGGATACCTCTGCCCTCATGGTTTTTATATTCTAATGAAGATGGCAGATCATAAACAGGTAAAATAACAAACTGTGCACTTTGGGAAAAAAGGACCCAAGTTCTGTTCGGATTCTAATTTCTCCATGATCTAAGTAACACTTTTATGTGAGCAATTAATATTTTTATCTATCTATCCATTCATCTCTTTCATCTTTCTCTCATACATTTTATATTCTTTTTTTTTTTTTTTTTTTGCCTGTGAATTTCTTAACCTTTCTTAATCCGTTTCTTAGGCAAATTGGTTGGACAATGTGATAGAACTTACATTTACTATCGTTTTGATTTTTTGGGATAGACCAGTGTTTCTTAAATTGTGTTCCAAAGACCCTTGGACATTGCAGTTGTATTTTCTGGTGTGTGTGAGAGAGAGGCAGGTGAGGGCAGAATGTGCATGCATGTTTATCTGAATGGTAATCTAGAAAGAGGAATTAATCCATGGATCGGCTGGGTGACCACCTTAAAAATAAACATCACTACGTCAAAATGCCTGTGTTTGCATTTTGCGTTGGTGGTTATTTTGGCATAACTCTATGGCTTTCTGTCAGTCTTCTGAAACCTCATTCAGCCTGCGTAGGGGTCCTTATCAACCTTATTTTACAAATGAGGAAACTGAGACTCGGAGCTTCAGTGATTTGCCTTGGCCACACATCCCTCTGGTTGCAGGCCTGAGAATCGAACTCAGGTCTCATTCCCTTCACAAACCATCCTGCTTTTCC
>NW_006434825.1:2969261-2972313 GCF_000325575.1 Pteropus alecto | reverse complement strand
GGGAAATGGGCACTAAATTTGATTTGATTACTTAGGATAAAACAGCTTATAAAATGCTACAGAGCAGGGCCTTTCCTTTCTGAGAACTTGATATAATAAAGTTGGCTTGATCTTCTCAGCCTGTATCTTGAGGGAACAAGTAAATTAAACAAGTAATTATATCCATAATGTTTTTAGAAGTTAGATGATTTAAATATATGAATCTCATCTGAGTGTGCAGCCTTTTGTCTGTAGTGTTTCCTGCCAAAAGATCTCTTGACAGGAAATAAACATTAAAATAATCTTTAATCCCTTGTCTGGTCTATTACCATTAACAATTGATGCACTTTAATTTTGTGGGATTTTAACTACAAAATGGAACAGCTAAGTAGTGATAATTGGGTTTGGAATTATACGGTCATTTATATCAACAGAGATGCAAGAGGCTGGGAGGGAGAGTGATTAATTATTTACTATTTCCTGGCTGTGGTTCTTATTATAGAATTTTCTGATATGTTCTGCTGTGAATAATTATCACCAAATAAAAGTAAACAAATCTGTGATCTGAGGCCTTATTTAGAAGTTAGACTATATTTAGGTGATATGGGCTTGATTTTCACAGATCCCATGGGCTGTATGTGTTCCTTCTCTCAGGGTCCTGCCAGCTCTGTATGTGGATATGGTTATCTCTGTGCATCTTAAGCTCCAAAATGTGCAGTCCTGAGGAAATGCCTTGGTTTGCCAAGGGGGAAAAAAAAAATGAGTCAGATCTCAGCCCAGTATCAAAGGCATGGTTGGGAGGGATCATGTTTTTTTCTTCCCTCTCTCTGATTTGCTTCATCAAAGAGTGGGATGGGAGAGGAACATTACGTGGACATAAGAATAAATGTTATACTCAGCTTTTTCTCTTAACACAAGCAAGTGTGTGTGACATGCAGGATCACCTTTCTGTACCTCGGTCTCTTCATCATCATTTAACAGCACATCAACACTACTTGACCAGGCCTTTGTGGGTGTACAGTCACCACTCCAAAATGTATTTCCTTTCTCTGTCCCCTCTTTGTGACACACCCACAAAGCACATCCCATGTATCTTCCTGGCTCTCCCTACAAGTGACTCCTTCCAAAGACAAGAGCCAAGATCATCACATAGATTGCTCTGACTCCTGAAGATTGATGGATAATTGATATGATGTGTTTCGTGGGAAGTAGGAGGACACTTAGGGAGAGGATATGGATACAAGCCATTCCCAGAGTCACTTGGGAAGCAGGACTCAGGGGCCAGGTGACCAGTTTTTCACTTTATACCAGAGTTTAGAGTTTCTCAGCTTCCAACTATTGACCTTTGGGTTGGATGAATCTTGTTGTGGGGAGGATCTCTTGTGCATTGTAGGATATTTAGCAGCACCCCATGCTCTACCCACCAGATTGCCAATAGTACCAACCACCTAGCTATTAGAACAAAATATATCTCAAAATATTTCCAAATGTCCTCTGGGGAGATAAAATCGATTGCAGCAAAAGCACCCCTGGTTGAGAATCCCTGCTTTCTACCCTTTTCGGCATTTTGGATGTTTTAAGGAGGTATTTTTAATAGCAAAATAAGAAAACCAGAATGTATGCATAAAACCAAACAATAATATGAATGACTACTTAAGTAATGTTCATTATGTGCCAGGCCCTACTCTAAACACTTGATATATATCCACTAATTTAATCCTCACAAGAATTCCATAAGAAAGTGAATTAATTTCCTAGGACTGCCGTAACAATGTACCACAAATGGAGTGGCTTAAAGTAATACAAAAGTGTTCTTTCACAGCTTTGGGAGGCCAGATATCTAAAATTGAGGTGTGGGGAGGATTTGTTCTTTTGGGGGCTCTAAGTGAAAATCTGTTCCATGCCTTTTTACTAGCTTCTAGTAGTTGCCAGAAGTCCTTGGTGGTCCATGGCTTCTGGTAGCCTAGCTCCCTAATTTCCGTCTTCACATTGCTAACTTCGCTCAGAGTCTGTGAGTCTTCTCCTGTTCTTATCTGGGCACCAGTCGTTGGGCTTACGGCCCACCCGAATTCCGTATGACCTCATTTTAACTTAAGTAATCATACCAGCAAAGGCCCTACTTCCAAACGATGTCACGTTCTGAGATTCCAGGTGGTCATGAATTTTATGGAAACACTGTTTAACCCACTATAGGCGGGTATTGCTCATATCTCTATTTTACAGATAAGGAAATAGGGAGATGAAACTACCCCATCACCATCACCTGGGAACTTGCTATGCATGCCCATTCTTAGGCACCTCCAAACTCTCCCCTAATCAGAAACTCGGGAGGTGGGACCCAGCTGTCGTGTTTTAATGAGCACTCCATGGGGATTCTGATGCACCCTAAAGTTGGAGAAGTCCTGACAGAAAGTGCAATCAATGTAAGAAAAAGACCTTTTAACACATCGTTTAAATCAATTATCAAATGTTTGCTGCATGGACTTGGTTTACAAAGCACGGGACTAATCTCTAACTCCAGAAGGCAAGGTCAAGAGAGTTTTCTTTATTTTTCCACGGGGTCTTTTCCTCCTGGTTCACCAGCCCAAAAGTATTTGAAAAATCACAGTGCTGGGAGCTTTGCCTATATGAAGACGGGAAGTGTCATGTCAAAGGTAAACTGGGAAAAGTGTTTTCATTTTTGTAAGCCACTCTTCTCTTCTTAGACATTTATTTCAGAAGGCAAACCACTGGGCCTCCAGTTCCTTTCCTTAGCTGCCTTCTTATCCCAAGGGCCTTCCTTGCCAGGAATGTAGCACACTGTTAGTGCCTGTAATAAAGTCAAGTCATCTTAGGCTCATCGGTACACTGTTAATTGATCTTCATTTCCGATTATTTCACCTCAAAGCAAACACATCACTCACCGTGGTGACACGGAGTTGTTTATCTTCTCTATGCAAGCATTTGCTCTTTTAAACAAGCTTTTATTATCCTCTGTTTCAGAAGGCCTTTCCCCTTCTGTTTACTGTAGTAAACTCTGCTTTAAAAAAAAAAAAAAAAATGCAATTTGTAAAAAAGAATGCCATCAGCAGGA
>NW_006434825.1:2951415-2969251 GCF_000325575.1 Pteropus alecto | reverse complement strand
CTTACAGATTAAGCAGTAGAGTGCCCTGGCCACTGGGAGCCCAGCCTTATCATGCACTTCTGCAAATGAAAAGCCCCACATCTGTGGCAGAAACCCATTGAATTTATCTGAAGAGTTTTGGTGTGGGCTTAGGAGAAACAGAAGGAAATTTGAGACATTGATATTCCTTCTGGAGGCGGAAGAGGCTGCTCAACATGTAAGGAAGCTCCCACTTTCACTTTTCACTTTCCACTGGAAGAAAACCAGGGATAGAGACTCAAAGATCCCTGCCTTGATCAGATAAATCACACAATGAGCCAGGGCTTGCTCTTCCTGGAAAAGTTCGTACCATCGTTTTTTGTTTGTTTGTTTGTTTTGGTGGTGGTTTTTGCTGTTTACCGCTCCATTTGGGAGAAATAAAAAGTAATAGAATAGAAACTCATGTTAAAAGTTTCACATCTTTGGATGAGATGTAACAGTGAAAGTTTTCCTTCCGTCCCTCATTCCTAACCCTCTCTCCAAAAGAAACCGCCATTAGGTGTTTATTGTGCATTCTTTCAGAAACATCATATGCATTTACCATCAGATACAGACATGTAGAGCCTTTTTTAAAAATGCATGCAACTGAGACCATTGAACACATTTTGTTCATTATTTGCTATTTTACTGAATAATGTTATATATTCCATTATTTGGTATCAGCACATGTAGCTGGACCTCCTAATGTGCCATGACAGCGTAATATTCCATCATATGGATATTCCGTAGTTTGTTTATTCAGTCTTCTGTTGGCAAACATTTAGGTTGAGTTTATAACTTGCTTTTACACATAATTCAGTAATGGATGCTCCTGCATATATATTTTGTCTATGTGAGTAAAGATATCAAAAGGGTGGTTTTCTAGTAGCAGAAGTACTGTCACAAAGGGTATGTGCATCTCCAAAATAATTAGTTTTATAGGAATTGCCAAATTATCCACTAAAACAGTTGCAACAGTTTCTTCTCCACCATTCTCACATGAGAATGCCTGTGTCACTCCAGAAATTATCTCTAGCAACAGAAGAAAAGAAGACTCAGATGCCATTGACGAGTCCAGCAAGTCAGCAAACAGCACCCCATTTTTAAAAATTTTATGTTGCTACCATATTATCAGGTTCTTATGGAGCGACCACTTCATAACACCATGAACCCAATCCTCAAGCTTGACAATATTTTCCTCTTTCAATACATCACATTGATTTTCTGTATGACTTTATCTGTTTAATACAAAGTGGGATTGAACAGTTATTTGTCTGGATTTGACCATTCCTTATCAAACATTTATGATTTAGCTTTTGCCACGGCATCTTCTTGTAAGGTGTTTCTTATTTTTATCTTTTTCCGTAAAGGTAGGATTGTGTTGACAGCCCTGTAATAAATCTCTCTTGAAAGAGACATGTTGCAGAAGGATGGGGGCTCTGTGCATGGGCTGTTTGAGGAAAAGCTTCAAGAAGGGGCAACGTGAATTATATCTGGACCAAAGTCATCTTTTAACAATAGTAATTGACCGCATGACTTGGGAGCTTGTAATGTATTAGGATTGGGTGCTTCATAGGGAAGCACAGAAGGGTGCTGCTCTGACGACGAATTGTCCAGTAAATAAGTGATGATGTACAGCCAAGGCCAATTCTTAGAACCACCTCTTGTCATTACATAGAATAATGCCATTGTCATGGTCAGAGCAAGGTCACCAGCCTTCACTGAGTCTTGTTTGGAATTCAATATGAATATAAGAGATTAGAAAATAACAGAACATGATGTGACTTTATTTTTCTCTCATTTGTTCTGTTTCTTTCTTGAGAACATTTTCCAGCTTTATGTAGAAAAAAGAGAATTAGAAAATTTCACTCATTTCTAGAAAACATCATTGAGCACCTACTAAGTGCATCATGCCCTGGGAAACATTTCCAAGAACACAGGGTGAATAAAGTAATGTGGCGAAATGGAAGAAACAACCAGACCATTGTGAGCTTGCATCCAGACTCTTTTTGGAGTTGAGCGACTCAGAACAAGTTTTTTGTTGTTGTTGTTTGTTTGTTTGTTTGTTTGTTTTATTCTGGCTTAAAACAACAAATTTTTGTCACATCACCATTTTTGAGAATGACGAATTTGGGCGTGGTTCAGCCTCTCAGGCTACAACCAAGGGGCTGCAGTCTTTGACTAGGACTGGAGTGGGTCATGCTCATTGGTCTTGTCTTCTTTATTTTTATTTTTTTTCTTAGCTGTTGTGAAACTGAGGGCCCGGGTTCCTTGCTGGCTGTTGTTGTTACCATATGGGCCTCTTCTACAGAAAACTCAAACATGGCAGCTGGCTTCCTTCTGTGAAAGCCAGCAAGAGAGCAAGAGATGATGAGCAGGACAGAAGGCTTAATCTTGGAAATGAAAATATATTGTTTTTTTTTTTTTTTATTGAGATGCATTTTAATAGTATAATCTTATCCCTTTTAAAGCATACAATTTAGTGGGCTTTTTTTTTTTTTTTTTTTTAGTGTATTTACAAAGTTGTACAACCATCACCACTATCTAATTAGAGAATATTTTCATCACCCTAAAAAGAAACCCCATAACCATTGATAGGTATTGCTCATTCTCTACCCTGGGCCTCTGGCAACCAGGAATCTGCTTTGTTTCCATGGATTTGCCTATTCTGGACAATTCATATAAATGAACTCATATAATGTGTAGCCTTTTGTGATTCATTTATTTTACTTAGCGTATCAGTTTTAAGGTTCATCCATGTTATAGCATTTATCATTTGGCTATTATAACAATGCTTCTGTGAACACTTATAAACAAGTTTGTGTGTGAATATATATCTTCATTTTCTTCGGTAGAATTCCTGGGTCATATGGTAACTCTCAGTTTAATATTTTGAGGAACCGCCAGACGGCTTTCCAAAGTGGCTGTATCATTTTACATCCCACCAGCAGTGTATGAGGGTTCCAGTTCCTCCACATTCTTGCCAACACTTGTTGTTGTCTGTCTTTTTTTATGGTAGCTTCTGGTAGGTATAAAGAGGTACAGATATTTTCTTGATCCTCATTTGACTCATCTGGGAGTGTTGGACAGTTCTGTTAGGAGTAATAAAACGGCAGGTCACCATTTTGCACAGCCACAGATCCAAACTAACCGCTCAGTACTCTTCTTGATTGAGATATAGGCCCCAGGTTTGCTTAGAAACGTTGACTTTTACTGTATTTTGCAGCAGGCATTCCAAACTTAAATGCTTTTATATTGCAGAAAAATTGATGGTAGCTTTTTTTGGGAATGACCCTGATTCCTTTGACCTTGCTGCAGACCTGGCCCAGTTGCATAACCTTGAAGCTCTTAAAAAGAGCATACTGTGTTTTCCCACACTCAGAACTTCTGCCGCCTGCATGGGTGGACCTCCTCATTTCTATTCCATAACCATTTATTGAGCCCACTGGAGGCTTCATCATGCTCTTGTCCCAGCTACAGTGATGACAACCTCATAAGTACCCCCCAAAACCTACTGTTTCCAAGGAAATTCCCTTTGTGACCCCACGCGTGTGTTTACAAAATAGTTTAAGTACACTGACTCACTTGATATAATACCTTCCTGATATTTGCTTACCATTTTCCCTATTTACCTAACTCCCCATTTCTGCCCCTATCCTTAGAGTTAAGCTCCATAAAAGCAAGGTTGTCATTTCCTTTGTTTGATTTATGGTTGCAACCTCAGCCCTTTAACAGCTTCTGGTACATAGTAGGCACTTTCCAAATATAGGGAGGGAGAGAGAGGGACTACCAGTCTATGAATCGCATTGTAGGAAAGTGAATCTCAGATTGTGTGAGCAACTCAGCAACCTCTTTCGCCTAACACCTTCCTGTGTTCATTTGTTTAGCAAATATTATTGAGCATTTAGAGGCAGTATGGAGGCTTATTAGCACTTTGGGGTCACATTGCCTAAGTTTTAATTCTGGCTTCCTATATATTAACTGTGCATCCTTGGGTGAGTTACTAACTTATTGACACCTCAATTTTCACATCTTTAAAATGAATATAATAGTGATTTCCTCATAGAATAGTTATTTGTCTGGATTTGACCAATAAATAACACATTTAAGGATCTTACAGAATGAAGAATATTTAAATATTTATTATTACTATAATAGTGACACTTCATATTTTTTTATTATTAGTGTTTTGTTTTTGCTGCTCTTTGTGTGTCAGGCATTGTTCCGGATACTAAGGTAAATCAGACAAATCTCATTCCTCAAGGAGCTTGCATTTAAGTGGTAGAGAAAACTAAAAAGAAACAAATAAATAAGATTGTTTCAAATGAAAATAAAGAGAAGGAAATAGGTATTGATTGTCTTTGGTCAGAGATGGCTTTTAAGGAAGTGACATTTGAACTAGATCTTAGAATGATGACAGCCATGCAAAGATCTCAATAAAAAGAATTCCAGTCAGAGTCATGGCAAGTGCAAAGGTCCTGGGGTGGAAATATGCCTGACCTGTTCAAGGGATATTGGAGCCAGGGGGACTGATAGGCACGGAGGTAGGAGAGGGAGGTAAATGCTGGATTATGAAGCCACTGTGAGGAGTCTGGATTTTATTCTAATTGTGATGGGAGCCATTGAAAGTTTGTAAGCAAGAAGGTGACGTGGTTTGATTCATGCTTTTAAAAAGATGTGGTTTCAATCTGTAAGACTTAAGAGTAGAAGCTGAAGGACCAGTTAGGAGGTAGTCTGGGGTTCTAAAAGAGTAGGAATGGTCTCTTATACCAGGTGACAGTAATGGAGTGGAAGAAACAGGTTGGATTCAGGATACATAATCTCACTAAGCATACTTGAATATTTGTTGGTTGGCCTGTCTCTCTCCCACTGGACCACAAACCCTAACTCTTCACATCCACATCCTGCCATCCTGTGGGCTGGCCACCCAGTAGGCATGTTTGCTGCATGAATGTTGTAGATGGACCACCCATGTCGGAAGTGGCAGGTTGGAAATAAAGCAGCCAGGGCTCCTAGCTATGGAACCTCTGAGCTTCTGTCTCTGCCAGGCTGGCTCATTCACAGCCTGTCCCCTAGAATAATGTCTTTAGTCCTGTCCCCTTTCACTAGCAGGGATTATAAGCTTGTAAATAATGTTTCCCTTTTAAAATGTGAGCAGAAAGAAGAGCCAGCAGTGTCAAAACTCCGTGTGCAAATTTTTATTTTATTTTTCCTTTCACAAATGGACCCAGTTTATCAATATTTGTGCATCTGGGAAGAACAAGCATGTCGGTCGGCCAGCGGAGAAGAAACTCGGCATGGCAATCCATAATGTTCCTCTCCTTGAATTAGGCTTGTTGAGGCTCTGTTATGAAAGGGGGATTTTTCTTAATTATTAACAGTTAAAAATGGGAAAATGGATTTCAAGGGAAAAAAAGGTTGCAGGCAACAAGAGTCCAATTCTAAATGTGTGTGTATGCGTAAAACGGATTTCACCGAACATGAATAGGCACTTACAATGTGACTAGAATTGGCTCTGTCATGTGTCAGCCTAATAGCCTAAACCCTGGTTCAATACAATGAACTTGGGAAGGTTTGCTTAATGAAAGAACTGACGTTTTCTGTGCAGTGGCTGCATTCATCAGCCTGCATCCTGTTCATTACACTACAAAGGGCTGCCAATGGGAATTGGTAGGGTCATCTATTAGGTAAACCTGATGGGGACAAAAGATAACAGAGGCCAGGGCCTTTTGGAATTTCCTGAAGTGGTCTTTCTTGGTTACTGCTGGAGCGAGCCCTGGTTAGGGCAATGTGTTCCTATGTTAACACAGAGGCTTCTGGAGTCATAGGCTGAATTCTGGCTGCGCTCCATCCTGATAGACACATCCTGTGGGGCCCTGAAGAAGAGTTTTCACTTATCCTCAATACCTGCTACCCATGTTGGAGTCCATAGCGGTGCTCACAATTCCTAGGCTTTTCTCTCCGCCTAGGCATATGGTACGCCTGTACTTCTCTGCCACACGACTTGCTTTGGCCAGTCTGGGTGGAAGTGATGTATGTCTCTTTGAGGCAGAAACTTTAAGAGCTACACTGTACTCTCTGTCATGCTGACTGGCAATATTCCAGATACCAGATGCCCCGTCATGGTAGGTCTCGGAGGAGAGACAAGTCAAGAGCCCCCACTGACTTAAGATGGACACGGAGAAATAAATAGTGCTTCTTTGTGGCTTTAAGACACTGAGATTTGGGGGATTGCTTGTCAGAATCATCACCTGGCCTAACCTGACTGCATCTACTCAGCATTAGGCCTATAGAGACGCTGGTTCAACAATCAGGGCAACTAAATCCCAGAGTAATGGGTCACTCCATAACATACTTCCTGTCTATTTTGCAAGGTTGGAATATTGTAATTTGCCTTTAAAAAAGATCATTTTTAAGATCTGTGTGTCAGTGAATTTCAATTAGCCTCCAGAGCCATTTGATGGGGTGCCCATTTGAGAACTTAAGCAGTTTCCTTTAGCAGCAAGTGGGGCCTCGAGTCAAATGGAAAATGCAGGAGAAACGAGATCTGCTGATTGGCAAGGTCATCTTGGAAGGGCTGTTGTGGAGTAAAGAGCAGGTCCATTAATTCAGGGGGGATTTACATCAGTCCTATCTTCCTTTTACCTAATGGGACTGTTTGGTTGTGTTCTTTCCTGGAGAGATTAGTGATTGAAAGGAGGAGATTTAGAAAGGAGAGATAAAGTTTGCATTTAATTCTCCTGACATGCAGCCTCCTAAGAAGGCTTCCTAAGGAGGCACCATAGTAAATTCATACTAAAGCCAGAGGACAGGTTTTCAGAAGACAGTATTGATGTCCAGGTGGTGACATTTCCATAATAAAGAGGCTTTAAAGAGTTTTAGGGAGGTTTGGTTGCCTTTATAGTATCTCTAACCCCAAAAGCCAACTTCCGGCTGAATTAAAAGTCCTTTACCTGGGGATTTTGAATGTAGAATCTTTGCGTATTTGTTTGTGTATCTGTTTGCATATAGAATGTTGCATATTATTCATGTCTAAAATAAACAGCTTTCTCTCTCTTCCTCCTCCTCAGCAGTCCTCACCATCTTCCATTCAAAAAGTGGGAATCGTGCTGTAGGGACTCTGTCTTTCACAAACACAAAACACACTATCTTTGTGAGGTGTTAAATGAGAGTTTGTATTAAAGTAGCTAGGACAGTGCCCAGCAAACAATCTATAAATGCTACCTATGAAAATGGGGAAAAGCCATGGTTCATGGTTGTCCAACAGATCAGGGTTCGAATTCTGCCTCTTCCATTTACTAACTGTGCATACTTGACCCTACCGTGTAACCTTTCCCAGACTCAGTTTCCATAAAATAGGGACAAAAGTAGCATCATATCCCCTTCCTTGGCAAGTGACTGAGAGAATTAGGTGACCTAATGCCTGCTGTGCTTTTAGCTCAGCCTCTGCCACTCAGGGGAATTTCAATAAATGTTCTTTCCTGTTAGTAACTGTATTTTGATGGGGGCAGTGATGGGAGCATGGCCTTTGCCATGACATCCCCCAGTAGCCAGTGGAAATTGAACCAGTTAGTACCCACTCAGCTGCCAGTCCCAGAAAAATCTTGGCTCAGTGGATCTGAAACAAGGAAGAATGTGTAACCTCACCACACCAGGAGTCCTGACTGGGACAGCTCCCTGCGGGGTAGGGGTTTGGGGCTCGGGCTCCAACGTGGCCTGCCCTCTCTATGTGATAGACTCTTTCACAGTGGGTCTGTCTGGGGCTGTTTGTGATGAATTCCAAAGTGGAGAAGTATGTGAGGAACTTGACTTTAAGTCAGACAAAACTTGACTTTAATCTTAGATGTCAAACTTTGAAAGCTCTGTGACTATGAGTAAATCAGTTCACCCCTCTGTCTCCGTTTCTTCATCTAAAAAATGGGCATAGTGGTATTTCCAATCTCATAGCATGGTGTCTTAGTTAAGGAGGTTTATGTTCAGTGCATAGCACCATACCCAGCACGGGAAGCTCTCAGCAAATATTCTTCAGGCCTCATAGAATTTAGACACGATTTATTCACTCATCTGGTGGCTGCTGGGGCAGGCGCTCAAACTCCTACTCAAACTCAAACTCCTATGGTAGTCTCGTCACCACAGCGCTTTTCAAGCTCCACAACTCTGTAGCCTCTGCCATGGAAAATAATACAAAAGGGTTTGCTCTCATATTTAATTAAAAATAGGTTCACAAATATCATAGCTTTAAAACCTACCTCAATGCTGAACACAATTATTATCTATCACGAAAATAATTCAGTTTATTCCACTCTTAGGAAGACCCTTGCATATAAATTTTCTCATTCTGTTTAATGAGAGAGAAAAACACTGCTTTTTATGTTTGCCAGCAGCTTCCCTGAGAATCCGTGGGTAAACTTGTCTACAAATCTTTGGCATTTAAATTTTAGGTGTCTGCTCCTAAGAGTAGACCATCTTTCTTAGAAGCAGAGCTATATGTCTCTTTCAACATCATTTTTGAACTTGGGCAGGTCGACATTGTTATTTAATGAATCATCTCAGTATAAATGCACTTTCCTGGGTCCTAGTTTTTGTAGAAAATTAAAAGTTATCATGATGAAAATAACAGGATACTAATCAGAATTTCCATTGCTGTGCTCTATTGTTCTAAAGAACTCATTAATCAATCTCCCAGTTACTCTGTGTCTTTCTCTCACATCAAATTGAGCTTGGATTGCCTATTTTATCAGGTGTCAGTAATTTGGCTCCTCTCTACTCTTTCAAGCATGTTCCTCTTTGGTTTCTAGGATGTACACTCTTACCCTGTCACATTGGACTCTGCTCTGCCCTCAGCCAAAGCTCTTCCTAAATACACTAGCCATCAAAACCAGCACTGAATCTTTATATCCCTAGACATAGGTTTCCCCCAGGGTTAATTTTGACTCTCTTTTGGCTATCCTATAAGGACTTCAAGGGTAAGGACCATGAGATAAAATGTCATTAGATAAACAAGAATATCAAGGTTCCATCCATTCATTTGTTCATCCATTCATCATTCAGCTGTCATTCACTATATTCTTACCCTGAGATAAACCCTGGGGGCTTAAGATCTTACAGTTTAGTTAAGACAAGGTATATGGACAAACAATTAGAACATTCAGGGTACGGGCCATGACAAAGGTACCAGGAGAGGCAGGAGAGAGAGTGATTTTCTTTGCCGAGTATGGGTGAAGGTATAGGGGTTCAAGGTGGAGGTGGTTTGGAGAAGGAAGCTTTTCCACTGAGAAGGCCAAACATAAGGTAGGTCTTGGAATCTAAATGAGTGTTTGTAGATGAATCACTCTGGGAAGCTGTGCAGTGGGAGAGTAAAAGAAAGAAGGTCATTCTTAGCAGAGGGAAGAGCAGGTGAGGCAGCCCAGACATGAGGGTTTTCAGAACATGCCTGAGTCTCCCTGATGAGACAGACACAAGATGGTTGCTTGGTAAACTCCCTAATGGGTTATCTCTGTCAGGGCATGGTGCAGGAAATGGGAATTTCTCTATGCGTTTTGTACAGGAAAGGATTTAATAAGGCCAATTTGGTGCTTTCAAAATTATTGGACAAGCCGAAGGAATGGCTTTGAGGTTGGCTTTCTCCAGGAATGGCTCTGGGTAATAGAGAAGTGACTTTCTCTACTACTGATGCCACCACTGGAGATAAGCCAGATGAATAAGCCAAAGCCATCTCTACTACTGTGGCTCCATCTCTACCATTGGAGCAATAGAACAGAAAATTTCATTTGCATATGCCCTTAGTTAACAGAAGGAAAATCCCCAAAGAAGCAAGAATATGGCCCTTCCCTCACATCCACTGTCCATGCCTCAAGTGACAGTACCTAGCAATTGGTCCAGATGTAGCTGCAAGGAACTCCTGAGAAGGTAGTTTTTAGTTTTCTGACTTTTACAACTAGAATATTGGAATCCAGGGACAATGTTACCCCCAGGAGACATTTTACAATATTCAAGACATTTTTGATTGTCACAGTAAGGGTTGGAGATGCTACTAGCATCTAGTGGGTTAAGGCCAGGGATGCTCTTCAACATCCTACAATGCACGGGACTACCCCTACCTACCACAGAGAATACTCCAACCCTAAAAGTCAAAGTGCCACGTTCGAGAACTCTGACCTAGGAAGAAAGTGAAAAGGGACCAAATGAGTCAGTCTAAAATATCCAACACAAATATGTAATTTGTTTCCATCCCAAAAGTATTAGAATTTCTGCCAGTTTGAGGTAAACACTAGATATTATTTACTGGACAATTGATTTTAGTTCCTTCTATAATGTTTCTCCTTGAAATATGCATCCAAACATCCTGCATAAGTGTAATGGTACCCATTTTTAATTATTTCAGTGGCTCAGAAGACTACTTTATTCAAAATAATCTCTAGTAAGATTTTGGAGAAGGAAGTTTCCTTTCCATGTTACATTTCTTCCTTGAATACACGTCTCTTTTTCAACAACAGAATTTTATTATTAGAACAAATTCTCTGGAAATGATTGCTTTTTCTCCCTTCTTCCTTACCCACCAGTAATTTAGAGCTGTTATTTGGCTTAATTTTCGTTTCCCTCCAGAGGAAGGAAGAGGGGATGAATGGTGAACAAGAATTAAAATTTCCTGCTCCTGGTTGCCTCCGTAAACCGCATCTTTGATGTCAAGGTTTCTCTGCGTCAGTGGAACATAGTTGAGCTCTTGTACACCCCTAATTCCTTGGTTCTCTTCCACTAGCAGGTCCAAGTCTAACCACAGCCAGGCCCATTAGAGTTTAGATAGGCTGGGCAGCTTGTGATCAGTTGCTAGCCACTCTTCTCCCCAGGGCCATATTCTTGGAATTCATTTTTCGTGTGTGTGTGTGTGTATCTACATCTTCTGACCTTTCCAACCTCCCCAGTGATACTCATTTATCCTGAAAACATACAGAACAACCATGGTGGTCATCATGATGCAACATGCTTTTCTAGTACCCTGCCTTATGAAAACTATTAGATCTGACCTCTGAGAAACAAATGGAATAATCAGAGACCAGTGCCTGGAAGGCGTGTCACCCTCTCAGTGCAGATTGTGGAATAATGGTTAGGTGCAATGCTTCAGAGTTCAACAGACCAAGATTTGGATTCCAAATGGATGCCCTATTAAATAGTGTGTCGACCCCCTACTCCAATTTATGGTTATGTGGGACCTCAGAGTGCAACTTTATTTGCAAATAAGGTCTTTACAGATGTAACTAAGATCAGTATCAAAATGAGATCATGCTGGATTAGGGTAGGCCCTAAATCCAATGAGAGTGTCATTATAAGAGACAGAATTGACACACATGAGAAGAAGGTGATGTGAAGATGCAGGCAGAGATTGGAGTGATGTGACTACCAGTCAAGATTGCCAGCAACCAGCAGAAGCTGGGAGAGAGGCATAGGACTGTTTCTTCCTCAGAGCCCGCAAAAGGCACCAACCCTGTCAACAACATCTTTATCACAGACATCTGGCCTCCTGAACTCAGAGAGGATAAATTTCTGTTGGTTTACACCACCTAATTTGGGACCTTAGGATACTAATATAGATGCTTTCAGTAGTTTAGCTTATTTAATGCAACTCTATAAAGTGGACATCAGTATTATTCTCACACATCTGCCTCTTCTAAATCGTGTAGTAATCTGGTTAATTGCTGTCGCTCTGAGACCCCTGGTCTCCTCATCTGTAAATGGAGATGTCCCTACCTCATTTAGAGGTGGTTTTACGACTTAAATGAAACAACTGTGTATAAAGCACTTGGCACAAAGCCTGGTTCACAGTAAGTGACCGATAAATAACTGCCCTTATTATTGTTGCTATTATTTAGAATGGAAATTTATTTAAGAATTCACAGTCAATATTCAATTACCCTCACTGATAAAAAGGAATAAAGGTATGGCTTGCAAAATAGGAAATACATGGAAAATTGCTTTACATTTTAAAAACTGGTGAGATAAACACACATAGGCACTAAGCTTTTGGGTGTCTTAGCTTTATTCTTTCTCAGCCCTCTCCCCCTCCCCCCTGCAGGGATTGACCTTCATTGGGGGCACTGGAAGAAATATGATCCTTGACAGTTTACAAGGAAATAAGTCGATTTTGGATAGTTAAGAGTTAAGTATCACTTTGAACTGCAAGATCCTAATTTAAAACCATTTTGTCATCCTATTTCAACCCCCGCCCCTCCCCCCTTTAGTAAGTTTAGAAATACTAGCAGGGCAGCAAATATGTTTGAGTGATTTTATTCAAATGTCAGATTTAATTAAATCCATAACCAGAAGACAAGCCAAAAAGAATTTTTCAGGGAGCTTTGGAATTTCTTTTTCTTTCTTCCCCTGCCCGGCCACGTTCAAGGTGATAACCACAGACTAAAACCTTCCCTAACACATGCAAATGCGAGTGGGGCATTTGTCATAAAAATACAACTTGGGAGGCTAAAGTGCCTGTTAACATTGCATTCTATAGCCAGATGCGGTGATCAGAATATTCACATATTGAAGAGACCACAAAATACTTTGGTGATTCTGACTGCGACTGGAATGTGTGTGTGCACTCCTTATGTTCAGGTTTCTGTGATTACTCAGGTGTGCACTGGTATTCTGATGGGTAGCCTGGTTATTAGGACCATGGAAAGCAGTGTAGCATAGCGAGAGAAACCATTGTGTCTCCAGACTATACCTAAATTGCCTGTAATCGGTTCATTCTACGTTATATAACCAGATTTTATCACTCGCAAACAGAACTGCTGAAAAGGTTCTTAAAATAAAATGATCAGGTGGAATTTAAAAAAAAAAGAATAACCGAAAAGATCCCCAGAAGACCATCATTGGCCCGGAGCCCCCCATTTCAGGGTCCAGCATTTGTACCGATTATGGCCTGACAGCTCTTGAGTTTCCAATGATAACAGCCATCTGACTTGATCGGAGTTCAATGGATTTTCACTAAAATAGAATCATCGCCTTGGTGATGGATAGAAAAAGTAAAGCAATACATCCTGATAAATGCTCTGCCTGCCTCCTCCCTCTCCCCAGCGGTGACCTTGTGCAATCCATAAGAGAGCAAGGCGCAGCCCTGGTCACCGCTGCAGTACGGCAGGACATGGAAATTTAAGTAGCTTTGAAACCCATCAATGGGGTGAAGGGGGAATGGCCTGAGAAGGCAATGGATCATGCTTAGAGGGCTCTGAGGGAAATAGGGAACGCTGAAGGTCAACGTGCACGCGTGTCCTGAAGGAGCAGCTCAAACCCTCATTCGCATTCACGGGAGGCTCTGGCCCTGTGCGGTGGTGGGATCAGTCGACGGGTACAATAAAACAGGAATTTTCAGAGCATATAATTTTTTCTCAGAAGCTAAAGGCACCAGAGGATGGTGTGGAATAAGCGCTAACGTGGAGCAAGAGGGTGCCTCGACCCAGTCTGAACAGCAAGGAGCAGGCTGCACGAGGCATCACTTAGCCGCTGTAACACTACATTTGTTTTCTAAGTGCTCCATCCCACTTAGCTCGGCCAACTGTGAATATTTTGAACACCATCGATCGTCCATAAAGACACCAACACCATAACATAAGAAGAAACCCAGCTAAAACGGAGCGTCCAGGAAGCTCCCGGACCCTTCGCATCCCCAAGCCTCGTGTGCTTGATTGGGAAAAGAAGCTTCTGGGTGGTTGAAGGGGGAAGAAGTTCGACGTTGGCAGGCACCCATTAGTGTTGGTTACAACTTGCTCAGAGAAAATATTAAAATAAAAATTAGATCATAAATTTGGAGCCACAGTTACCAAGCCTAAAGTGCAAATTGCCAAACAAGTCAAGAGACTCATTAGCATTTTATGTAAATCAGTTATTACTGTTCTCCACTTCCTTAATTATCCATGTTATTTCAATACAACCCTTTCTTTGATGTCCCAATTCTATATTTAAATAGTGCAAGATTTCTATCGTATCCTCCCGCAGAGGTTTGTGCCATGCAAAAAACATGCCAAGAGCAGCTATTTTAGAGACTACAGGGAAATGTTTAATTGGTTCATCCCATTTGAGTTATGAGGGCGTATTACTGAGCACATAAAATCAGAAACATGGAAAGTACTAGCTTGGAGAAGTTTACTAAAACCTGCAAGAGACTGCTTGAAATTTTGCCCCTAAGACTTTTTGGATTCTCAGTGGGAGCTGATTCAAAGGGAAATTTTGCAAACTTCATTGAATTTTGCTAAACGATTGATTTATAATTGAAATATTTGGAAATAAAACCCAACAGCCCTCTTTCCTTTGGCACAGAGAGTTATTCTTTCGGTTGGATGGAGAGAACATGAACAAATACAGAGAAGAAGAAACACGAGCCGGATGTGAGAGGAGAGAAGCATTTCCTATCCAACCACTTTTCAACTGGATTGTGTTTTCTGAAAGAGGAACCATCACAAATGCAAATTTGCTGATGCCTTATTCTCAAGTTGTCTAAACTGAAGAAAATCTCACAGGTTACAAATATGAGTGTCCTCTCCCTAATAAATGAACTTTTTAAATGACACTGAAATGAAAAAAGGCCGCAGGGAACTTGACAGTCACTCTTACTATCTTTTAAGCAGTAGGTTCTGTGGTCTTTGTCTTTGCCCCCTGCCTTTATCTTTCTGCCTCCTGCCCCATAACCTGCCTGGTTTTTAAATGCTTTAATTTAAAAAATGAATAAAGGGAGAATGTTTGAATGTGAATCGTAACTGAATATATGTCTATATATTTTTGAACAATCACTATGTCTGATTTATTTTATTGATTTTATTTTTTTTATTTTCTGGGAAAGAGCAGATCTAGGGGAAAGCCAGTATGATAGTATAGGATTTGATAGTATAGGTGACGGGTTGACCCAGGTTCAAGACCATGGTATATGGCCTTGTTCAAGTCATCTAACCCGTGGTCTCCCTCAGTGAAACATAGCCAACAGTGCTCAACTTGAAGAGTTGTCATAAAAATTGGCATACATACGTGTGTGTGTGTGTGTGTGTGTGTGTGTGTGTGTGTGTGTGTGTGTGTGTAGCATTTAGTATATAGTAGGTACTCAATAAATGGTAAGCTTGAGCCTTTACTCTAGGTCAGTCACTGTGCCGAGTGTTTACATAGGTGATCCCTTGGAGTCCTCAAAACATCAAAATAAGTATGATTACTACTGTGTATATTTAACAGATGAAGAAAATAGGGTTTCTGGAGGTTACTGACTTACCCAAGGTCACACAGCTGTGATTTTAATACAAAAGTTCTCCGAGCTAGAGCAATAGTTTTGATGAGAAATATACAATGTAATAAGCTTAATATTAAAAGGAGAAGAAAAAACAGTATTTCTATATTCTGTCTCTACTTAAACTAATAATATTTACAGAAAACTTATCTCTGTGGACTAAAATACTTTAAATATTTAATCTGACTTATTGGTTATTTATTTAACAAATACTTTTATGGGGCTCGCCATGTTCCAGGCACTGTTCTAAGCACTTGCAACTAGTAACTCATTTAACCATTTATAAATTTTTATTTGCAGACCAAGCACAGGGGTATATGGAAGAGTTCCAAGATGCCGGGAGACAGGAACCCACCCTAGTACTTGCAATCTTCTAAGTTCCTGGGCATCAGCCCATATATATGCTGGGGTTTTTTTGTTTTGTTTTTCTTTTTTTTGTTTTGTTTTTTTAAATAAAAAAGTGAATTATATTTTTAAAAACATGATTTTTGTGATCATACATATGGCATACTCATTATAGAAAATTTGGAAAATGTAAGAAATTATAAGGAAGAAAAGAAAATTAAAAAGCCTTTATAATTCCTCCACACATTGTTAATATCAATCCAAGATTTTAGTGGAAAGGAACACACATGACCTAGTACAAAGAGTATTTTCTAGTTGCTTCTTCACTTTGCTTATTTTAGGAATCTCAAAGTAACTCAGAAGTTACTACTCCACAATCATAACAAGGGCAGTAATTGGCAGGAGAACCCGCTAGGGGTTCAAATTCCTGAGTTCTGTGTCTTCTTTATATAGTTTGCTGTCATAGTCCACGAGAATATAAAGCTAGCATCAAACATATCAAGTGGGATATTTCCTACGCAGTCCAAAACAAAACATAAAAATCTGACATGCCACCATCCCCAAAAGACGTCAGTCTCAGTCTTTTACCTCTGTCACTGCCCCCTGTTTAAATCTTGTCATTTGCTCCTTGGTTGTGTGAGAGATTATTAGCCTTCAGTATTTACTATATTCTTTACCCTGGGACTTCCTGTTGCAGAAATCTGATCGCTTATCTGAAAAGCTTCAGTTCCCCAAGTAAACTAGTGGGGTTTCATCACCAGGAAAGCACATTGTTCCAACTCTAAAAGTCTACAGTCTAAAATCATCATCATGTATTTTCATCAGAATGAAATATCGGGCGCTCTGCTCAGTGCAAGATTTTATTAATGATGTGCTGTCAGGGGCTGGATGTTCTGCATATTTGCATATTAAACAGCTGAGTGAAGAAACATTCCTTTTATTGCTGCAGGGAATAAATCAGTTTAAAGCAAGTTCTCATCATTTATACTCCTTTCAGCTAAGTCTTCTTTTATTGAAATAAATTGTTGAAGTGCTTTGCTCATTCTTTGAATACTGATGAAATTTACCTTGATAGGACCTCAGGAAAAATAATATTTTCTTAAAGGTGCAGTATTGTTCCATTTTTGAGTATTACTTTAATACATTATTGATAAGATAATTTAGAAATATCAAAAGAAAGGGGAAGAAAAACAGTTTTGAATAAAGAAGGTGTTTCCTCTGGATCATTTTATCAAATGCATCTTTATTGGTAGAATGTAGGCGCACACACACACAAAAAAAGCCAATAAGCAACAAAAAGTACTATTTTTTTTTAAATGATCGACTATTTTTCCATTGAAATCCCAGTGGGCAGCATATTCTATCCACTCACAAGGGCACAGTGTTTAGAAGATCCCAAAGCTCACTGTCCCCTGGGTGCACACACAAGAGGTCCCAAGAAGTCAGGCTGTTTTCAAATACGAATCATACCTAGCCTCAGAGTAGGGAGACAGTGGCTGTGTTTCAGGAGCCTTGCATCTGTTTTGGGTTCCTATCTACTCAGTACCTACTATCTCTGCCAGAGTTTGAAAAGCTCTGTTCAGACCAAATAAGTCCTGAAACAATTTTTTAATCGTTGGTCCACATGATATTTTTGAAAACTTCTAATCGCTTGCCAACATTTTAAAATTGGTAAATTCCATATTTTTTTTCTCTCTCAAAAAAGCAGAAGATCAAACGATCTCCTAAGTCTGTTCCACCGTCAGTTGCTGAGCAGCAGCCGTCTGCTGGGTGAGGCAGGTCCTCCCAGGTTGCCGCAGTCCCCACCACTCCCTAGTCTGTTATGCCTGGCCTGGGCCCTCTACGATGGCTGCCTGGGGCCTGCAAGCATTTTTTTTTTTTTTTTCCATCCCTGGCCTATGCCTTTTCTCTTGGTGGTGACCTCAGTTATATAACATGCTCGGGCAGTGCCTAGCACATCATATACATCCAGTAAGCATTAGTCGACATTAAAATAGATGAAAACATGGGAACCGAAGTTAGTGAAATAAATGTTTTATTCCCTTTATGATATCCTTCTGAGTATAGAACCAAGCATTTCTTCAGCTTACAATTTCTTGTTTTCCAAAGTAATTTTGTATATAAAAAGTAGCCCCCTCGCTCCTTCAATTCTTTTCTCAAATATCCTCTTTTCAGCGGTGCATTCCTGGACCACCGTATTTAAAATTGCTAATTTCTTCCTCAACTTTGCTT
>NW_006434825.1:2945568-2947546 GCF_000325575.1 Pteropus alecto | reverse complement strand
TTCTCATCATTTATACTCCTGTCAGCTAAGTCTTCTTTTATTGAAATAAATTGTTGAAGTGCTTTGCTCATTCTTTGAATACTGATGAAATTTACCTTGATAGGACCTCAGGAAAAATAATATTTTCTTAAAGGTGCAGTATTGTTCCATTTTTGAGTATTACTTTAATACATTATTGATAAGATAATTTAGAAATATCAAAAGAAAGGGGAAGAAAAACAGTTTTGAATAAAGAAGGTGTTTCCTCTGGATCATTTTATCAAATGCATCTTTATTGGTAGAATGTAGGCGCACACACACAAAAAAAGCCAATAAGCAACAAAAAGTACTATTTTTTTTTAAATGAATGATCGACTATTTTTCCATTGAAATCCCAGTGGGCAGCATATTCTATCCACTCACAAGGGCACAGTGTTTAGAAGATCCCAAAGCTCACTGTCCCCTGGGTGCACACACAAGAGGTCCCAAGAAGTCAGGCTGTTTTCAAATACGAATCATACCTAGCCTCAGAGTAGGGGGACAGTGGCTGTGTTTCAGGAGCCTTGCATCTGTTTTGGGTTCCTATCTACTCAGTACCTACTATCTCTGCCAGAGTTTGAAAAGCTCTGTTCAGACCAAATAAGTCCTGAAACAATTTTTTAATCGTTGGTCCACATATTTTTGAAAACTTTTAATCGCTTGCCAACATTTTAAAATTGGTAAATTCCATATTTTTTTTCTCTCCCAAAAAAGCAGAAGATCAAACGATCTCCTAAGTCTGTTCTACCGTCAGTTGCTGAGCAGCAGCCATCTGCTTGGTGAGGCAGGTCCTCCCAGGTTGCCGCAGTCCCCACCACTCCCTAGTCTGTTATGCCTGGCCTGGGCCCTCTACGATGGCTGCCTGGGGCCTGCAAGCATTTTTTTTTTTTCCATCCCTGGCCTATACCTTTTCTCTTGGTGGTGACCTCAGTTATGTAACGTGCTCGGGCAGTGCCTACCACATCATATGCATCCAGTAAGCATTAGTTGACATTAAAATAGATGAAAACATGGGAACCGAAGTTAGTGAAATAAATGTTTTATTCCCTTTATGATATCCTTCTGAGTATAGAACCAAGCATTTCTTCAGCTTACAATTTCTTGTTTTCCGAAGTAATTTTGTATATAAAAAGTAGCCCCCTCGCTCCTTCAATTCTTTTCTCAAATATCCTCTTTTCAGCGGTGCCTTCCTGGACCACCGTATTTAAAATTGCTAATTTCTTCCTGAACTTTGCTTTCTCTAAATCTTTCCCAATTTACTTTTTTTCTATAGCATGTATTGCCATCTGAGGGACACTTGCTCTTTTTTATCTTTTATTTGATAATTGTTTCATTCCCCTCCCCCACTAGAAGGTAAAGGCCATGAAGGCTCAGGGTTTTGTCTGTTTTGGTCCTTCCTGTGTTCAGAGTACCAATATCCATGCCTTCCACTTAGTAGGTGCTTAATAAATATTAATCAACTAAATGAATACATGGATGATGGAATGGATGGATTTACTTATTTTAGATTGGCCTCGATCTTCATAGAAATTCAAATCAACAAGTATTTATTTGAACGCCCAGCATGTGCAGGGCCACGTGCTGATTGCAACATGGAAGGAAAAGATGGGCAAAACAGAGATCCCGTGCTCAGGTAGCCACGGCCATGCCAATGCTCTATGCCCAAAATGTGATGATTGTATAAAGAACTACAGTGTTCATCCTTGACTGCAGGCTAGAAAGGAGGGACGGTGGGAACTCATATTTTTCCAGACCCTCTTATAGGCCAAGAACAAGGTCAAGTGCTCAGAGCAGCCCCATGGAGAGTCAGTGCACTTCCCCTTTTACCTGAGGCTCAGAGAGGATGAGCCACCTCCCCAGGGTGGCACCACCCTTGTGCTCACAAGGGGCCCAGCAGGCAAGGTCACTTCAGCCTGGCCCTAGGCCCTCTTCCATGGCAGGGAGATGGGAGAGCAGGGAT
>NW_006434825.1:2922442-2945493 GCF_000325575.1 Pteropus alecto | reverse complement strand
CCATTTGGTGAAGTTGCTGGGTGGAGGCACCAGGATCTCCAACGTGGGGATGGACTTGGGGAGGATCGCGTCCCTGCTGGCTCACTGTGGTTAGAGAGATGGACATTGCTCAAATGCCCCTGAGATCCTCGAACCCATTTCTCATCCTGGAGGTGGTGAGGTGGTGGCAAGGTGGGGGTAGAAAGGAGGGGCAGTCCTTCAAAGAATATACATTAAAGAGTGAACATAATATCAGCACAGGATTTTTTTTTTTTTTTTTAATCTTGAAAGAAACAGTAAAAAGCTCCTATTCCTGTTTCTCTGCCAGGAGTAGTATCGTTTCCATATAAATCATTTGTGACAGAAGCTCCTTATTTTTAAGTGGAAAATGCACATTTAATAACAGGAGAATAATGTTCAAACATCCCCTCATTGATGACTGCCAAGAGAATGCCAGCCTTGGCTGTTGCCTGGAGAATGAAATGCTCAGGTGCAGCTTTTCTCAGGGTCCATGTGGTCATTGCCATGGCCTTTGCTTAGGCAGAGCTCTGAGCGGTGGCTCCCCCAGGCCTGCCTAACCCAGGGCAGCTGAGTGCTTGTGTGCCTTGTGAACCTGGAGTCAGAGTAGACCGGGATTAGGATCCCAGCCCCACCACTAACTAGCTATGTGACTTAGGGCTCATTATTTTGCCTCTATAAGCCTCAGTTTTTTCATATGTAAAATGGGCATAATGTTAGTCTCTACCCTCATAGGCTTAGAGCAAAGTTTAAATAAGGAGAGACATCTAGCACTGGGCTATCTAATATATAAGGCAACCATTGACCACATGGGGCTATCTAAATTTAAATTAATTAATTTAAATTAATAAAATAAAATTAAAAGTTCGGAGCTTCAGTCATACATTTCAAGTGCTCAGCAGCCGCATGTGGCTTGTGACTTCCACATCGGGTAGCACAGAGAACATTTCCATCACTGCAGAAAGTTCTGTGGGACAGCCCTGGTCTAGAGCACTTAGCTCAGTGTCTGGTACACAGTACGCTGCGTTGGTTCTTAATTTTATTCTCATTCATCTATAAGGAAGTAGAAGGAGGTATCCTACATAGTTAAATCAGAGCCCTTGTAATCATGTCTTTAATAAATTGGGGTTAGTACCACCCAGGAGTCCCTCCATATACTAAAAAGGAAGGAAGCACAGTTTGGACATACAGGACTCTGCCCATTAAGACAGAGTCTCTGGGGACCGGGACTCGAAGGCTCCTGATGTGGAGCTCATGGGAATCCCGTATTACAGGTGTTAACCTGATTAGCCTGAGCTTGGCTCCTCGTTAATTATTTGAAGTAGGTAGGACAGTTTCCAATACTCAGCACAAACGTTTGTGTGTTGACTGCCGCTTGAGTTATTTGGCCTTGGAAAGTTACTCTCTAAGTCAGTGCTTCTTAAACTTTGGTTGGCATGAGAATCCCCTGGAGGGCTTGTTAAAACACTGTTCCTGGGTCCCACCCCAAGAGCCTGCAGTGCTATAAATGAGCGAGGGGCCCAAGATTCTGAATTCGTAGCAGGCTCTCAGGTGAGGCTGATGCTTCCAGCCCTTGGTCCATTCTTGGAGCCCCCTTTTCTTTTTAAGCCTGTTTATTCTTTTGTAAAGAGGTGTTTTCGAAGTCCGTAATTACTGTGAGAATTGAGAAAATGAGTATATGTAAAGCTCACAGCCAGTGACATTGTAATTTTACTATTATTTTGTTTTTACTAATTATTTTTACACTCACAAATCAGGGTCTGCTAGGATCACTTGATATTTGAAAGTTGAGCCCATGCACTACACTACTCTTCTGTAATGAAATAACTATCTTGGATTTAAACTATTAAAGAATCTTTCAACTTAAAGTCATTCTGGACCAGTGAGGATAGATGTATCTCCATGTGTGCAGTCAGTTTTACTCCTTAATCAAGTACTTCTCCCTTTCAGGGTAGTTTAGAGCAGATATTGCCTGCACCATTCATTCCTCCACAGCCTGCAGAAGATGGTTTACACCTTAACATACTCGCCCAATGCTAAAAGTGTGCGTGGTACCTTCGTGTGACACAAAGTGGGTGTTTTGGAAACACAGGCTTTTGCGTTTGGACATCAGCAACAAGGGGGAGACAAATCTTTCCCGAGTGGTGGATGCTATGAGGATGACACTTCTGTTTTAGGATTAGAAATTTTAATAAATGAAACTCTAGGCTGCTCCAACGGATAAGCTTTGATGGGATAGGAAGGCTAAAGCTTTCAAAACCTAGGATTCTAGTTCAGATGCCATATTCCTTTGTTCTACCCCTGAAATATTTCCAGATTCTGTTTCCAATTGCCAACGTGTGTTAATTGCTCTTGTCTTCGATGCTTTGATAAGCCATAATTTTCAAGGACTTGAATGAGTTTTGATATTAAATATCAAATGCTGTGGTGGTTTGATTTTGAAGAGCTCATCGTGATGTCTAATTCAGGTTTCCTGAGTGTCTTAATTAGGATTCTTTTGTCACAAGGAACAGAGTCATAATCATGTCACCTCTTCAAAAAAAAAAAAACAGGTTTATTGTAGGAGACGTTGGCAGGCTAGGAAATGAGGCAGCTTCAGGTGCCTGTCCTCTATGATTTCTCCTGCACATTCACTGTGTTCTCTTCTGACTGGCTTCTTCTGCCACTGCTAGATTTATTTGTTCTCCTCCCTAAAAATTTTGGCTCACCCGCTCTTCTTTTTGCTCAGGGCACCTCAACTCCAACTCCTAGCATTTTTTCATCAGCTGTCCCTGCTTCAACACACTTAGACTTTGTTCCCCAATTCCCTAGTATAAATAAAATCCATTGGTATGAATCATCTTTTCTATTGGTAAATTGCAAACCAAACTTCTGGATTGACTGCCCTTGGTTCAGATATGTTCAGACTTGCGGTCTATTCAGCTGTAACGAGAGCAGTGTCAGGTGGTACAAAACATGCCCACCCCTGGATAGGACCATGGGAGTTTTGCTCAGAAGGGTAAATGAGTGGGCAGACATGACTGGTCCTCACCCAGTGTTGAGGTTTTGCAGTGTAGGGCCAACTGAATTGGAATGGCAGCTGAGCATGTGGAGTCAGATAAAGCCCAGAATTCCTCCCCACCCCACCGTCTGCAGTTGCCTCGGATTTATTGTGGGAGCTCCATGTGGTGCAAGCATGCCTGCTGGCTCAGGCTGCTCCTCACAGCAGCAATGTCCCTCAGGGTGGAGAAGCCACATGGAGCCTCTCAGAACCTCCTTTTGTCTCTTCCTCCCTGCTAAAGTTTGAGAAAGGCCCTGTCCAAGCAGCTGACTTTGGGGCGGGGAGCAGCAGGTATCTTTTCCCAGGTTAATCTCAGTTTCAATGGGCTTGAACTATAATTATAATGGCCAACATTATAATGAACTATAGAGATACCACAACTATCACCTAATTGAGCTTCTCTTTGTTTGCCTCTGTGTTTTTGTGAGGCAGTCATGTTATCAAAAAAGAGGGATCTGGGAAATAAACTGGTAATTCACTCCCCTTATAGTTGGAGCATGGGAAAACTCACTAGTATGTACTAGAAACCTGGGAACACACGAGCATGATAGTCTTACACCAATGTCTGCATCATGGGCTTCATCTGGGAACATCTCCACTTTGATTTTTATTGAGGATATCTTCTGCCCACAGTTCTTACAGGGAACTTTTTACTCTTTGATGTACACTGTAACGTGGTCCACTCCCTGAGGTACTGCTGCTTGTCCTGTTACAGTCCCCACTTCTCGCTGCAGCAAGATGACTAGTCAGAGTTTCCATTCTGATTTTATGACCCTGGGAGGGATGGGGGAGCTCTGTGAGGTCATTTGTCTGTGTTCAGCTAGGGTAGGGTTGTTCCCTAATCATGTAGTCAAGTGTTTGGTCTGGTCTCATTTCAAATGTCTCAAGAAATGAGGCCCTGGGACCTCTCTTTGGAAGCTATTCTGTAGCCTGATAACTCTCAGTGTGATACTTTTTTGCATGTGTCTAATATTCAGTCTGACACAAGAAGGCTATAAAGAGCTGAGTCTGTTTAAGGTAGTTCTTCACCTAGAAATGATCTCATAATAGTCATTTTTGTTATAAATCTTCATCCAGCATGGGAGTTCAGTGCAAGTTACAGTGAGACCTAGGGACTATTTATCCTAAAATGCAAGAATAGCCCCCAAAATGAGAAGTAATGCTGAAAAGCTAATCCATCTACCAACAGTTTGTCACGTAGTAACCATTCTATGTATGTTATAATATTTCACATTGCAATATGTGTTTTTGCTTACGTGGTGCTAAATGCAAAAGCAGAGAAGATTCTGCTATTGACTGCTTAGCACAAAATTCAAAAATTCACAGCTTTCCTCTCTGAAACTGCTCTGACAATTGCCTCTCATTCCATTTTCCAAGGATTGAGATCTTGACCTGTATCTTTCTCCTGTGTGGGATCTATCTGTAATGTTGGTCACAGTTGATGGTGGGAGGTTAATTATTGCTGAGAAAAAGATCTCAGCAGACGGCTGAGAGAGGGAAAGAAAGGGGAAGGGAGAAGAAAACAAGAGAAAGAGGAGAGAGAATAGGAGAAATAGAAATTGAGAATTAGAAATAGAAATGTAAATAAAAGAAAGAAGGGAAAGATGGAAGTGGATAAAGGGAATGAGATAAAGAAAGAAAGAAAAGAAAGGGCAGGCAGATTCGGGATGTGTAGACTGGTTTGCTATCAATCGTTCCTTTGAAGTTTCACTTTCTGGATCCTTCCTTTGCTGTAGGAACCCGGTTCTCAAAGTGCGGTTCCCAGACCCGCGGCATCCGCATCACCTGGGAACTTGTTCAAAACACAGGTCACGTGGCCCCGCCCCAGACATCCTGAATCAGAAAAGCTGGGGAAGGGGACCCAGCTATCTGTGTTTTCAAAGGCCCTCCAGCATGCTCAGGTTTGAGAATCACAGCTATAGGTCATTTATAGGGACCTATATAGGGACTTCACCTCTACTCCACTACGTGCCTTCTCTAGCTCTCTGTCCAACAGAGGCAGAAGTTGACTCACAGAAAGTTATCTCTGGCCAGGGGACAGGCTTCATTTCAGATACTCACCCAGGAAGGCGAAGTTGGTTCCTCTTGACCACACACCATGCCACATGTAATATACAGATTCCTTATCGGCACAGCCTATCCCTGAGCCATGCAAGGTAGGCAGGGCGTCAGGATATATCTCTCAGTTCTTCTTCCATTTCCGCTGTTGACACATCATGGCCAATGAGAGAGTAGGGATCATTAAAGAGTTTATATTCATCTTTATCTTATCATTTAAAGCACATTTTACAACAAGGAGTTCTGACAATATAAAAGGTTGTACGTTAAATAACCACTCAAATTAGCACCGTTTCATTTCCATTCATTCACACACTTCTCTTGTCTTGCTCATGCCATGACAGTAAATCCAAGCCACTTTAAGCAGATATTGGAAATATAAGCCTAATAGTTTTTGGTGCTCTTATGATATAATTATGACTTAAAGTCAAAGTCCTCATATCAGATCATATTGTTTAAGGTAAAGAGATGTGTTTATTAAAAGAGGAGAATTGGAAATGTAAGAGTCCTCCTTCATCTTCAGTGTGGGCTATAGTTGTTTGAGGATTTGTTCTATTGCACGCTGATAAATATTTATCATGGTTAAGTGAACAATCATTTGGAGACAGATACCGTTTTATGATGCAGCTTCTCAGGGCATCCTAATTGTGACTCTGCCTTGCCGTTTTATGTTTTATCGGAATATGCAGGCATATACTTTATGAGGTTGGGTAATGAAGAGAGAGAGACCCCAATAAACGTATTTGCTAAGAGTAATGGTTATCTACAGCTCAGCCACCCTCAGTTAGCATAGCCTCCATTACACAATACAAGGCAACCAGTTCATAGCTCAATTAGACCTAACTTGCTTCATTTTTAGGCATTATGTTATTCTAAATTAACACTATATTTCATATTCTCCAGGTCTGACTATTAACCGGATTCTGGAACCTTCGGGGTTTATTATTTAGTAATCCCTGAAGCTCTCAAGTAGGCATTTTTAAATTCATGCATTAGAACAGATTAAAAATTAGAAAGGCATGTTAAATAACCTACTCCCTTTCTTTTGCTAATTGTGCCAGCAGAAGTAAAAAAAAAATGCAAGTGAGGTCAGATCTGATAGGGCACAAATGAATTTGCTACCTGGCTTACTGCTGATCGTTGCTGAAATAGGGGTTATTTAAATTAGAAAATAATTTTTGAAATCTCTGTAGCATGTCAAAGAGCCACAGTCCAAGCACAGAGACTAGGATTTTTTTTTTTTCTTTATGCTTTAAAGTTTTCTGCAACAAGAATAGAATGTACGCTGGAGGAAAAAAAAGGCCTCGGTACAGATAAAAGTGACAAGACATACAAATGTTTTGAAAATGGTGATTCGTTAACCCCTAGAAAACATCTCTATGTTTCTTGTTGCACAGTCTTCATCCTTAGTTGTTCAGCAGAAATAGGAAACTTACCTGAAAACCTTAATTCACAAAGATCATTCATGATGAGTTAGTGCATCGGTTGCTCTTTTGCTTTAATATTTTTTTTAGGAAAGATTCTAACAAAGCTGACTTTTCCGGGTCCCCATACACTAACTCATTTCACTTCTTTCTCTTTTTCCTTCTTCTATGACATATGAAATCACTGTTTTTAGAGAATAGAAGATTCTGCCTTCATTATACAAGCTTTGGGATACTACGAACCCTGTCACCTATGCGGTCCTCGGTGAGGCCAAATACACGCCTTGCCCTCTTATCTCCAAATGCAGCGTTTCCTTCTGGTCCACTGACCCTTATCCAGGGTCATCTTCCCCCCAGGGGACATTTGGCAATATCCGGAGGCATTTTTGTTGCCAGGCTTCGGGGAGGTGGTGAGAGAGGAGGAGGAATGCTAAAGGCATCTAGTGGGTAGAGACCAGGGATGCTGCTCAGGAATTGCACAGGAAAGCCCCCCACAGCAAAGAAACCCAGCCCACAAATGTCAATAATTCCCATATTGAGAAACCCTCTTCTAGCCACACCTAACCATTGGAAGGTCACCAACCTGTCCTTTGCACGTGTAATGCTCTTGCTTGCCTTGAATTCTTCTTAGCTAATTCCCGCTCATGCTCCCAGACACCCCTAGCCCCATGAAGAAATCTTTGCTAAGTACCATAGTGTCTTGTGGCAAAGCCTGCCCTCCCTTCTCTTCTGGACAGAGTCTCCTTGATCAAACTTTAGTCAGCTCCTCTGAGCCCGCTTCTCAAATAGGCCAAGACCTTGGCCCTACCCTTGCCAAGTCTGCATAGTCCAGTCTTAGCACAAATCCTAAGTCAATTTAGACAGAATCCCCCTCCACCCTTGATGTCTCCTCTTAGTAACTTTTCATCCACCGATGACTCATCCTGGGCTTTAAATCCTAGTACTCCTGTATTCGGAGTTGAGTCCAGTCTCTCTCCCCTGTTGCTATTATCTTGACACCCATGGAAATAAATAGTTCTGACTAAAGTCTTCTTTACTATTTTAACGAATTTCAGGCTAATTCTTTCTTTAAAACACCCCACCTACTGCACTACCAACTCTTCGAGGGTCAGGGCCATGTGTTGTTCAGAGCCAGACAGATGGTACCCAGGCTGGATAACACCCCACCTACTGCACTACCAACTCTTCGAGGGCCATGTGTTGTTCAGAGCCAGATAGATGGTACCCAGGCTGGACGTCTAAGAAATGTTTATTGAATGAAGATGAGAGAACATTCAGGGGAATTAGGATGTATATATCAACGTATTCATAGTCCCAAACTCTAAAGGATAAATTTTACCCAGTTCTTTGTCTTCTCCCCTACATCTAGGCGTTTTTGAGCCACAGCCTGGATGCAAGTATGAATAAACTTCCACCATTAAGTGCCTGAATTATTTAAGCACTGCCAGTGATTCTGTATAAACCATACATTAGAATGTATTGCATGTGCCTACACTTCAAGAGCGCCCATCAGCCTACCCTGGGTGACTTGATGTTGCCTCTTAGTGCCACGTCAATACTAGAGTATTTTCAAATATTGCACGTGGCTGAAGCCTTTGTGTTCAGGCTTCTACAGGCATTATCCGTTTGTAAAACTAGGCCCCAATCTATATGTCCAACGCCATTCCTAGACCCCCTTTGATAATCCTCACTGAGCAGACACACTCGATACATCTTCGCTAATGGGTTCTGACTTCATAAAATGTATTAATGACTTCTTTTTGAAAGTAAGAGTGCTTTGAATACGAGTCTTTATGGCTTTAGAAGTTCATGAAAGCAAAAGCAGAGTATTTCCCCTGGTGTTTGTGTGGTAGAGGAATAGACATATACCCAGGGCCTGTGCATCTATTTCCTGTGATTCCAAATTTCACGCTGCCTGGTCAAATCAGGCCTCTCCTGATTTGCAGTCCTGTCTGTCTGATGTTGGCGGATTCCTTCCTTCCAAAAGGCTTATAATCATTCCATTTGAAAATAGCTTTATCACATGACACAGAAGACAGAAAGGAAAATCTGGAATTGGCCTACTGGGTGCTTTAAAAAGCATCATCTCACTCAATCCTTGCAGCAACCCTGCAGCAGAGAGTTATTATTATTAGCCCCCAGTTTGTAGATGAGAAAACTGATGTTCTAGGAAGAGGGTGTGGTTGAACTTGAGCCCTGGACTAAATCCCAAGACTTTACATGGTCTATCTCTCTCTACCCTGCTCTCAATCATAATGGTGAATGGAAGAGAAGCAACAACTTTTTCCTTCAGGAATTTTTGAATAGTTGAAAGATTTTCTTGAAGGATATGAAGAAACTGTGGCTTCCTTGGCTACAATCCTCATTAGAAGTGCACCTTGTCTTTATGGAGATTTGTTTTCATCGATTCTTCCACTTACAAGGAAGTACATTAGAGTGATGCCCAAAGTAGCTGGCACCTGGCTGACATTTGGTGATTAAGAATGCTTGACTTGGGTTCTGAGATATCTAACACACTCTTATAGGTAACACCTATAGATGTATAGCCCTTCCTCTTCAACTACAAGGGCTGCATGCCTGAATCCCCCATGTTTATTAAACTTTCAGTTGAAGACACAATGGGTTGACGGACTAAGGTCCCTAGTGGAGCCCTGCACATATGTTATTTATGACCCCTGTGAACCAAAAAGACTGACTTCAATTAATGCATTTTCAACTAGGGTCTGGATATCCCCAATTTTCCCTGGTGGAGGGCCGATGCCAGAGTTTATTAGAATTCATAGGAAATCGAAGCACATTTTCTTAGAGTCAACTTTTTAGTTACTAAACCACATTGATTAGAGCAAAACAACCACAAAAGTTACCTAGTAGAATGCCTCTTTTGTATGATTTTAAAAAGATAGAACATGAGTGTTTAAACACACTTCTGTCCCTGGGGATATTCTTTGCTATGAGAGCAACATGCGTGGAAGAGTTTGAAAGCCCAGCCATAAGGACATCATATTATTCATTTTTATTTGCCATCTAGAGCTTGCCAGAAACCTTTTTAGATCTCTCTCCTCAGAAGTTTCAGCAAGATGCTAGTAAATGTATGTTGCTTTGTTGCAGATAATGTATACCTTGAAAAGCAATTATTTGCCCCTCTCTTGGGTCCTCAACTCAGATGTCGACTACCTTCCTGGTTTTGTGGCTGGGCACTGTTGACCCGCACCTCTGGGTTTTTACCACAAACCGCCCCCTGCAACACAGCCCTTCGTATACCAAAGGGATAGCCTTATATATATATATATTCCAGTTAATTTTCCTTCCATTTCCTTTATCACTTTCAAGTCCCATTGTAAAAATATGCTGCCTTTTCTGTGAGCCACCATATATCCCTGTTTTAGCCTCACTTTTCCGATTTCCTTTTTTCTCAGATTATCCCCAACTGGCGTGACACATATGTGCTGTAACGGATTCTCATCTTTGTTTAACATGTACAGAGAACCAAAGACATTAGTCCCCCCTCATCTACGGGGCAGGGGGCAGGGTACTAAGACCCCCAGTCAGGCATTCTAAGACCCCCAAGGATGCCTGAAATCATGGATACTACTGAACCTTATATATACTATGTTTTTGGTTTTTGGTTTTTTTTTCTATACATACAACTTTTTCACTTAAAGAAGCAGTTTAGATATTTGGCATATCTGAGTTGCCAGCATCACTACTCTTGTGCTTTGGGGCCATTATTAAGTATAATAAGGATTACTTGAACACAAACACTGCAATACCGAGACAATCGATCCCATAACCAAGATGACTGCTAAATGACTAATGAGCACATGTACAGTGTGGATATGCTGGACCAAGGGATGAGTCACATCTCAAGATGGAGCAGGACAGCATGAGATTTCATCACACTACTCAAAATGGCATGCAATTTAAAACGTATGAATTGTTTATTTCTGGGATTCTCCATGTCATATTTTCAGACAACAGTTGACCGTGGTTAACTGACACCGCGGATAAGGGGCACTACTGTAGTCATAGAGGAGTATTTCAGGTGGTAGGCACTCTTCTGGGTCAGCGCAGGTGGTGGTGTTCCCTGAGACATTTAGCAGTGTCTGGAGATATTTTTGGTTGTCACAGCATGTTAGTTTTGGGGAGGACACTGCTACTTGGCATCTAATAGGGAGAAAACAGGAATGCTGCTAAGTGTCCCATGGTACACAGTGAAGCCCCCCAAACAAAGAATTAGCCAGCTCCAAATGCCAATAGTGTCAAGGTTGAGAAATGCAGATTCAGGGGAAGCTACGATTTCATTCTTCTCTTCACGACTGTAAATTATTAGTCAAGCTGTGAATACCCTTTCTCTTCTTAGACTAAAGTTGTGGTTTAAGATATGCAAAGTTAAATCATGTGATATTAGAAACAGTCACTGGAGCTCAATGATCTGAGAAATTTACTCTTCCCAGCCGGCAGGAAGGCATCTCTCTCTCTCTCTCTCTCTCTCTCTCTATATATATATACATATACACACACACACACACACATATATATATGTATATATATGTATACACACACACACACACACATATATATATATGTATATATATGTATACACACACACACACACACATATATATATATGTATATATATGTATACACACACACACACACACATATATATATATGTATATATATGTATACACACACACACACACACATATATATGTATATATATATATTTAGAATTTAAAGACAGTTTAGAAATGGGAAGGCCAAGGGTTGGGGCTGGGGTTAAAGGGATCCCCTGGAGACCTGTGGAGAGCATGATCCTGTATACGAGTTTCGGCCACAGACTTGAGTGCTTCTGCTAATACTTTATAAAAAAGCCACATTCTTAGGGCATCTTTTCCTCCTTCTCCTCAAACAATACCCTTCACTTTGTCAAAGGAGCAGCAGCCTTCACCGAGAAATGTTAGACAACACGTCAGTCTTGTTTTCCGTTGCTTTGCTCCCGTATCCATTTGAAATTCAGTGCAAACCCATAAATTCCACTTTGCTTCTGGTAGCAGGCTGCATGGTGTGTATATTGAGCATTAGAAAAACAGTAAATCCAGCCCATTTATTCACATTAACCAGCAAAGGCATCCTGCATGCCCACGTAAGTACTGGAAATTACCGGCATGGCCTTCTAGACCATGAAAAGATGGAAGCATATGGCAGAATTCATATGTGAACAGATTGCTTTTTCTCATAAGAACGCTTTATTAGAATATCAACTATTATGGCTTGCTGAAGGTACTCTTCCTGCTCTTGATTTAAGCCTGGAGTCACCCTACCACACTTTTTTTTTCACTGCATTCTGCTATGTATCTCATACCTACTCCTTGCTGTTTCTAAATGGCCTACTTAAACCTTGAGGTGGGTCCTTCAGTTTCCCATAAATTAATAACACATCTATGAATATTTCCCAGCCAATTTTAGAAGTCCCCGTCTGTTCCAATACCAGGACCATAAAAATGGGGGATAGATAAAGCAACCTTCTTCTTTCAAATGCTCTTCCAATATGAAGCAAAATATTATTAATCTAGACTGCCTGCTACTTTCATTTACCATGTTCGCTGCTCATGGGATTACAGGCACAAAGGTTTCATAAATTTCAAATGAAATATGAGCATTTGTTGTCAAAATACTGTTAAGCTATGAAAGCCCTGCTAGTACTAGCTCCATTTTTTAAAATTATTATTATTATAGTATTTATATCCACAGGCATTCACAACTTCTTCCCCTATTCCTTTTTAGTTCTCTCTCATGTTCTTCTCTTGTTTTATAAGCAAGAAATAGGAAATCAGACAGACAATGAGTGAATTTTTGTCTTACTTGCCATATCAGCGTTGTCTGCATGCTATGATGTTAGGGGGCACATTGATGCCCTTGTTTGTGATCGGAGTGGCTTGTCTTTCATGCTAGAGGTAGGTCATAGGGGGTTTAGCTGACTGTATCAGATAGAACCATGAAGGGCCCACCTGTGAGGCCGTGGCCTGCCAGGCAGGGTTCAGGGGGCTGGATCGGAGACCGCAGAGCCAAGCTGGGAAGGCGGTCTTTGTGGAGAGCAGCCAAAGTCACAGCTGGAAGGAGAACAGCATATTTCAAATCAGAGGGCCGATGCACAGAAAGATCAAGGAAATGAAGGCGAAGTTGTTAGCCAAGATAATCGAGAGCCAGACAGAATGAATCCATGGCAGATATAAAATCAAATAAAATAATAAAATGAAATAAAGTCATCTATTGAGAATTGACCAGGCGCCAAACGTTTTAATGACCCAGGAGTATGCACCAGACATTCTATGGAAGGGCAGGTGTGACTCCTTGCAGGTGCTGCACTGAGTCCAGTGGTCCTCAAAGTGGGATCCCCAGACCAGCAGCATCAACATCACTTGGGAACTTATTAGAGATGCAAATTCTTCTTATTTTTTTTTAATTTTGGGATTAGTTCAATTTTATTACAAAACAAGACAGTATAAAACGTTCTATAATTTTAGTAGAAAAATGTTGCAGGACGTGAATATAAGATAAAGGTATGATTCCCAAACAAGGCTGTTTTTCTTTTTTTTTCCCAGCAGAAAAAAATTATTCTTTATTAAGAAAATTTAGAGATTCAAATCCTTGAGTCCCATCCCAGGTCTTTTAAGAATCTCTTGAAGTGGGGCCTGCAGTCTGTTTTGAGAAGCCCGCCAGGTGAGTCTGATGCTCGATCAAGTTTGAGGTGCAGCAGGATTAGAAGGGACAAAGTCAGAATCGGAAATATGGTGCTACTGCCTGTGGGCTGCGTGCCTTTGGGCAAGTCTTTTAAACCCTTTATGCCTGGCAGCTTCCTCCACAAAGGAGATAATAATATCTGTCCTTCTGACCTCACAGGGTTCATCTAGAATGATACTGACCACAAGACAGCAGCTAAGCACCATGTTACCGTGGCTGTACCAGACAGTGTGCTAAGTAAGCACTCATTCTCCGTTTTGATCCTGACAATAACCCATGAAGTAGCTATTATTGTTACCTCTGGTTTAGCATTGAGAAAACATAGAGTTTTAGTAATCTGCCTAAAGCCATGCTACTCATTGGCAGGAATCACTCCAGGTCCTTCCTTTCAAAGCTTGTGTTAATCACGAGTTGCTACATTATTTTACTAGATCAAGAGAGATGATGTGTTTGAAAGGGCTTTATGAATTATAAATGCTACATAAAATAACGAAGTGGTATTATCATTGTCGTTATACACATACATATTTTTAATTAACTCTCTCATTGGCGTCTTTCCTTGAACTTTCTCTTATATGGGATTCTTTGGCATAAGACGGTCTCCTTTATCAAATGAATTTATAACCTGACCTGGGTCAAATAGTACAGATTGGGTCTGGATTCAGATACTGGTAAGGAGGAAGATGCGCGTGTGGTTCTTGAGAGCTTCCACTTAGGTTTACTACTGATAAGTAGAAGGGAGGAGATATGTGACCCAGATTGTTGGCCTTTGTCAGCAGAACAGAGTGTCAAAGGTTTACCCTGGTGTTTAAAATTAAAATTCATTTCATTCATGTTGCAGATTTCAAATCCTAGCTTTTTTTAAAGCTTTTAAGTTTAATTTACAATTCTTATTATCCTGTTTACAAGCCTGACAAATATTAGCAATAATTTTCGAGGAGCTCTAGAATAAGGTTTCATCTTATTCTAGATTTAGGTAACGACCTTAAAAATTATGCTGCATTCATAAATTTTTTTCTTTCCTTTTCAAGTACATTCACTGAAAAACTTACCAAGAATATAAGTAATTTGCATATATGTAATAAATTTAATTCCAAATATAATGAACCATAAGTTTTCTTAGTGTTCTGACACTTATAAATGTAGTAATATTTTATCTTACAAACACAATTCTGTAGTGATTACCGCTTACACATTTAAAATTGAAACTATAAGGCTAATATAAAATTTCAGAATATGGTCAACAAACATTTTCTGTAGAGTCAGATAGTAAATATTTCTGGCCTTGCAGCTCATATGATCTCTGTTACAACTATTTAACTCTGCCTTTGAATGAAAGTAGTCCTACACAATACATAAAGGAATGGCCCTGGATGTGTTCCAATAAAACTTTATTTATAAAAACAAGAGGTGGGCCAGATTTGGCCCATAGAATAATTTGCCAACTCCTGCTCCTGAAGACCAAACTCAGACATGGCAAATTCATAAGATAGGACATATGTGAAAATAGGCCAACACAGTAGCATTGTTTCTCCCATTCTGATTATCTCAATCTTTTTATGAAAACAATATTCTTATATTTAATTCAAATGCAGGTTGACTTGGTTTAAAGTTATTCTCTACCATATCTAGCTGTGTGTCCTGGAGCAAGTAATTTAACCTCTCTGTGTAAATTCTGTTCATCTTTAAAAGGGGATCATGATAGTACTTATCTGATAGGGTGGTTGTGAGAATGACATGCATCATATACGTGAGTCTTCCTGTAGTTAGATAATGTCTGTGCACTAAGAAACAATTATGTGATACCAAGCAATATTGGGGTTACCTTGCCATGTAAATTTTAGGTCTGCTTTCTCAGCATACTGAGGTTTTTTTAACAAGAGAGGCTTCTGGCCCAGATGTGATCTTATTTCTTCTCATGGACACCTGAACTTCTAGGATAACCATCTTTTTGTAGATCCAGTGATTATCAATGATCCTATTTCTTAAAGAGGACAGATCACCTTTTCTCTCTGCTCACTGACATCTGCACCCTCCACCAGAGGGCACTTTACTTAATTGAGATTTGCATTTCTTCGGCCTCTTTGTAATTTTCTGGCCAACTCCTAATCACCTTCAAACTTGACGGGATTCTGTACTCTGTTCATATATGTTCTGTCTCTCTAGACCACAAAATAATGTTGGTGTATCTCTCACTGGGTCATCTGACTTGCAGTCAAATCTAAAACAATGATTCTTAACTGAGGATGGCACTGTTCCCTCCCTTTACGTTTGGCATTTTTTATCATCCCAAGGTAAATAGGACAGTCTTCGCCTCAGGGAAGGGAGGTGGCTAGGGAAACAGGATGGAATACATGGGTGGTCCCTACAATAGAGAAGAGGCCTTCCTCAAGATGTTGATAACACCCCACTAGGAAACACTGCCCTAAGGTCATGTTTGTGATGCACAGTAATAAGTGGACCAAAGATGCTCACAGAAGGGTGCCCAAATCCTCAGTCACTGCAGCCCACACAGGTACGAAACCTGCTAGGTCCAAGAAGCAAGAAAATCATGAGCCTGGGGATGAGGCCAAGCCAGCACTCAAGTGTCTTTCTCCTTTACAGTACCATCCCTCACTGTTATCCCTCACTGTTATAACAGCTACCCTGTTATACTTACTTATTGTAGTTCTCGTGGCATTTCTGGGCCTGCAGTGGGCCTGGCCACAGCCACCTCATAGTTCTACATGCCACGGTCTCTAGTGCCAAGACTTGGAGAAGTGGTCATCGCTAGCGTGATGCTTGGCACAAAGCAGATGCCTAGCTGATATTTTTTGGATGATTTTAGCTATTGGAAGAAAACTAAACAGCACAATACCCAGAGGGTTAAAGTTTATTGAAAATTGACCCAGAGGACTATGATGAAAAGAATCTTAAAAGGCAACAGGCAAGGAACTGGCATTTATTAAAGGCCTTAAATGGACGCCATAGTAGACAGTATGGTGTCATGGGAAGAACACAGCCTGGAGCCAGGCTGTCCAGATTTGAATCCAGATTGCTTTGTATAGCTGTGTGTGGCCTTAGGCAAGTTATTCAGGCTCTCTGAGCATATTTTTTTTTTTTTTCCATCTTTAAACAAGGGATCATGATAGTATTTATCTCCCAGGGTGATTGTAAGAATGAGATGTTATACAAAGTACGTTTAATAGGGTCTGGCATGTAATGAGTGCCACATAGTAGGTGTTTGCTATGTTTGCTTAGTTACCTTTTTTGTAATCTTCCCAAGTCATCCCCCATTTGACAAGTGAGGACTCTGAACGTCTGATGGCCATATGGCAAGTGGCAGGCCTGGAATTCAAACCCAGGTCTGGTTTCTTCCATCCTACCCGCACCCCCCCCCGCCCACTGCATCTCTCCATTTACCTCCCTCATTGTTTCCTTCTGTTCTCCTTGGGGAACTTGGAAACCTAGAGGAGGAGGAGAGCTCGAAGAGAGCACACAAAGGTAATGTGTGCGAACCACATCATAAGCCAGGGAGTTCGGTGAAGGGCCCTTCAGGACCCAGTTAAGCATCACTGGCCATCGGAGATAGAGTCTGATGTGAGCCATCATTTGGGGATACAGTTTGAGCTTTTCTCAGTGATGGCTGTGCTCCTGGTGTATGGAGTGGAGAGGGAAAAGGTCCTGACAACCCACAGCTAGTAGAAAGAGGAGCAGGTGAAACGTTTTAATCTCTACGTAGAAAGCTAAAGGTAAGAAAAAAAAAAAAATGAATTGAGAATGGAAAGGAAAGATCAAAGAGGAATCAGATTTTTTGTAGACACATTTTCAGAACATATTTAGAGGTGAGCAGTGTGCTCTGGAGTCGGGGGAAATACCTGAAGGAATTGTCCAACCCCCACCCCTTTTTTAAATCCCACCATGGTCCCTGCAGGAGAAAGGGGCTGGGTTGAGGTTGAGGCCAGAAGCCTTTGCAGCGTTCACATTTCCCTGACACTCCACGCCCTGGGGTTCTGGGCTTCAGGAGGAAACAGCTGCCCCAAAGCCTCTCTTGTAAGTCAACATAGGAGAATGTTCTGCTCTTTCCCAAGGGAGTGGATCTGAAAGGCAGGTCTCTGGGATTATAGGATCCTGCAGTGATTAGTGGGATCAGAGAGGGCTCCCCTGGGGATGGGGTATTAGGCTAAGGGCTGGAGGGACCTTGACTTTAGCCGAGAGGAAAATCAAGAACTGAGAGGTGGGAGGAGGGACATCAATCTCAACTTTTTTCTTCTCCTGTTCTCTGTTCCTTCCAGACAAGAGCCTGTTCCTTCTCTATGTGTGTCATAACTACCCTCAGTCACCGGGCAGCCCATCCACCTGTTTGCCCCACATCCTAATTTCTGCTTATCCTCCCACTCTCCTGTGAAAACTGCTCACAACATAGAAGTTAAAATTGCTAACAAGATCTTCATAGGGGAGATTTAAAATTCCAGAAACTCCAAATGTTTAAACTTGGGTGATGGAGGGGAAAAAGAAAAAAAGCATGTCTCACTTGGACTTCCTAAAGGGGAAGAATTTGCCTTATATTTTTCTTTTAATGCTCTGAATTTCTGACATGGTTGTGGGCAAAGAGGCAGGTATAATAGAATATTCTTCAAACATATGACTGCAACCATCTTACTCCTCAGTGTCAATGGGAAGGAGTTTGTGAACTTGATTCTTGTTCTTTTTTTTTTTTTTGATTGTGGTAAAATATGCATCCATAAAATTTACCATTTTTTAAGTATACAGTTATTGCATTAAGTACATTCATGTTGTTGTGCACCCATCACAATTATCCGTCTCCAGGAACACTTGATTCTTCAATCTCCCAGCTGTACGTTTAAGTTCTCCAGATGCTGTTTGACTCAGCTTGCTATGGTGGGAAGGGGCAGTTTGGGATTTTTCTTTAAACCACCAGCAGCTGCATTACCCTCACACAAAGACCTAACCCCTCTGAGCCTCAGTTTCCATCTATAAAATGGGAACAATGAAAACATTGTGCGATGTGAATTTAGTGAGATCACATACAGGGGGCGCTCTAGAGTTTGCTCCTCTCCAGCCCTTTCCCGTGAAGCTTGAAATAGTAGCACACCACCGACCTTCCCTTCTCATTTGTCTGCATCTTCACGATACTTGCTTTTATTTTCCATGTGAATAGTGTACAATACATGCAGTGCCAAGAAGAATGATAGTTTGTGTAAGTACTATGTGATCACCCACTGTTACTCAGTAACTCGTTAAGGCTTTGACGGGTTGACTTCGTATCTGTGGCTGCTCTCTCCATACAGTTTACGAAACTCTAATCCATAAAAGCTGTTTGAAATTTCCATTAGGAGATTTGCACAAGTGGTTAAAATTAGTCATGCATTCTTGGTCTAAACTGCAGGAAGGGTATCTTTACTGTGAAAATGATTATGACATGTTAAAACTGTGTAATAGTAAGCAGACAGTTTTCCGAGCTGCCGGGTGAGTCCTAGAAATGCTCTATTTATTTTCCCCCTATTGATTCCTTTCTTTCAGGCAAGACTGCCTGTGCGTTGACTTGGAAAACAACTGAGGCCCAGCAACCCCAAAGCATTGACATTATGTGGCTTCATTTGTGAGCCCGGCTGACTCTTTTATTTTTTAAATTGCTTCTTCCCCTAAAACATGAAGTGTATTTATTTTTTTTTTTTAAGACAGAGCCTTAAAAAATAGCCACATTCCTGGTTTTCTCAACCTATCCCTCTTTTAACATTTCTAGAAATGCAACATTGCTTCTAAGGTTAGGGCAAAGGCTTTTGCGTGTTGAAAATCAGCTGCCTAGTTTATTTAGTTACTTATTCCTGTTTAGCGCAGCAGTGTTTTTAGTGTTAGAGAAAAGGCTGCGATTCGCTACGATATTAAAAAGCCAACCACTTATGTTTTCCAAAGCCATTTGCATTCCGTCTGACGGCCGCTAAAAATGTATGTGGATTTTTCGTCTGAGAGGTTTTCGCTATGCATATTGTTTACATTTATCAAACGTTGTCCTGCCCAGTACTTTATATTCATTGTAGCTTCTGGACCTAGCTGACAACCTGGTCTATATGAAAAACAAAACAAAACAAAACAAAGCACAGAGTCAAAGGGTCTTCTTTTGAGAGAATATGAAAACAGGGAAGGCAGACGTGGCTGTCAAAATGGGCAGTGTTCCTGAGCGCAGGTTCTTTGTTCTGTCATCAGTTTGTCAGTTGTCAGTCAAGCCCCCTCTCCCACTTCCACACTTGCTAAGCAAATGTGAGAACCCAACTCCGGCTCTGCTCTCAGCCTGCAATTGTGCAGCTTAAAAAACCTGGGAGGATTTTGTGAAATAAATACTTGAAATAACAGGAAAGGACTGGAAAAAATTGATATTGTTTGGGATCACCCGAAAAAGGAGCTTAATATTTATTTGCTTTCTTGATTCTGGTTCTTTGCATTTGGTGACTTTGTCTAATGCCAAATATACCACCAGAGTATGTTGCTTTTGTGAACACTTAAATTGAGAACAAGAAGAATAAAACAAAACCCTATTCCTGCAATTCTTGAACTTTGCCACCAGGTGGTGGTAGTGTATCTTGATGAAAGAATCTGACCTTTTAGGTATAGGCATTCATTCATTTATTCCCTAAATAGCATTTATTGCATGCGAAGCATGGTTTAGATGCTGTGGATACAGCAATGAGTAAGATAGGTTTTTATTCTCAAGAAGCTTACTGTCTAGTGGCATATGCTTTGTCTGCAGTTGGAGATGGCAACTTTTTAGACAGAATTCACCCATATTTGATCATAACCATAATTATACCTTGTTTACAAAAATATATCTTTATTTAACACATTCACATCTTATCTAGCTCCATATTTAACAAGGTTTTCAAAAAGAAAATGCCTTAGATACATATGTGTATCTTTTTAAATTATTTTTTCCTCATTTGACTCTATATTCTTTTTCAGATCATCAAGGCAAGCTTTTTGAAGTCAGTTGCCTTTAACTCATAATTATACCTTGTTTACAAAAATACATCTTTATTTAACACATTCACATCTTATCTAGCTCCATATTTAACAAGGTTTTCAAAAAGAAAATGCCTTAGATACATATGTGTATCTTTTTAAATTATTTTTTCCTCATTTGACTCTAGATTCTTTTTCAGATCATCCAGGCAAGCTTTTTGAAGTCAGCTGCCTTTAACTTTCCCGCACGCATGCACACACACACACACACACACACACGTATCCTTGGACATACTTATCATTGTTTTCCAGAGCACCTGTGGCCATTTTCTGCCTTTGCTGTTGGATTAGGCATTTTCTCCAAGAATCTCTTCTTCGGGGGGCACCTTAGCCCATCACGATTCCATCTCACATTTCTTTCTCTCTATAGTGAAGGGCTCCATCTCTCTATAGCTTTCTCTGGGCCCTAACTCTTTTTCAATTTTCATTTCTCTTTCTCGACCTTTTCATTTGTCAACAGGAAAGAAGCTGCAGGGGAGGAACAGGAGAACTCAGCATCTGTAAAGTGTCTCTCTGGCTTGGTATTTGGTGCCATATGTCTCAGAGGTAGATGTTTTTCCACTTACGGGAGCATTGAAACTTCATTCAGGAGAGGGAAGACCCTTTTGGCCATTCTTCCTCAAGCCTGAAATCTCCCTTATGCCCCCTGTTCATACCTGGTGCTGATGTGATCATCACCTTTTCAGAAGATTCTCCCTAGCCCCTGGCCTATAACTTTGCAACTGAGTTAGCTAGAAACTGCCTTTGGAAGTGAATCAATCAGTTACCCAGTAGGCCTAAAGGGACCATAGTTCATGCAAACCATTGCGTATTTTAAATAGATGACAAACTTATTTCCTTTCAAGAACAAAGTGTTTGCATAATTGGCATCTGGGTTGTCACGACAGCCTTGCTGCCATGTTTATTCTGATCACTCAAATAGTCTTAGTGTTAAAGGGGCTTATTTTTGTCTTCTCACCCCTTCTCACCCTTTTCCACCCCTCACCTCTGTTCGGAATATTAGTCATTTGAGAACAAAAGCATTCCTCAGATATCTTAAAAAGCTACAGCTGTCAGACGTAACCTGCATATTAAATTTTTTCCCCCAACATTTGTGTAAAACCTCCCAAATATATGAAAATAGGCATGCAGTGTATAAAGCATCGTCAGTGTGTACGTGTCCCTCCCTCTCACCTACAGCATCGCATTTTTTATGCATGCGCACCGGAGGTACCAGGCGTCTTCACGGGCTAATTGTCCAGGCTTCCTTCCCCCTGGAATGTTTGCATCCTAGAGTCTGCGAGTCAGACCCCTACTGTGTCAGGGGCAGAGTGGGGAGTGAGGGCTAGGTGTGCTCAAAACCATGGTGTTCAGGTTATTCAAGTTTGAAACCTGTTCCCCGTATTCTATAGCTGGCACTCTTTTATATCTGTTGACTGAGAAGTATTTACTAATACAAGGCCACTCTAAGTTAAATAATCACCTGAAATAATTTAGGAATTTATTGGTTAGCGTGTTTACCTACATTGAAAAGAACGATTAATAGTCACTTTATTATGTGCCAAGGAAGAGGGTAGTGAGATAATGCCTTACATGTATGATCTTATGTAATGTTCCCAACAAGTCTTAGCTAGGTCTTCATTATCATCCCTGGTGTGTAAATTGATGTTTGGGGAGATTAAGCAAGGTGCCTGAGACCATAGGTCTAGGATATGGTTAAGCCAGGATTTATACCAACATGGTCTAAACACCGGAGACAGTGTCCTAATATGTATGTAGAAATCTTGCAACTTGAGGTATCTGCCATCTCCAGTTTACTATTGCCATCTCGAAGAACAGGAGAGAATATTGAATATAGAAGTCGTTTATTCTCAGCTGCTCCTGTGTGGGAAACTGGGATGCCTCTCTCTGGGAAGCGCCCAATTCAGACCTCAACAGCCAGAGACCATCCTGAGGAAGGGTGCTCTCCTCTGAAACATGTCATTGTGGGTTCCAGAGGAAACACGGCTCTCCCAGGGACTGCTGCAGGCTGCGAGATGCCTGGATGTAGGCGTGGGAGTGCAGGAGGTCCCCTACACTCACTGTAAAGTGCAGGCTTAAGAGCAAAGCCCCCCTCCCCACTCCAATCAGGCCCCTCTAAAATTAGATGAACAGCGGGGTGAGTTTCTATTCTAAAGCAATAAACTAACAAGCAAAAAAAGAAACATTAAAAAAGGAATACTTTATAGCTTATAAAACATGCTCACATACATTATTTGATTCTCACTGCAACCATGTAAATTAGGCAGGTATTATTTTTACAGTTAGCTCCATTTCATAGTTAAGGAAACTGAGGCTCAGAGGTTTACGTTCTCTGTCACCCACATTCCGTAGCTAGTAAGACGATCTTGGTCTTTTGACTTCAAATCCTATAGCTGGCATTGCCAGATAAAATATAAGATATCCATTCACATCAGATTTTCAGGTAAACAACAAATAATCGTTAGTATAAGTACAGCCCATACAACATTTGGGACATACTTATACTAAAAAATATATCATATGTAATATACCTTTACTCAGAAATTTTTTTTAGTTTATCTGAAATTAGAATTTCCTGTCAAGTACATCTCGTACTTTTATTTTCTAGATCAGGCACCTCCCTGTGACATCTTTCTGTTCCTTCATCAATTCACCACACGGTCTTGATATTATCCTGTGATTCAGTAACTGCCTTGGGAAACAACATCAATTTTTGAAGTTACTGCTTGTTAAATACTTGCCACCTGCTGAAAGCTAGCACGTTTCACTGC
>NW_006434825.1:2868699-2922162 GCF_000325575.1 Pteropus alecto | reverse complement strand
TGTATTGTATATTTCACAGCGCCCAGCAAAGTGCTTCCCACGTAACAGACCCTCAGCTCAGACCTGTTTGCTGACTGCTGTGTTTCAAGAGCGATTCAAAAAAAAAAAAAAAGAGTTGAAAGCTCAGTGTCGTTTACGCGTCTATTTTGCCCTAGATGTGTTTTAAAATTTGTCAGGATCATAAACTGTGTTTCAAAACATGAAGATAAATCGGCCCTCTGACCTCTTACGAGGTGACATAATTCATCTGAAAGTTTTATCGCCCTGCGTGTCAGTTTGCAGTTCCCTACTATTCTTCCTATTCTTTTAACTCCATTAAAAATAGAAAAGCGCGGGGAGGGAAGGTGAGAGCGAAAACTGGCTGGTTATGCCTGCGTGGAATGTGTGGCGTTGAAAAGCAGGCAGCCCTCCTGTTAACACAATACTTTTATCCCGTAATCACAGCCTGCGGGAGACAAAATAACAATTCATCTGGAAAACGAGATTAACTCATTTAAGCTAAGCGGTGATCCCAGAGAGAAGCGTGTTGGTGTTGTCTGGCTGAGGGAAAACCCACGGATTCGGCCGTTCTGGTTCAGGGGGCCTGGGTCGCAGGCCCAGCCTGTCAGAAATAATCGGGCCCTGTCAGAGTCGGCCTTCATGAGATATGGGTATTACAAAGGAATGGTATTAATCTCCGACGCAGCCCTCTCATCTGACAAGGCCTGTATACCACCTTTTCTTCATCAGAACATCTCCCTGACCTCTTGCCTGTCCAGGCCACTCTGCCAAGAGATTCTCCGGTGAACATGCTGCTGTGTCCTTCACATTTTGGGCCCCTTCACAAGTAATAAAAATGAACTGCCGTGTGATCCGGCACCTGTTGGTTCATGTGGAATTTGCTTTGTGTCAGGCTTCTTGCTGCAAAGTGACAGCTTGCTTTCTTGCCAGCCGGGGCCAGGCATAGTTGTTTACTTTGTGCTATTTCACGTGTGTTCTTTCCCTGGCAGTAACTTTCCTGCAGGGATATCCCCCAGTTGACCTGCTTGTCTTTCCCACCTAGAGACCCGAGAACAGGTTTTCTACCCACATCTAATCACCCCCTCAAATCACCCAATGGCCTTGCAGTGGTTGGGGACTCATTTCCAGAATGGCATTGAGAATCAACAAATTGGATACACAATTAACCGCCTGGAGACTTGCTTATGGAAGCAGCACATTCAAGCAATGGGATGGCTGCTCCTGGCCTCTGCATGATTCCCCCCAGGGCATGCCCACCCCACCAAGCCATTTCAATATTGCTTTGCTGTGTTGCCCACACCTGACAGATGACAGAGCTCACCCATTCTCTTGATGTGATTAAACCTAAGGTACCCAAGGGTATGTGTATTTCTCCTCTCTCTGCAAAATTATATTTTCTGCTTGTTCATTTACTGGACCACAAGTAACTTATCTGTTTGCCGAGGCCAGATTTTAGGGCCTAATGGCCACTCAACAGGAATTTTAGTAAGTGGACGGTCCAAGTCTTAATAGGAGAATATTCCAAATGAGTTTTTTAAAAGCCAACTGGCTAAATTAGGCAAAGATTCTGAGTGTCGGGCTTTTTCTTACTAGTCTGGCCTTTGTATGAGAAACAACTATATCGTGAAACCTCTGGTGTTTATGTAAATTGTAATGTTCAAGGCGATGTGGATATATATACATTTTCAAATACATCACTGTCCCTTTCAAAAAAAGTTACCATTTCTGGGTCTCATTCAGTGATAGCCTGACTGAATAATGGTTTCAGCGAATAGGAGCAGATTGCTCACATGAGACTGTTTTAATGCTTTGGAGGGAAAGTTTAAGACTAGATGGCTGCAGCCATTCAGAGCTGTGTTGAATATTTAACAATTTTTTTGTGGATCCATCAACTAAGAAGACTATCAATTTTAGAGCATACAGCTGTTCAGGAATAATAGTTCGAAAGACCAGCCCCAAAGATCTTGGTGATTAGAGTGCGAACAGATGACGGAATGATAAACCTTAACACTTAAAAATGTGTTTTTATAGTCCCGTTTCTATATAGCATTGTCTGATAAATGTATTTGCGACGAACAGACCAAATGAAAGAATCTTCCATAAGGGGGCCCAACACTGTTTGAATATAAATATTCGTTCCGATTCCCTTGTTAGTGATTGACTATGAGTATTGATCAACGTTAAAGAATGAGCACACGGGAGCCTCCTGGAAGCCTACTGCTCACACACTCCCACTTATAAACACATGAGTATTGATCACAATTATTCTGTAAACATATCTTACAAATTCCCTCTATGCACACGCTCTTTAAGTTAATCCAAATTCAGAACAAAGCTCTCTTGGAAAGAGGAATAGCATTTCAGCAGCTGCCCTTCTGGACATTAAATCATCAGTAATCTGTGTTAGCTGGGCAAAGAAGCCTGAACCCCCTCCCGGTTGTGGGGTGCCTGAGCTCTCAGGTTCCTGTGTCTTGGATGATGGATGCCGTGTTGTGTTGTCTTAGGTGAGTATGTGTCCTGAGCATGAAGCCAATGCGCATTTGACTTCAAAATGTTATATGGATTAAAAGAGACTTAAGAGACAGAGCCCCCCAAAGCAATATGTGAAGCTTGTTTTAATTTGGGTTTAAGCGAACCTACCATCAAAGACACCTTTCTGTGACAATCAGAGAAATCTAAATAGGGAGAGGGTAATAGACAGTAGTAAGAAAGCATTAAATTGTTAAGGATAAAAATATTTTAAACAAAATTCACTTTATGTTAGAGATGAATTCCAAAAAATGTGCAAGCAGGATGATGGAATGCCTGGGATTTGCTTTAAAATAATCTAGAAAAAGTAAAGGGAGTCCAGAGTCTACAAATCAAAATTGGAAGATGTCGATGCTTCTTGGTTGACTATGGGTTTGTTTAACTAGTTTCTCTATTTTGAGGCATGTTTAAAAATTTCCATAATAGACTATTATCCAGAGGTCTCAAGAGATAGACTGCCAGGAATGACAGAAATAGCCACTATCCGATTCTAGACAGGGCATACTGTGAGCCGGAATCGACAGATAATTTCTGGTAACTGGCCCAGCAAAGTTTTGTCCTTTTGAGGCAGTTATTATTTGGTACTTGTTATGGGTTGAACTGTTTTCCTCCAAAATTTATATGTTGAAGCCCTAACCCCCAGCTCCTCAGAATGTGACTATGTTTAGAGATAAGGTCTTTAAAAAGGTGATTATATTAAAATGAGGCCATTCGGATGGGCCCTAATTCAATCTGAGTGGTGTCCTTATAGGAAGAGGACATTTAGACACACAAAGCCAGAAGCCCACAGAGGAAAGACCATGTGATGACACAATGGGAAGATAGCCATCTGCAAATCCAGAGGAGACCTCAGAAGAAACCAAACCTGCCACCATCTCGATCTAGGACTTCCAGCCTCCAGAACTGTGAGAAAATAGATTTGTTTAAGCCACGCAGTCTATGGTATTTTGTTGTGGTAGCTGTGGCAGACTAATGCATGCACTCCATGAGGAGATTTGAATATGAGGTGGTAAGATGGACAGAAAGACCTAAGGCCTGGGATTTAGGGGACAGGGAACCTGGCCAGTTCCCGGTTCTCTCTCTCAGTAGGAGGTCTCTATGTGTACACGTGTGCACGCATCCAAATTTTATTTCCATGAGATTGTATTTGGTCGGAAGAGGAGGAAAGTTGGAAAAAGAAGACAAAATGATGACTTCAGGAAACTGGATGAACCCAAAGCACTTCCTCGGGGTCCCCTTGTAGAATGTGACCCTCTCACACTGTTTTGCTCAATATATGTTAGGTTTTTTTTTCTCTTTCATTCAACAAACATGTCCTGACAGTCCTTTCTGTGTGAGGCACTGTTTTAGGAGTGACGTGAGGATGACAAGGAACCAGTTATTGAAAGTTGCAGTGGCAGAGTGTTCCAGGCAGAGGGGAGAAACAGTCACCAAGACTCCTGGAGATAAGGAGGAGCTTGGTAAGTTTGAGTCACAGAGGAGGTCCAGTGGGTCAGAGCAGAATAAATGAAGGGGAAGGTTCAAGTTGAAGGCTGAGAAGTGGGTAGGGCCAAATTGCACAGAGCCTTGTAAACCATGGTGACGGCTTGAGACTTTATTTTAGTTCCATTAAGGAGCCACTGGATGGTTATAAGCTAGAGAAAGATTTATATGATACAATATGGCATATGTGTGATATAAGATGACATATGATACATGTTTGATGTGATCTAAGATATTATACATGTCTTTTATAAGTGGTCCCCAACCTTATTGGCACCAGGGCCCGGTGCTCCTATGAGAATCTAATGCCTGATGATCTGAGGTGGAGCTGAGGCGGCGATGATAGCACCAGGGTTTGGCTGCAAATACAGATGAAGCTTCGTTCCATCACCCACTGCTCACCTCCTGCTGTGCTGCCTGGTTCCTAACAGGCTGCAGACTGATACTGGTCGGTGGCCCGGGAGTTGGGGGCCCCTGTCTTATATGATATATGACACATGTATGATATCATATGACATGGCGTGACTCATATCTGCTGGGTAGAGAATAGATCATCAGGGATTAGGGTTGGACACAGAGAGACCGACTAGATGATTTATCAGTGAGGAATGAGTTCAGCTACAAATTAGAGAAAGCACTAGTAAAATTAACTTAAATATATAGAGCTTTCTCTTTTCTTGCTTAATAAGAAGCTCAAAAGAAGGCTGTTGTTGGCCTTGTTTCAGTTGTCTCGGCAGCTCAACCCTTGTCAGAGTTCTGAGTTTGAACTCTGTGATTCTCTACATCATTCCTCCGGGGTCTCGGATGGCCGCCAGAGCACTAGACACCCCATTCAGGTTCGAGGTGGGAAGACGCGAATGGTACCATCTGAGTCTAACCTATTGGTCTGGAAAAGCAACAGCTTTTCCAGAGTCCTTCAACTGACTCCTGCATGTGTCTGATTGTCATGGACTGTGTCCCATGGCCATCTGAACTGCAAGGAATGCTGGGAAAGCAAGTGGAAGCCTGAGGGGAAAGGTTGATAGAGCCACCAATCAAAATGTTGGCCACAGGAAGTATTGCAGAGATTTGAACAAGAAATCATGTGTTCTCAGAAAGGATACATTCTAGTAAACATTATCAGTAAGAGAAACACCTAAAGGAAAGAAAAAGAAAAAAAAAAAAGAACCCTTATGTCTGTTAGCTACTCACCTAAGGATTTTACTTGAATTAGCTCATTTATTCCTCGTAACTAACCTGTGAAATGTATGTTACCCATGTCCTTTTACAGATGAGAAAACAGGGACTGAGAGGTTAAAAACTTTCTCCAGGTCACGCAGGTAGTAAGTGGTGGAGAGAGGTCCCAGCTCAGATATTTTGAGAAAGAAATTCATGCCTTGTTTCCTTACCATGTTGTTTAGCCCCCACTGCCCTGATGCTGTGGGCCAAACTGTGTCCCCACAAAAAGATCAAAAAGATATATTGAAGTCCTAATGTCCAGTAACTCAGAATGTGACCTTATTTGGAAATAAGATCTCTATAGAGGTGATCAAGTTCAAATGAGGTCATTAGGGTGGCCCCTAATCCAATATGTCTGGCATCCTTATATAAAAGGGACTTTGAACACAGTCAGACACATATAGAGGGAAGATAATGTGAAGAGACAAAGAGGGAATGTCACATGAAGATGGAGGTAGAGATAGGAATTATATTGCCAGAAACCGAGGAAAGTCTGGAAGAGGCAAGGAAAGAATCTCCTCTGGAGGGACAGTGGCTCTGCTGACATTGATTTCAGACTTCTAGCCTCCACAACTGTGAAACAATACATCTCTGTTGTTCTAAACTGGTCTGTGGTAGTTTGTTACAGTGACTCTGGGAACTAACACCTGCTAAGTCCAGCTTGCCCTTCAAGACTAGAGTTACCTGGTAGAGGAAACCTCCTGAGTCTATTGACCTAGACGCATCTCCCATTTTAGATGAGATCCCCTCTCCTGGGTCGCCATGCTACCTTGTGCACATATCAATATCAGTATCTTTTCAGTCGCTGCTGGGCAAGCATGTTGTGACTCTCATGTCTATTCGCTGCTCTTTCTGTGACATCAAGGTAGAAGCCATGGGAGCACCTCAAGGGAGATTTCCTTAAGAGGTGTGGACCACAGCGCTTAAAACCATTGCCCAATGTCTTGATCTGTAGCTTCAGTTTACCCTCCCAATCAACCATCATGCTTCTAGTGGCCAACCATTTCTTTAGCCTGCTGTTCTTTACCTGATTTCACCAGTCATGTTGATTCTCTTATTTTCACTTTCAAAAGATCCAGGGGATAAGGATGTTGTCAGCTGTAGGATGGGTCTGATAACCCCTGTCATTGTTGTGAGGATGGTAGGAAATACATTTGCTCTGAAAAATACAAATGGTAAATGGTTTTTATCGCATTATTGCTAATAGTTATTGTGGCCAGAGTTTCCCAGGCATTGACTATAAACTCCTTGAAGGCAGAGGTGTTTTATATAAATCAAGTCTCTCTCCAAGTCTAGTGTTTGACCCAGACTATGCTAATAGTTAATGGTTTTTTAAAAATTTAATTTAAATCAATTCAATAGACATTGCTAAATTGAGAAACCATGTGACTAGGGATACAGGAGTTAATAGTTTACTGTGGGAGAAAAATAGCCTAATAATTGCAATAAATGGAACCTGAAAACTATAACTGACATAATATAATTCTATCTGATATTAGATGATTTATTTATTTATATATTTATAGACAGTAAGCTCCTTGTCCATTTCGTTCATTGCTATATCTGTAGCACTTTTTGAACAGTGCTTGGCTCTTAGTAGGTGATCAACAACTGTGTATTTTGTGCCTGAACTGATGGAGGCTTCAGAGGTACTGTTGTGAAGAGTGTGATTTGCTCTCTCCGATGTTGGGCAAGGAAGGTTTTCTGGGAGAGGAGATAATTGAGTTGGGTTTTGATGAGTGAATAGAAGTTTCCGCAAACACACTCAGGAGGTAGAATGGGAGGGAAGCGGAATACTTTAGGCAGAAGCCCTGAAGGGCGAGACTTTGTCGCTCTTTGGAGCCACCAGCACAGAATTCCTTTGGGTTGGGCTCTGGTGGGTCTAGGGAAGGGCTGTGATAGACGGCAGATGGAAGCATATTTGGAAAGATCCATATTATTCTCCGTCCTTCTCCTCATGGCTTTGTATTTGCATTTCTCTCTCTGTCCATCCCGCCTTTCTGGTGATGGGGGTGACAGAGCTGTGGGTCGGTGCAAAACCCGGTCGAACATAGTGGGCTCAACACCAAGTGCTTATTGTAAATGGATCTACGTTTACTGCAGTTCCTTCAATGGCGGCTTAATGATAAATGTTAATAAAGAAGCATTTTTGCTTGGGAAAGCACAATGGTATTAGCCTGCCAGACTGCCAACACTATTTGCTTTATGGAAGGGGATTTGAAATAAGGAGTTTGGGTGGTTGTATTTTTGCCTCAACAGTTATTTATAGAGAAAGTATGGGCTTTTGCATGTTTATAGTATCTCTTCTTTATGGATGCCCAAGTTATTATTTTTTATTGGTTTGGTACTTATTTTGCACATTTGTAAATAATTATGTAGTTATGCAGCTGTTGTACCACAGAGGCCATAAGCATTTCCATGTTAAGAGAAAATTCCATGAGAGATTCTCACTGGATAGCATCATAAAAGAATTATTGTGATGCCAAAAAATAAATAAATAAATAAAAGGCTCAGAAGTTATCATTGGATTTGTATAGTATTAGAATTAAATTAATTTGATAATTTTTTCAAACTTTAGAGTTGGAGTCAAACTTTATAACTAGATATGAAGGTTTCACCTGTTTTCCATACCTGAATGGAAAGCATAATGTTTACTTGCCACAATATTAATGAATCAGTTAATTAATACATACATAGATAGATTCTGTGCCCATCTCCATACTCTTGATGGGGAAAATATACAGCTTAGAAGACTCTTATTTTCTCTAAGGAATTTTTTTGAAAGACAAGTATTTATTTAAGTGACAAATATTTATTGAACCCTAGTATGTGCCAGGAATCATTCTGTTGATTCACGTGGGGGAGAAATAAATAAAAGGATTCAGACATTTGAGGAGAGAGAGATGAAGAGAGGGAGATGGGATGTTTGGTGTCCGTCTATGACCTGGGAAAAAATAGCCACCAGGACTCTTTTGAGAAGACTTGAACTAATACTCCATTCTTTTTTCTTTTTTTTTTTAAATCTGGTAGGTACCAGCCACTATAGGAAACAGTAGTGTTGAGAGGGTGAATGGACAAGCAGAATTCCTGTCCAGCAGATCTAAAGGGTGCTGTTCCAGATCATGGGCCTCCCATTGCACATACCTGGTTTCAGACCTAAACCCCATCACATATTGTCTATTTGGTTGTGGGTAATCACTCTTCTCAAAGTCCATTTTCTAGTCCATGCCATGACCACAGAAGCAGTCGATGTGTGTATTGTGTTAAGCCCAGTGCCTGGCGCCTAGCCATCAACACAGTGTGAGTGGTCATGGTCCAGGGTTATTCTGAGGGGCCTCCCCTGGTAGTCTCATTAACCATCCTCGCTCATTTATTCTTGAGAGACTACCATTTGCTAAATCTTCTATCAGGTGGTGCTGGATCAGGGAAAGAACAAAAATCAGAAGATACCAAGCTTTTCTTGAAAGAGTACATGGTCTCGTTGGGGAGATAGTCACTTGTGCAGAGAAAAAGTCTACCGATGTTATAACAGCCACTCAAGGCAGAGTGTCAAGATGAAATGCTGATAAATGGGAAACACATGTATTGTTAATTAAGAAAAGGGAGGAGGATTTTAAATACAATTTTTTTTTAATTGAAAGAGCATTTTGAAATAGGCATCTTTATTAAAATAAGTTTGTCCTAACATAAGCTGGCTCATAATCATTTCATATATACTTACCTCCTCTGAAATGTATTAGTAACATTTACAAGTTACCAAATGGAAAATATTACTTAGCTTTAAGCAGCAGCAAGTTAAAAATGAATTTTCAGGCAGAGGTTTCACCTGTTTCTCTTAGTGTAACATGCATCAATCAAAAACAAAACAAATAAACATTAAAAAAAAGAAGAAAAACCTAGCATTTATTTGCAGTATTTTTTTTTTTTCAAAATAGTATTTGTTTCACTCGCTGTTTTATTCATTTTAGGCACGTTTTCACCAAAGTGTTCTACTCTAAGCTAGTCTCAATTCAATTTAAAGTGAAAGGTTTTTTGAGTTTAGATAATTTACATATAAAAGCATTACTGTACATTTTATAAAATGACTGTGTTCAGAAAACAACGATTTCAATTTAATCGTATTGTTATTCTGCAAGTTGAAATGCCTCCCTCTTGCTTCTCGGTCTCACTAACAATATTCCTTCTTGTCCTAATTTAAAATTGTTAGTGTTCGAAAATTGATGCGTTTCTTTTAGACCCCACCAGTAAGACTTTAGGCCCACTGTGATTTGTCTGATAGACTTGACGATTACGTGCATGTGTGAGACAGAGAGAATCTTAATAATCTGAGCATGACAGGTAGATAGCTCTTTGTAAATTGTTTTCTTTCTTCTCCGAAGAAATTTTGTTTGCCAGTAGCCATATATGTTTTTATTTTTTTTTTAAAAAACCAACTCACAACTCATTTTATGTTTCAAAATTTGCAATGTTTTTTCTTTTCTTTCCTTTTTTAAAATGACACTATTGTTCTGGAAAAGTCCTTAAGAATCAGTCACTCTATCTCAGGATCTCATACCATAATGTGTCTTTGAGAAATAGAGCCAGATGTTGAAGATTTCAGACCACCATATTTGTCCTAGGAACCCTGCCAGTGTATTAAATTCTTGACCCTTGAATTGAATGTGAGGCTCCGACTATATTAAAGAAAACACCCGAGTTTTATGATTCCACAAGCTTGGGTTACGCTATAAATTTCCACTGGTCCCTGCTTGTTTGTCTCTTCCAGAGTTTAGCGTTATTCACCGAGTCGATTATACAAGCAGAGTCCAAGTGGCTGCTGCCTCGAAAAGCACACTGGATAATTTTTTAGGGAGAGAATAAACAGCTGTTTAAACAGGAGCCACAAAACTTCATTACAATTAATTTGATCCTAACCAAAAGATAAGTACGTCCTTCCCCATGTCCCCCCACCCCCTACACCCCATTCTTGGAATGAGACCCAGAGCTTGTCTCCAACAGGAGAAAGCCATCAGGATCGCTTATTGGGATGTGCCAGGGGGCTCCCTTTCAGCTCTGGATCTACTGTTGCCAGCTCCTGTGCCTTGTTAGTCCATGCGATAGAGGTCGTTTTTTGGTGATCACTTGTAGATGTGTATTTATATGAACCTCAGAGCCTCGTCTCTCCTTAAACTGTGATTCTTGAATTGGGTGTCACATGGTTTGCATCTTACCATTGGTTAGTGCCATAAATATCTCCTAGCCCGTTATGCTTTCTACAGTATCCTTAACTTATGTACCCTATGTCTGTTTGGGGAAAAAAATGTTTTTCTATAATGAAAGGAATGAATTCTTTCTCATGCCCCCTTTCCCCTACATGTTTTAAATATATTATAATATTGTTTACATTTACTTGTAAATTCCCAGGTCCTTTTAAAAAATCCGTGTAGTGATAACAATTATTCTTTTATTATTGTATGAAAATGTTTAAGGGCAGATGTTATTTAGCCATTGGACTTACAACATGTTCTCTAAGAAGTGGAAACACAGAGCATTTTCTTCTCTTCAGAAGTCATAAGTTTTAAGTTCAGGCCAGCCTGTTTTAATCATCTTAGAAATATACTCTATAAAGAAATACTATGTGCTTTGAAATCGGTAGGGCCTGGGTTCGAAACCTGATTTCACCATTTATTGGCTGTGTGACCTTAGAGAAAGAGCTTAACTTCTCTGAGCCTTCTTTGAAGTATCAAGTGACCAGTAGCACTCTCACAGGAGTGCTCTGGTGATTGTTGAGAGAGGGTACAAAGTAGTTCTCCTTTATCCACGGTTTCACTTTTTATGTGTTCGGTTACCCGTGGTCAACCATGATTTGAAAACATTAAATGGAAAATTCCAGAAATAAACAAGTTTTAAGTCACGCGCTGGTTTGAGTAGCATGATGAAATTTCACGCTGTCCCACTCAGTCGTGCTCAAGACAAGAATCATCCCTTTGTCCATCGTCTCCACACTGTTCGTTAGTCACTTAGTTACCATTTCAATGATCAGATCAACTATTATGGTATCACGGTGCTGGTGTTCGAGTAACCCTTATTTTACTTAATAATGGCCCAAAGCCATTTATATAACTTTTATTACAATATATTGTTAGAGTTGTTCTATTTTGTTATTACTTATTATTGATCTCTTATTGTGCCTAATTTATAAATTAAAGTTTTTCATAGGTATGTATGTACTATAAAAAATGCAGTAATATATAGGGTTTGGTACTACCTGCATCCACTGGGGGGTCTTAGAATGTATCCCCTGCGGATAAGGGGGGAAAATTGTACGCAGTTCTGGACACATAGCAGGTGGTCCTTTCCTTTCTTACAAATAAAGGGGCCCTACTTTTTGTCTCAATGAATAGGCATGTAGAGCAAATACAAACACATGTTTAGATTCTGGAATATTTGATATCACTACAATCCCAGTAAACCCAGCTGTACATATGTGACTGTCTTTGGTACTTTTTTGCCTATTAAGGAACTATTTAGGTAAACTATCAAATAAATTAAGATCTAGCCACTTTTTTCCTAGAGGTGGCATTTTGAATATTGGTGCAAATTTTTAATTAAAATCAAGAAGCTGTAAATGTAACCAATGTCACATAATCCTTCACATGCCTTGATTAAGATCATGACCATGCATACCCTAGCCCCATGAGGTTATATCTTTAGAATGAGTCACTGATTCACTTATTCATTCGACATCTGCTGAGGAACTCCTGCATGTCAAGACCTGGAAGAGAGATTGAGTAAACAATCTGGGCAGGATGACTGAGGTATGGGGACAGACAGACTGACTACAGCTTCCAGGAGTGGTTATGGTCACTGATTCCAAGGTCAGATATGGTTGCAGTTTAATCCCAGCTCTATCACTTACTCGTTGCACGACATGACTTTGGACAATTGTACTCAATCCTCTTGGACTCAGTTTTTTCATCTCTAAATTGGAGATAACAGTATCTAAATCATGGAGATATTTAAGGATTAAATGATAGAGATAATATCTGAAAGGGACTGTATGATATAGACAGCAGTTGTCACAGTTCCTGGCACATAGTAAATAACGATAAATAGGGGCAGCTTCGTGGTTGCCTTTGCATTTTATTTCGCAGGGTCAGTGGGAGCACCAAGCAGTCTCCCAGCAGCTATGTTTTATGTCTGATGGCTATGGGGTTCATCAGCCGGTTAGCATAATGGAAAGACTAACGGGAGTAGAAGGGAGACGTAGCTGGAGCAAGATTTAAAGAAACTGTAGTTTAAAAAAAGAGGCATAAGAAAATGACGTGAGGAAGCTAGAAATTGTGTATACCTGGATCAAACTAGATTGCATTTCTAGGGTGTAGGGGACAGCAAGAAAAAGAAAGAGCAAAAGCCAGCCAGATCAGCTGCTGTCCGCTACTTCTGTTGGTTAATAAGAAATGGAAAACTTGGCATATTTTATGATTGTTATACTTTCTTAGTAGCTACATAACATTTATTTTCTTCTTTACATTTTAAGTTCACTCTTCAGCAGTGGTTCTCAACTCTGGTAACGTGGTAGAATCACCTGGGAAGCTTTTGAAACATCCCAGTGCCATAAAGCTGAATTTCTTGCTTTTTTTTTTTTTTTTCCGTTTCTCATTTCTTTCCCATATTCGTCCATGTGGACTTTGCTAAAATGTTTTCCCCTATGAGGACTGAGGCAGAAAAGGTAAGGGTGACTGCGTGATGCCCAGTTTGTTCCAGGCTATGGTTATAAATGAACTTAAGCCACAGAATACATCTGTGGCCTCATTCTTAGCTGCACATTTCTCTCCTTCCAGCTTCATCTTATTCTTACATGCTTTTCCCCTACCTTCTTTTATCCCCATTCAGAGTCCCCTTGTCTACCTCTCAGGGGTTCTGAGAGCTTTTTTTATAAGGGCAGCAGCTTCTCTGCTAGTCTGGCTGTTGGGGGTCCTTCTGGGGTCACTCCTGACTGTGGCTCACTGCCTTCCCATCTCAGCCAAGGTCAAAACTGAACTCGTTCTTTGTTCCTCATATCAGTCAGACTAGTAGTTGATGTAACAGATAACCCCAAAATTTCAGTGACTTCATATTTAATCTTTAATATGCTAAGGATCTATCATATTAAGGGAAAGACAGATGCTGTATGGCATCTCTTACATGTGAATCAAAAAAAATAAAAAATAAATTTTTTAAAAAAAGCTCATAGATACAGAGAACAGATTTTTGGTTGCCAGAAGACAGAGATAGGGGTGGGAGAAATGCGTTTTTTAAAAAAGGATTTATTGATAGCTCCGGTCACAGTCTGTTGTGGATCATTCAGGGACCTAGACTAGCTGTCCAGAAGCTTCACCATCCGTGGCCCTAGGACCTCCCATTATCACACTACCCTCTCATCCAGGCCCGGCAGAAGGGAGGGAGGGGGAAACACATAGCCATGTGAGTCATTCTATGGACAAGGCCTGGAAGCAGCACGTCCAACCTCATTCCCTGGGCAAGAATGAAGGATGTCTGAGAAGAGGGAAGCGGGTTTCGTGAAGCTCTACCTGGTCCTTGCCTCATCCCCCTGTTCTGGAGCTCACGTCTTCATTTATAATCTATAATTAAATCTTTAGAGAGTGCCTGTCGCAGATTGGGCACTCTTCCCTTCCCAGGGCTGTGGTTACCAGCCATGTACAAAGTCCCAGTTGATAAAATAAAGTATTCGAATTCTATTATCTCTGTGATAACTTGCAGCTTAGATTTTCCACCGTGTTCCATGAAAATGAGAGTTTTCGTTGACATTAACTTTTAGCAACAACTCATAAAAACAACCATTTTGTTTTCCTTCATTCATTTATGCCCCCTCCTTCTTTCAGAAAAGGTGAAGGCACATAGTGTTTAGCATATTGCACCCACTATGCGCATCTAAATTAAAATAAATTATTAGAGTGATTGGCGTGACCTTACATTATTCAATAGGATGGGTCCAAGCCCTTTGGTTTTGGAGTTTCGGAGAAGCAGACATACTCGCGTGAATTCCTCTAGTGAAATGACAAAGAGCCTCAGAGCTGGGGAAGAGCTTCCATGCGCTTTCCTTTTCGCTTACATCAAAATCGTTTCATTGCCCTTGGGATTGAAAACCACACTCCGTAAGCTCTGAATAAATATTACACAACCATTTCTTGCACCCTCAAGGAGACATTTTCTGGGGAGCAGTGAAAATGATCTGATGAAGTTTTATGTGTGTGTGGCGTTTTCCAGACGTATCTCATCCTCATTTCTTTCCCTTCAGAGTTCCTCAAGGGTAACAGTATGTTTTATTTTTCTTTGCATCTCAGGAAAATGAGCACCTAGTAAAGTGCCATGGCACAGAGTAGGTATTTTATAGGCGCTTATTGTATTACTATGTTATATCAGTTTCCTAGGGCTGTTGTAGCAAAGCACTGCAAACTGGGTGCCTTAAGGCAACAAAAATTTATTCTCTCACAGTTCTAGCGGCTAGAAGATCTATTTCAAGGCGTAGGCAGGGCCCTGCTCTCTCCGAAGGCTCCAGGGGGAGAATCTATTCCATGACTTTTTTGGTTTGTTTTTTTAGCTACTGCTATAGCTAGCAGTCCTTCGTGTTCCTTGACGTGTAGAGGCATCACTCCACTCTGCATCATCTGTGTCATTCTTTCTCTCTTCTTCTTGTAAGGACACAGGTTATTGAATTAGGATCCAGTCTTCCCCAGTGTGACCTCACCTTAACTTGATCATCCTAAAGACCCTATTTCCAAATAACATTTACAGGTTCCAGGGATCAGAACTTCATCATATCTTTTGGGGTGACCCAATTCAACCCACAATATGCACCATCCTCTCTTAGAAAAGCGCCATGCTTCATGAATCTTTTAGTCTCAAATTCACAGTACCTGACTTCATACATTTGTTGGATGAAGGTACGAAGGAATCAACAACTGAATAAATAGACAAGGTGGATGGGTGTTTAGGGTAGGTTTCCTTATCCTTAAAGATTGCAGGATTGTAATCTTGGCAGGATTACACAAAAATCAAAGCATGACCCCATCATTCCTGGGCTCAAGTCTCTGCTTGACATTTTTTGGTGAGAGTACTTAAACAAGATACTCGACATAGCCAAGGCTGAATATTTTTCATCTGAAAGTCGGAGCCAATCATACCAATGCAATAACACCTGTAAAGCACTTAACACAGTGCCTGGAGCCCAGCAGTTTGCACAACCCCTTCACTCCTATCTTTCTGTCAGTGCTACCCCTCAGTTGTGTGCCAAATTCCAGGTGTGATGCTGGCGCCTTGGGGTGGATTAGGTGTGGTGTGAGCCCTCCAGGAGCTCACTGTCCAGGATCATCTGCTGGATCAGAGCCAGTTTGGGCTCTTTCACTTCCCCTACCCAGCCACCATGGGAAATCCATGGCTACTGGGGCTTCCCAGACTTCTGATTATCTGAAAATTTCCAGCAGTTTTTGTTTTGTTTTGTTTTCTGATTTTTGGTTTTTGTTTTGTTTTTGTTTTTATTTTTTGCTACTAACACTGGACACTGTTGCCTCCCCTCCCCACCCATCCTTTTCTTTTTTGGTTGGTTCTATCACGATTACTGCAGTAACAGAGGGCTTCATTCAGGGCATCAGTTAGCTTATTTTGTATTGTATTCTGATTTTTAGAGTGCTTCAACGTGAGGGATGAGGTGAGGGGAGGGCAGACCATCAGGTGTTTTGGCTCTTCTCTCATAAGGACTTGCAGGGTCAGATCATATCCTGCTAGGACCCCCTAGGCAAAGCTCCTTGGCAGGCTTTTTGGTCTCCAAAACAGCCACATACAGAGAGATAGAGACACACCAGCCTTGGTTTCCCCACAATTGCTAAAGCAGCCTTTATGGGAAAATGGAGATTGTATTAGGTAAGCAGGGCTTTCTTACTTATGCATAATCAGTCAGCTTAGTTTTGGCATCATACATCTAGTTGCATCAAAAAAAAAAAAAAGGTGATGAAATATAGGAAAGTACTATTTGCTATTTCATATAGGTAACAAACAAAGTGCCCACCAAGAGTATAATGAAACTGAGGCAGGAGGGGCGGTGGGGAGATGATGGGAATAAGCAGGGAGATCAAGGGAAGGGCATGAGAATAGGAAAAACATCACAAAGTCTAGACCAAGGGTAGTTCATAAAAATGTGTGTCTGAAGGGCCTGTAAACTAAGTAAAGGTGGACTCTGAGCTTCCTAGCAGGCTATACAAAAAGAGAAACATGATCGTTTACATGGTTCTTTCCCAGTTATTTCTAGATCTGAGCCCTGAGAGACAAATCTATTTTGGGTTCTCATATTAAAAGGACTTTATTAATGGAGCAAACAGGTTCTTGTATGTGAGTTCACAGTTTTTATCCACCCTGCGTTCTCTTTTCAGCCTTCGCTTCTTCTCCACTGATATGGAATAGGTAGCTGTTTAGCTGGATTAAAGTTCCCTTTTGTGTGATCTCAGCTCAATACACAGTATTGATATTTATTTCTTTCGATGGGATGGTAGCTAAATTGTTGGAGAATGGGGGCCAGCGAAGCAAGTTATTTATGTATATGAAATCCTAGGCCCTAGGTTCTCTATGCTAGAGGATGCTGTGGTTTTATTTCCCTTCTATTGTGGTAGTTTCATGGGACAATGTAATGAGGAGGTGGCACAGAATACTTTTGTGGATTTAGAAGACAGTTTCTTCATCTGTAACTTAAGAGTGAGGGAAGAGGTAGGCCTCGGATAGAAATGACCACTCCACATCATTCCTGTGTTTATCTCTGATCCATTGGTCAGGATTGCTTGAGCATGGTGGCAGGCATTTGTGGTTTTGGTCATCCTAGCATGCTTTCCCCTTCTTCTCTTAAGAATAGCCATCTTAATCTGGGACCTCGTCTTTTTCTTTCTTCAACTATGTCATGTGGCCACATCCTCTTGGCCACAGATGTGGGTGTTTGACTCAAGGCAGGCCACTCAGAATGAGTCCATGGCATATTAAAAATGAGGTTCCTTACATTCACCTTTGCCACTCTGGTCTAGGAAATGTAAAGGCATCACTCCACACCTGCTAGTGTTTCTGTTCCGCATCCCGTGGCAAGTCCCGATAAGTGCAGAGAAGAGAGAAACAGAGCTAAAGGAAGGAAACGAGACCTGAGTCCCGGGTGCCAGTCCTGCTGCTCTAGTTCCTGAAATATTCTCTTCAATTCTGTGAACTCTCTTGTATCTTTCCTGAAAATTTTTTCTTCCTTAGCTTTCTCTCAATGGCAGTGGAAAGAGTCCTGGCTAATAAGAGTGCTATATAGACAGGACTGAACTTGAGACTGGACTCTGGGAGAGAAGGATCAGCTCCTCCATGTCTACATGATGTGGAGACAAGGAAGTGTAGGATGCATCCTACTATGTGCTAGCTTTGGTCCATATCTGCGCTTCTTGAAAATTTTGGTGTCAGGACCCTTTATACTCTTAAAATTATACAGGACCTCAAACAACTTTTGTATATGTGGATTTTATTTATTGATATTTATCATGTTAGCAATTAAAATGAAAAAAAAAATCAGTGCACTTTAAAATAATAAATCCATTACATATTAATATGAATAGGATTTTGATGAAAAATAGCTGTATTTTCAAACAAGCAGTGAGAAGAGTAACATTGCTATATATTTCTGCAAATTTCTTTAATGCCTGCCGTTATAGAAGACAGCTAGATTCTGACATCTGGTTCTATATTCAGTCCGTTCCAATATTGCATGCCATGTGCCCTCTGGAAAATTCCACTGTCCACTTTTAAGAGAATGAAAATTAAAAGTCAAGTAACATCGTAGCCTTATCATGAAAAGAGTTTTGACCTCACAGAGCCTCTGATAGGGGTGCAGTGATACCCCCAGGGGTTCCAGCACTGCACTTTGAGAACCACTGCTCTGCAGGCTCTCCGAGGTCTTTTCCAGCTTTCAGCTCCTCTGATTCCGAGAGGAAAAGTAATCTTCTGATTAAAAATAACTATGTGTCATTATGTCCCGGTTCAAACTCAGCTGCTCATATGCTGTGGGACCTTAGATAGACCACTTAAAGCTTCTTGTATCCCAGTTTCTGCCTTGTAACATGGAAGTCCCAGGTTTAACAAACTGCGTGGATCACCTTATTCAGTCTTTCACCCAGTACAGGGAGGTGGGGACTATGATGATGTCTCTATTTCATAAATGAGGAAAATTTGGCTCAAGAACAGTGTGTTGGGTTGAAATGTGCCCCCCCACCAAAAAAAAAAAAAATACACCCACAGTTTTGCTACTGGAACCTGTGAATGTGGCCTAACATGACCACAGGGTCTTTGCAGATGTAATTAAGTTAAGGATCTTGAAATGAGATGTTCTTGGATTACTCAGGTGAGCCCGAATTCCAGTGACAGGTGTTCTTATAAGAGAAAAGACAGGGAGATTTGAGACAGAGAGACAAGGAGGTGGTGATGTGACTGTGGAGGCAGCCACAAGCTTGGAAACTCCTGAGCCACCGGAAGCCAGAAGAGGCAGAGACGGGTCCTCTCCTAGAGACTAGATAGAGTGCAGCCCTGTCAACTCCTTAATTTGGGACTTCTGGCTTCCAGAACTATGAGAGAATAAATTTCTGTTATTTTTAAACTACCTAGTTTGTGGTAATTTGTTACGGCAGCCACAGGAACCTCATTTAAAGGGTAAAAGCTTTGCTCAAAGTCACTCAGCTACTGAGGGTCAAAGGCAGGATCTGAACCCCCAATTTTGATTCGTGAGTCTGTGATGCAATGCTTCTTCCCTGGTAGTGAAACCACTGTGGTCCCAACCCCTCAGGACTCCACTGAGTTCTGAACAGGGCTGTGGGTGTGACCAGAGGCAGAGCGACTCTAGCCACAGAGCCAATCAGGAGTCAGAGTTTTCGCCTTCATTAATCCTATGACTATGCCAACTTGTATCCCCAACCCACCTGGGCAGACATTCTGTTACTACCAATTCTCCCTTGTGATGAATACTGTAGTAACGTTAACATATGTGTGTTTTGGATGTGTAAGATACATATTTTTTTTTTCTCTCCTTACCATAAATTCTTGAGGAATTCTTAGCATTCTTGATTCAGGAATATATTTTGCTTTGTTTTTAAGGCCCTGGTTACATACTGTCAAGTTGCTTATGGAAAAGTATGTATGTCAGAACGATTTTACTAAGAAACTCAGCACCTCAGATTCATTCTTCTCCCCCTCCCTCCTTCCCTCTTTTCTTGCACCATTTTCTTGTAAACCATGTACTGGGCTGTGCCATGCACACCAGCTCCATAACTAAGATATTTCTTATGATTCATTCACATGAGTCCAGGAGAAATCAATCTTTTAAAGAAAAAAAAAATGAGGAATAACCTTTTCTTTTGTCTTATATGGGATATAGGGAGTCTGTTCCATTGGGGAACCACTAGGAATTCATGAATCTTGGGGACTCTGTAGCTGCAGGAGATGTGGAAAGTGGACGATGATTAAAAAATTCTGATCACTCTGTCTATTATCCCTGGAATAACAAATTATCTTCATTAGCAAAGTCACCCAACTCACAGTATCAAATCAACTGCAGAGCAGTTGACACTGGTGTCACTGCAGCATCCACCATTTTATGTTTGATGTTAATTTAAGAAAACCTAGAAATCAACTGGTACCATTGATAGCATGGTGGTTGCCTTTATATATTTATTTTTTAAAAAATGAATCCAGCTAGACTGGGCTGTGTAAACCCCAGGAATACTTACTGTCTCTTTTCAGGTAGCTCATACTTTGACTAATATTTTATTACATCTATTCATTAGAGATAGGGCCTAGTACTTGACATGTCAGCATGGCGTCCCCAAGGTCAGAGCTGAGTTTAGAACTTGGAGCAAAGAGGCACCATCACTTTAAGGGGCCAGTCGCTCTACGTTGTAAGGTTTGGCTCCACGATTTCCAAACCCTTTTATAAAATGTGTGACTTCAAAGATGTATTCTAACACTCTGTGTCCTCGGGAAATCTTTCTGGCGCAGATATCTTTGAATATCCAGTGGTGCAACACAGGACTGTTACAAAGAAAAGGAGTACAAGCTTCTGTTCTTTCTGCCTTTTTTTCTCTTTGTTAATTCCTTTTTCCTTTCTCTCATTCCCATCTCATCTGTCCCTTTCTCACCTTCTTTTATTTTTCATGTCTTTGGACTTTTCCAGTTGTGAAGGTCAATACCTTGAAATTGAGAATAGACAATGTAAAGCACTCTGTAATGTGTGCGATCAAGTATATCATAATTATTTTTGGGTAGGAAGACAATAAGAAGGGGGACATAAAGACAGGATGAGGGGAGCAGTTTCTCCTCTGTTGTTAATCCTCTCTGTGGTGGTCTTAAAACGTTTCCCTGCAAATTCTTTGACATTCTGCCAATAAAAGGTAACGTCTAATTACACACTTCCATCCTTGAATCTGGGCCACCCTTGCTGACTCGCTTCTTATTAATTAGAATGTGATACAAGGGACATTGTTGAACTTCTGAAGTCAGGTCATAAAAGATGATATAGCTTCCATCTGGCTCTGTCTCACTCATGGATGCTTACCCTTGGAACCTGGCCACCATGCTGTGGGGAAGCTCGATCTAGCTCAGGCATAGAGGCCACACAGAGAGGCTCGCATGGGGAGAGACTGAAGAGGCTTCATCAGCCATCAGATGTGAAGTGAGCAACTGAGCCTTCAGATGAGTCCAGCTTCCAAATGCTGTAAAGCAAAGACACACTGTCCCCTTGGTGTGCTGTTCAAATTTTTGACTCCCAGAGTTAATAAACAGAATAAGTGGTTGTTCTACACATTTAAGTTTTAAGGTAGTTTGATATAGGTATAATAACTGGAATATGCTCTATCAATATCCTTTGCTAATTTTTATTAGAAATTAAAGCTTTATACTTAACCACCTAAGGATATTGATAGAGCATATTCCAGTTATTATACTTAACCACTTGGATGTGGTAGGGGCATATTTGAATTTAAGGAAATTTGACTTAAATCATTTAATTAATTTAAAAACAATAGAAATAAATCAATGGAAATTAATTGAGATATTCCTGACCTAGCCTATTTTCCTATGGCTTTTGGATCCGTGGCAGGTAAAAGTAATTATTTCTGTAATTCTTAGGAAGGGTTTAGGAATTATCTCCATTAGCTATGACTTCCTCCTTTCTTGAGAATTAGCATGGTGTTTTAACAAGAATAAAGAAGTGGCATTTATTCTGTATCATTACTAAATTTGGGTGGATAGCTATTTGTTTTCTTCTCATCTTTTCTCTATACTTACAGGGACTGTTTCTTTACCACCACTCCCCTGCCCCGCCGCATTTTGTGGTTCTACTTGGACTATTATGTTCAGCTATTTATAAGGAAAGTTTTGTATTACTAATATAAATGGAAGACCAGTATCATTTGTCATAAACAAAAAATATCCATAAAAATAAATACATGAAAACAAAAAAGCAATATTAAATTCTAGTTATTCTAGTTAGATACTTACTATTGCCGGTGACTGAAATTGGAGTATTAGGTGTTAAAGACAATAAAGCATCAAAATGGGACTCTTGCTGCTTTTTGTATAATAAGTACAAGGATTGTAAGAGAATTGAAAAGAGATTGTTTTTTCCCCGCCATGTATATCTCAGGAGTATAAACTTAGGCATGGTCTCAGAAGTTTTGAATTTATCTTCAATACTTGCATGCCTATTTTGCCCATAATATTCCTAATAAGAACTTTATAAATATTTGTTTTAATGGACTAATTTGTCTTTCGCACTTTTAATCTTAAGGGCTGTTGGCTGGCATTTCTAGTCAACGGTTCTAACTCCATACCTATTTGGGAAATATGTCAGGCCCTTGATCTACTTGAATTGAGGTCTGAGCTGTTTTATATGTTAATTAATTTTATGTGTCAACTTGACTAAGCTATGAGGTGCACAGATATTTGATCAAACATTCTTCCGTGTGTGTCTATGAAGGTGTTTTTGGATGAGATTAACTTGAATCTGTAGACTGAGTAAAGCAGATTGTGCTTCCTAATGTGAGTGGGTCTCATCTAATCAGTTGAAGGCCTGAACAAAGTAAAAGCCTGACACTCTCAGGAGTGAGAGGGAACTGCCTTGAGCCGGATATTGTTTTTTTCCTGCCTCTGGACTCAAATGGAAACATCAGCTCTTCTTGAGCCTCAAGCCTACCAGCTTTTAGACTGATACTTACACCATTTTACTCTCCTGGGTCTCCAACTTGCCAGTGGAAGCTTTTAGGACTTCTCAGCTTCCATAATCACCTGAGCCAATTTCTTATAATTAATTAAAAAATAAATTAATACATATGCCCTATTAATTCTGTTTCTCTGTAGAACTCTATATGATACAGAGGCAATATACTATTTTGAGATACTTTGACTCCAGGAGTCATTTAGATATTCACTATCAACAATTCCAATCTTACAGTCAGTCACACAGGTGTTCAGAGCACACATTTACAAGTAACTTTTCAGGTCTGCAGGTATGGGCTTGCCCTGAACCAGAGGAGAGAGTAGACAGCTTCTCTGCTCTTAGCATCTTCATCTTCTCATAGATTCACTATGTCTTCATCAGCTACCAGTATCTGGCCTATGTACTGATCCTTGTGGAGGCAAGCAAGTCTCCAGCTTAAGCTCTCTTCAGGATGAAAAGCACTGCTTTCAAGTCACAGCTGGGAACAGAGCATTTGCCAGCACACTTGTTGCACCCTGCCAAGCTTCCTCTCAAGCTGAGCTTTCTTACCTGTGTCCTCCGCAGCAAAGGCAAGTTTGTTCCACCCGACACATTCCTGTTCACAGTGGCCATGGCCTCTCTGAGGGAGAAGGGCTGGTTGGAACTAGGGCTCTGGAAGGGTGGTTCCAAGACTTAAGCCTACGACCCCGACTCTCTGGGGAAGCTGCAGGCACACTGAGGATTGTGTGGCCACCCTCAGCTCACATGCTCACGAACAAATGAATGCTTGAGGCATTTTTTAAACCTAAAAAAATGGTCGCTGACTTCACAGAATGTTGCAGACTGAAGCCCAAGACTCCCCCAACCTACTTTACTTTAGGTATGGTGTCTAGTCAAGGCCTCGGGAATCATAGAATGTTCCGTACTCTGTGCTTTCTGGACAGAATCCATGCAAGTGCCTCTTCCACAACTGCATGAGTGATCCGAATACATCCTTGTGTACCCATAAATTTTGTACCCCTTTGGTTTCTTCCTCTAACCTCGTAATAGGTTGGCCTTTTCAACAGACCTGTCAGACAGCTGGTAAACCAACCTCAGGAGATGCTGGCCTTTGTTGATTCTGTTAACTCTGTGTCTTAGGTTGAGTCACCTAGAAGCAGAACCTGATACAGGGATTTGGCTGCCCTGCTTTACTGAAGGAGTGTTCTCAGGAGAAACCTATAATGGGTGAGGAAAACAAGGTAAGGAAGGGGAAAGAAGAGAAGATGCGATCTCAAGTGATGTCTAGTGTTGGCGTGATGCCTGGGGGTGTGGCGTGGCTCTGTAGTGTAAATTGCACCTCAGAGCTGTGCCATACTGAGGCCAGAGGGTCAGGCTATTGTGCCCCTATATCAGGCAGTCATAGGCCATCCTCTAGTGGGCGCTATATCTTCCTAAGAATCTTGGGCAAGGTGAGCAAGACATCAGCCAAGGAAAATTCTCCAGAGACAGTTACAAAAGCTGGGCGATGGTACAGTGCTAGTAGAAAGAGATCTGATAAGGGCACCAAGAACTTGCTCACAGTCACCTTTGGTGCCTGAGATGCTGTCCTGTTGCTTTGCTGACTCCAGCGGTTCTTCCTTACCTGACTTCCATCTTGGAGAGATCTGTATGGTGCTTTGCAGAAAAAATGCCCGTAAGGCTGCGGAGTGCACCCTAGGCGGTTTGTCTCGAGGTCACTCTTTTCCCTCATCTGTCCCTCCCAAAGGCCACAAGTTCCCAGCCATTCCCTTTTAACACTATTTATTGTTTTTCAAAAGCTCCATGACATTTCAGTCATGAAATAGAATGCTGAACCCTGTACTTTGTTCCAGTGATGAAGGAAGTACAGCCAAACAGAAAGCCATGGCTTCTAGATATTGAATTTTGTCTCATCACCCTATGTCTTCGTGCAAAATTGGCAACACGAGACATGGAAAGGCACTAACACGATTCTGTAGAAAGGCGCTAACACGATTCTGTGATTTCTAGTGTAACAGGGACCTCACTGTCAGAGCCTGGTTGGGTTATGTGGTTAAGAAACTCAAGGTGGGCTCCTGAGTGACAGCTACCAACTGCTAGAAAGTTAGAGGTTCTGATTATGTCTTTCTGAAAAAAATGTTCTATTAGGTAAAAGTGACGTATTTAAGCCCTCGTGTGTGTCTGCCTCATAAAAGTTCAGAGGATTGGCACAGAGAGGGGACTGCCATCACTTTAAGATATATTAAATGTGCTCTGGGTGACCACTGGGTGAAATAGAGTCATTGCCATTATTGCATTTTCATAGTTATAATAATTTATGTGGAACTCATAATCGGAAGGTTCTCTCTATTGTATGACTCTGGGATTTACAAATGAAAATTTGGCTCTAGTTGGCCAATGAAATGTCATGAAATAAAGGGGATTTTTAAATAATCAGACATCCACTGCTTTAGGACTATTGGAATATTAAAACATGAATGTGTCTTTCTTTTTCTCACTTTTATTAGATAAGTTCGTGTTTGCTCAAAACAGCTGCTCATTTGTCCAGTCCCTTCACACTTCACTTTCTTTTTTTACTTCATGGTTTTTAAAGCTTCCTTGCCACCACGATCTCATTTGCTTCTCCCCCTGAACTGGACAATTGGTGAGCCAGGCGAGACTCTGTCCATTTGACATGGAGACAGAAGCCACAGCTGGGCTTATATCAGGGCTGGTTGGTCCCTAACCACACAACCACTGTGCCTCAGGAAGTAGAGGGGGGACAGACAATGTCTGCTAAATGTTGTCCCTTCTTCATATTTTTGTATCTATTAGACTGTGCTTTTTCTTTATCATTGTCTCTGAACCCCCTAAATTCCATGTCTTGTGTTGCCAGTTTTGCAGGAAGACGTAGGGCGATGGGACAAAATTCAATATCTAGAATCCATGACTTTCTGTTTGGCTGTACTTCCTTCATCATTGGAACAAAGTACAGGGTTCAGCATTCTGTTTCATGACTGAAATGTCATGGAGCTTGAGGCAGGCCAGCACTCACAACCTGTATATCCTGGGCGACTCCCCAGCCTCACCGTGTCCTCCCCAAAGCTGAGACTGTGACTTTTCTTCTGGATGCTAAGTACTTGGCTCCAAAGGTTTTTGCCGAATGAATGTGTGATTCTGAAGACCAGTCTTTGTGGGGGTTCAAGGAAGGATGTTTGTTTAGATTGGTCAGAACAAGCTGGTAATCCCAGGTTTGGGTACCCAGACCTTCTTGTCCTCTACACTTATTGTGAAGAGAATTAGGACCACGTTTACGCACCAATTACCGAGAAACCTGCTGGGTGCCATGTACTTTCAGGAAGCAAACTACCCATCTTCAGAAGTCCTAGGGTTCCTCTAGTCTCTGGGAAAATTTTGTACAAGTGAGTTAGATGACAGCAGGCCTGATGAACAGAGGACTGGGCTGGGATTGGGTGTGGAGAGATCCCTTATTACACATGAAGAAACCGGGAATGTGTTTTTGAATAATTGGGGTCAGACAAAACAGCACAATCATTCATTTCCTGTTGCGTACACATACCTTGGTAAAGTTAGACAACCCATGCTCTTCAAATTGTACCCTCAAAGGAGACACTGCTTCGGGAGCTGTGCACGGAAGTGTGCCTCCCACTGTCACCACCTTCTGCCACCTAACCGACTCCTCCCGGGGCCTTTTTGCTTCCCCCGCTTGTTTTCACTGCCCCCAAGCCCCGCCAGCCTCTGTATCGCCTTCTGCGCCACATAGTGCTAGTGAGTTAGAAAACAGTTTCATCTTCTGAGAACTCCGTTTCTTAGAAAGAAGTCTCAGTGCCACCGGCCTAAGTTGAAAGGATTCAGGAAGGGCTGGGGTCTCAAGGCATGTTTCAAATGTTGATGTAACTTAGATAGATCGCTATGTCTATGTGCTTCTATGTGAAATTGCCCATCAAGGGGGCTCCTGAAAGTTATTGAAGCAGCTTCATCTGGTGCAGAGCAAATGCTGACATGATTTGTGAAGATAGTACTGTTAATGGTGGTTGGCAGTAGCCGTCTGCTTGGACCTTTGTACCCTAGGCGGCTATAGCGGGGAGGGCAAACAGCTTCAGGAAACTGCTTTCCTGTGCTCTCTGATGATATAGGCCACCGTTTAGGAGTTTAGGAGCAGGGATTCAGAGTGTCCTGTGCAGAGTGTGTGGTAACTGAGACTGTGCTGCTCCTCCTGGGCGTGGGGGTGCCATTTAATTCCTCTTAGTGCTGGAAAGGGAGTTGGTGGAATTGATTTGGCAAAAAGGTTAATGCATTGTTATGGCTGCCAGTTGGCCGATTGAATCGCTAGTAATTGGGGCAGGGGAAGCATTTAATTTGATGTGCTGAATGCAGGTCCACCAGAGCTGGTATCTTGCTTGTAGCAATTCCTTAGCGTGTGTGCATGTATGTGTGTGCACGTGCATGCTCATACACACATGTGTTTGTGGCTCGGGTATGCTCCTGGTTTTATGCCTTTTACCCTCCCCAGTTATACAAGGAGTTGTCCTGACCATTCTCTCTCTCCTCACCTGCCTGCCTCTACCCCCAACTCCCAGAGAAAATATAATAATTTTTCTTCTGTGTCATGTTATTGGGGAACTGTGCAAAGACAGGCCCTTCTCTTTTACAGACCAGGGCTCTCCTAAGTGGGATGCTCACATGATGATCTACTAGGGCAGGCAGCCTGCAGCCTACTACTTGTTTTTATAAATAAAGTTTTATGGGAATGCAGCCACACCCAGTTGTTTAGGAATTCCCTAGGGCTGCATTCACACTACAGGGGCAGAGTCCAGTAGTTGCAACAAAGATTATCTATCTGTCCTTCAAAGCCGGGATATTTACTATGGCCTTTTAACAGAAAACATTTGCTGACCCTTTAGGGTTGCCAGATTTAGCAAATAAAAATACAAGATGCTCATTTAAGTTTGAATTTCAGATAAACAATGAATAATTTTTTAACAACAGTATGTCCCAGATTTAACTGAGCAACCTGTATTTTTTTTTTTTTTTAACCTGGCTACTCTACAATCCCTGCTCTGAGATATGAGAAGAAAGCACTGAAGCTTCTGTTTCCATTTATCTTTTATCTCAACCCATTTTCATTCCTATTTCTTTATAAAATTACTTCGAGTGGTGTAAAATCATTTATACATAAATAAGTGCACAACTAGGGGGGAATATGCTCAAAATTTAATTTTACGGATGGTAGTGTGCAATCAATCAAAGCAGTTTGGAAGCCTTTGGGAGAGAGCAGGAGTCACTCCTACTCACATGACCAATCCTGATGTGACCTCGTCACACTTCCGGTGTGACCTCTGTGAAGTGCGGCAGGGGGTGAAAATTCCAGCTCTGTCTGATCTCAGTTGTTTAAGCACTCTGGGCCCTGTGACCTCATGCGCAAATGAAGAGGATGGTTCGTTCCTAGACAGGGTTGTTATGAAAACCTGTTGGATATTTGTGTCTAGGGTATTGACCAGAGCCTATCAGATATAGTAGGCACTTTAAAACTGTTCTCTTTCTTTCTACACAAATGATAATAAATCTCTAGGGAATGTAAAGTATAGAGTGTCCCCAGAGCAGCATGAGTAAACGCCCCTCAGAGCGGGCCTTCTCTCCCTGACGTTGTTCTGGCTGCACTGGTGACTCACTCGGGGGGTTAAGCTGTTTGTGTCTGTAGACTCAGAGCACTCAGCCTTGTGGTTTCAGTTCACACAGGCTTTGGTGACACGGTTTTGTTTTCACTTTGGGTTATCATGCGAGTTTCCATCCTTCATCTCTCTTGTATCTGGTGTTCTTGCAAAATGCTGCAGGGATTCGTCTGAAATTATCCAGTGAACAGCCAATGCTGTGACTGTCATGGTTCATGGTGGCTCCTCGGCATGGCATTCAGTCAGGCAACAGCCACTTCCTGGGCATCCCAAAGTGAGGAAAGAAAGAGCCCTAACTCCTGGGAGAAGCGAAGGGATCTCCCAAGAGCGCCCTCCACAACACGCACATTCCGCACCATACCCCAGAATTCACGAACAGGAAGCGAACTGTACCAGCCCCTGAAGGAAACACCCACCTTTCTCCTTGGAGGAGACACTTGAGCATCTTTCTCTTGAAGTCTGAAAGGCTTCCTTGCTAAACAGCACAACAAGTCAGTCCCTGATTCTTATCTGTTCCCAGGGCTAGGCAAAGGCTTGCAGAGGAGGGCCACCCTTCCTGCCCAGGAGAGCAAAGGGTGTCTCATCTCTGTGGGTGGGAGCTGACAGTCAAGAGTTGAGAAGGGAACAATGGCCCTATTTGTCTCTCAGGGATCAAGAGTCCCATCATCTGCCATCACAGAAACGAAATGGTATTTTCTACCATTCATTCTTTCATTCATTCATTTATTTGCCAACAAAATTTTCCTGGGGACCTACTCCACAGAGGATGCTAAGATGATGAAGATTCAGTAGGTACCTTCAAGAAGTATTGTTAACAGGAGAAATCAGGAAATTAAGAGATGTTTGTAAAGTAGTGTGCTGAGTGTCAGGGTACAGGAAAGCAGTGCGTGGAATCAGAGCACTGTAAAAGGAGCATTTGACACAGATGAGAAGTTGGTACTTGAACTGGACTTTGACTCCTGAGTAGGAGTTAACTGATAGAAGGATTTAGGGGAAGGGCATTATAAGCAGAAAGAATAGGACTTCTAAAGTTCATAAGCTCAAGGCTGCAGGGTGTGTCCAAGAAGCTGCACATGCTTTTGGTTTTTATGTATTCGTTCGAGCAGCTGTAAGAACCTTGTATGCGGAGGAAGCAGGAAGAGACCAGATTAGGAAGGGTCCATGGGCTATACTGCATTTCTGTTACCTGAAAGCAATGTAGGAAATGTGAATTATAAAGGATATAAAAAGTAAAACCAGCTTCTTGGCCTGAAAATTCACACTTTACTAGTTATCTGTTAAGCAAAGAAATAAAAATCTCACATTTTTCAAAGCTTCGACAGCTCCCAGTTTCCTGCCACATCAAGCCTTAATTTCTCTACCTGATAGTTACAGCCTGCCCTGATCCGATTCCATCCTGACATCTGCCTCCCCCAACTCCTGCTCCCCGGTACATACCATGTATTTTGGATCAGACCAATGCTTGCCACTTGCATTTTACTGATGAATAAATTGGGGTCCTGAGAGATTAAAGAACTTACTCAAGGGGACAGAGCCAGTTCAGAGTAGAGTTTGGACTTGAACCCGTGTCTCTCTGTCAAAGCCAGAGTCGTTTCAGCCAGGCTCTTTCCTGGAAGAACTCATTCTAATGGCACCTGATCAGTTCCTGTTGGCGGACTGATTGATTGCAGTCAAACCTTTTAGCAAGCTTTTGGCTGAGCTGGGCATATTCCCCCACTGCCTCCGCCGCCCCCTCCCAAAGCCTGAGTTTCCAAGGCTTCATGCCATGGGTACTTGGCTTTGAGAAAAATGAGCATATTTTTCATTCTCGTTGCCAGTCTCCCAGTGTATCATGGTCATTATTCCCTTCCCTCTCACAGTTGGGCTGGATGCTAAAATATACAACCTGGAGGGACCTCATTTTAATGTTTAATGTTTGGGGGTCATTCTATAGAAAAGAATGCCTTTTTCTTAAATCTGATTGGAAATGTAACTTTTTAAAGACCTTCTTAGCTATAAAATTTTTTACTGTAAACATAAAACTTTCATTGAAACATTAAACGTTTCTAGCTGTTTTTCAGCCCATAAATTTTCATAGATACCCACCCCCTCACTGCCACGCCCTCCTCATATATTTCTCTTTCTTCTTCTTCTTTTCTGACCCCTCCCCCCAAAAATATTTCCAAGACCAGAGTTGAGGGTGAGTAGGGGGACTAGATTACAGATAAAATATATCAGACGACTTAGGTCATTCAGTTTGGAAAAGCACATTGTATTTCAATACAGTGAGGAATGTACATGTGTCAGAACCTTGCCAAAGAAAGCAAACCCTTCCCGCTCTTCTGGTCTTGCCTGGAGCCACTGTGAGGCTGAACCCTGTGCCAGGCCTGAGGAGGCTTCTGAGCAGCCCCAAAATGTGCCTCCTCTTCCAAAAAGAGTTGGAGAAGGGCTGACTCTAAGAAAGGCCAGAGTTAGGGTGTCGCAAGCCAGCCTGTGATTTGTCGAGGGGCATTGTTCTTATTGAATAATCCATGGGTGGTTTTGCTACTCATAAAAGCATGGTCTTGCAGAAAGCTGACCTGATTTGGTCCAAAATAGGGTAGGATGAGGCTGGTGCTGAGAGGCCGGAGTCAAATGCACAGTGGTAGTGGTCATCAATCTGCTAAGCCTTGACCCCGATGGGCACTCTGGATGCCTGGGGAATGCCCACCCAGTTTCCTATGGACTATAGGTAACGTGCGTTCTTTGGCCCTGCCCAATTCCAAGGTAGCAATACTGTTTGTGACCATCGTTGCCATTGCCTCATGCTGGGTGGGGTGAACATCCTCGCTCCAGGATTTTTTGGCATTGGTCATGTGATTTTCTTTTGCCCATGAGATAATCAGCCAATATGATATAAGCAGAATCTTAAAGTGTGCTTGTACGATTGGGTTTGCCCCCCTTACTCTTCTCTCATAGCCAATACCTCTGCAGCTTGAACCCCAGAATGAGACACATGAAGCAAACTCGAGCTTGACTTACAGCCTGGAGCTAAGTTCCGCCAGTCTCGGTTAACATCAGCCAAATCCCAACCAACCCCATAGATCAGTGAGTGAGAAAAATAAGTATTTTTAAATAAATAAATAAATGTTTGAATCATTGACATTTTGACGTGGCTTGTTATGCAGCACTTCTGTGGTAACAGCTGACTAATATGTCCCACCCTTAGCTTCATATTCCACTTAGAATAAAATTTACTCTCTACCAGGGTCTACATGCCCTGCAGATCTCAACCCCTGCCTTCCTCTCAGACTTCATTTCACACCACACGCAGTCTTGACCAGTGTCCCTCCAGCCACTCTGGTCTTCTTTCTATTCCTTGGACACAGAAAGCCTATACCTGTCTTAGGGCCTTTGCACATGTTGCTCTTTTTGCCTCAAAAGAGCCATGGCTGGCTCTGTCTCATCTTCCTGATTCAGTTCAAATATCACTTCCTCAGAGGCCTACTTTGTCCACCCTACCAAAATAAAAATGATGACAATAATCATCATTTCCTTATTTATTAAGTATTCATTAAATGCCAGGCTATGTTATTAGCATCTCTTAACAGCCTTATGAGAAAGGTACAATAATTAGTCTCTCTGCTGTACAGATAAGACACTGAGGCTCAGAGAGGCTTAGCAAGTTATCTGAGTTTCCCAATGGTGGAGTTGGATTCAAATCCCACCCCTTTCTTTTCTTCCGAGCACTAACCACTACCTGAATATGTGTGCATTTGTTTCCTCCTTTACTGTCTCCCTCTTCTTCACTGGAGTGTGAGCCCGTGAGCTTTCACAGTGTACAGGGAGGTCCTATGGACACAGCTGGGCAGAGTATAGGTAACTCAGCATGCCAGGGCTCAGTCCTAACTCTGTCTGCAGTCTGTTCTATGACCAAGGATAAATGGCAGCCCTTCTCTCATCCTTCGCTTCCCCACCTGCTCTTGATCTCTGGGGCCCCTCTGAGACTGAACGTCCCATGGTTCTCAAAGTCCCTAAAGCTGAAATAACACTCCTTCAGGGTAGCTCTGGTTCACAGTTGCCCAGGAAGTTCTGAATTCATCTGCACCAGACAGTGTTGAACTTGGCCAGGGCACATGGGCTCTGCAGACCCTAAAGGGATGACGGAAGAGTTTCCCGCCTGTCGTACAGTCCATTTTTCCACAGACTCAGCTATTCCTCTCCTGCACTTGAATCATTCATTCCTGCATCTGACATTTTTCCAGTGCACCTGCGTCCTGGGCTATGTGTTGAACTCTCCAGGTACAAAAGTCACCAGACCTTGGGCCAAGTGGCCACTCAATACATATTTGATGAATGAAGGGATCTCTACTCTATAAACGGCTCATCACAAATATCTGCAAAATAGCTCCAAAGACTATATGAAAATAATTACTCTCACCAGTGGTAGAAATGCTTAAGTCTTTTTGGGCAGTCATTCAGTCATTTCTATCTCCACTGTTTACTGGGCATCCCTCCATGCCAAGCCCGGGGGATGCAGAGGTAAGTAAAATAGGAGAAGCTTAGTCCAGCCACGTTGGCTGTAAAGTTCAGCCTTTGGCTTCCTCCCACCAGTTTCATTAGGGTCTCGCCCCATCTCCACAACAGGCCTACGTTACCATCAGAGACCCCAGCTCTAATTACAGTGCAGCCTTGGTCAACATGTCCTAACCAGTGAGCAAATGGCAGCTGCATGAAATCACTGGGCGCAGATAGGAATCAACAAGGGAGATTAGGTAAGGTGCTTATTTGAGATGCTGTCAAGGCCTGTGGCACAAGAGTTCCCTCAGGCTCGAGGCGTGCCCTCTGCAGTTATATTTTGCGCACTCTCGGATTACGCTCGGTGATATTACATCTGCATGCACCTTGCCCTCTGACACGGCAAACACGGATGCTGCCAAAATCCTTGTAAAGCTGTCTATCTTAAGTAGGATGGAACATCTTTGGGGGGAAGTGAATTGATTTGCAAAGCAGCCAGACACATAATCTCCTATTTCTCCTTGCAATCAAATAATTCATCTTTATACCTTTAGGGCCATGTCGAAATTTGAACCTAGAAGAAACCAGGGACTAATTGTAGCAATGGGATCAGAGAAATTAGCTGTGTATTCGGTTATCAGTTGCTGATCACACAGCTAGCGTGTGTTTTAGGCTTTGTAGGATGAGTGGACTAAGGCTGTTGTGGGCTGGTCCTCCACTACCAAGGGCTCCCTGCCTAGATTAGCAATGCAAAACAGCAGTGTTTTCAGTGGGTCAGCCACTGTGTGCCATGCACCACATGTAGATTACTTTTAAATCCTTATAACCATCTGCAACACAGGTAGTGGCCCTATTTTATAGATGAGGAAACAGAACCCCAGAGAAGTTAAAGCCTCTGCCCTACAGAGAGAAAAGGGGGAAAATGAACTTTTAAGAGAGTTAAAATTAAAGGAAATTGGAATTTTTTTAAATTCCACATAGGCTATTGCATTAAAAATTACTATTTTAATTTAAAAAAAGAAAGAAAGAAAGAAAGAAAGAAAGAAAGAAAGAAAGAAAGAAAGAAAGAAAGAAAGAAAGAAAGAAAGAAAGAAAGAAAGACTCTCTTTACCCTATAAAGGGAGTCAAATAGAATAGGCTAGAGGGAGGATGAAGTGGGTAAAGGGGATCAAATATATGGTAGCTGAAGGAAACTGACTTTGGATGGTAATCACACAATAGAATATACAGATGTTAAATTATAATGTACAACTGAAAATTATATAATTGTATTAAGCAATGTTACCCCAATAAACTTAATTTAAAAAAATAGGAAAAAGAAAGAGAGAGAGAGAGAGAGAGAGAAAAGAAAGAAAAGAAAAAAAGAGAAAAGAAAAAAGAAAGATCAAAAACACCTAAACTCGGGTTTCGGATTCTGGTGGTAAAATATTAAATCGTAATGAAATAGTTAATGTTTTGTTTTGTTTTGTTTTTTTACATTAGTATGTACAATAGTTAAGAATGTATTTATAAATTTATTTTAGTTAGGAAAACTAAAGGTGGGAATACACATACGGATAATAATGGAGCATGAATAAGGCTAGAGGAAGTATTTTTCGGTCTAGTTGAGAAATAGCTAAGAAGGAAAAATCACGGATCTTAAAATAGGTGTAATATATTATATATCTATGAAAATGGGCCAAATAGATTGCCTCCATTAAAGTGGTATTGATGTTCAAATCTCCGGTTACCTGGAATGCAACTGTACTTCCTATATTTAACCAGGCTTTTTATAAACCATTCCTCTTAACACCTCAAGCTGACACCCACATCCTGGGTGGGTATTTAATACCAAGTTTGAATTTCTTCACTTTGAGTGTCCTCAAAATAGACAGAAGACCAGAAAGTAGCCTTTTACAAGTCTTGGACTGTTGGCAAGTTAAATACTTTTCGGCAGAGTGACTGTGAGCAGCTCTCGCTCTCCACCCCCGCCCCGCCCTCTCCCACCCCCTCCCCTCTCTCCCCTCTCTCCTCTCCCCCTTTATCTATAACTAGACTATTATGGGCCAAATACAAAAGAAATAAAGACAGCATAGAGAAAGAATTTCCAAAAATCCTTTCCTCATCTTAAAAACAAGGAAACAGAAAAAAAAAACAAAAAGAGAAAAATTAGCAATTCCTCTAAGAAAGTGTAAGTTTCTGTGTAGTTCAGCTGCTGCCTTCTCCCAAAAGGGGAAGAGGGCTCCAGGAAGGCTGGGAGGTGATTGCCATTTAACCCCTATGCTGAGTTTCAGTTTGCAGTGGTCTCCAAACTTCTTGGCACCAGGGACACCGGTGCTCCTGTGAGAATCTAACGCCTGATGATCTGAGGTGGAGCTGAGGCGGTGATGCTAGCGCTGGGGAGCGGCTGCAGAGATGAAGCTTTGCTCACTTGTCTGCCACTCACCTCCGACTGTGCAGCCCGGTTCCTAACAGGCCACAAACTGGTACCGGTGCGTGGCTCCATGGCTTAGGAGTTGGGGATCCCCTGAAAAGTATTGAAATGACAAACACAAAATTACGTAGCTGTTTGTTACACCTAAGAGCTATGAGAAACAGGTGTCACCAGGACTCCTAGTCGTGTGACCTGAAAAAAAAAAATTCCCATTAGGACAAGGAGGTGCCAATTGGTTTAGAAAAAGTGATGAAAGAACAGTTCTATTTCAAGCATTGACACCACACTTTCTTCCAAAGTAGATTTGAAGTAACTCAGTAATACAGTACATATAAAAAATTAGACATTTATTTTATGTTTTAAACAATATATCAAAAACTAGAATAAAAAAATGAGAAGAATATACCAGGAACATAGATAAATTATTTCTGTTGACCAGCATTAAATTTACTAAGTTCTCTGGGAGTCTAAAACTAAGAATTGTCATTAACCAATAAAAAGAAGTGTGGATATATACTAGCAAACTTTTATCCTGGAACATAATTCTAAGATTTTCTCAGATAAACTCTTATTTATTTATTAAAAAAAAAAAAGACTTGGGTGATTATACAATATCTTAGAATAGAGTTTACTAAAGATGTCAGAACATTCTTCTACCAATCATGGATGACTTATATTTACCTAAAGTAAAAATAAAATGTAATATTAAAGTATAAATTAAGGAAACCATTTCTGCAGAGTTAAAAAATATATAGGCCCAGTTCATTACCAACATTATAACATTCTATGGTTGAAAAAAGGAAGGAGCGAGGGAGGAGGGAAGGAAGGGATGGATTCACATGCTTTAGAGTAAGACTAGAGGCAAAGTGATCACCCAAATGAAAAAGAATCACCTGATAGGCACTCATCTCTACTCCCTCTATGTGGACGCTGCTGCAATACTTCAGAAGAAAATCAGCACTTTTTTAAAGAAAAAGAGAAGGGGAGGAGGAGAAAAGAGAGCGCTGAATCTATTCAGAGTCAACAAATTCTGACTTTGATTAATTAACAAACAAAGACCAAGTCTTGCCAATCAGTTGTCTCACTCCATAGAAGAAAACCCCTCCATTTCTTATACAACATTTACTACCGAGAGATTCACTTGGACACATAACTGAAAATATACCTTTAAGTAGCTGAGTGACTTGAAATCTTGGTAAATGATATTTAGCAGTTTTTATATAAGTGTTGCAGAATATCAGATTAAAACAAGGCTATTTTTTCTAATATAATTTAGCTAAGAAGCTCAGCAAATTTTTAAACCCACTCCTAAATCATGATAAAATCTATAAGATAAACATATTTGTCTTTGTTTTCCCATGCTAATAACCACCTTAGTTAACACTTATGGAACACTTACTATATGCTGAGGACTTTATATGCATTAAGGTGTTTAATCTTCAGGAAAACTTTATGAAATAAGTGATAGCTCATAAATTCAATCACATAATTATTTAAATGACCTGATAAGCTAGCCTAGCTTGCTGGTCAGGAAGTCCAGGGGTCATCCTTCCTGGTCCAAATCTGTCCCAATCCTAGCTTGACCTGGTGCCACCTGGGGCAACAGCACACTCCAGCTTAAATATCAATGGAGATAATTCTGGGTCCTTTGGTTGGTTAGTTCTCCCAGGAGTCATTTCATCAGCCAGATGCAGAGAGAATGAGCAGAGGGACTATTGGGGTCAAGGGGGCCATCCATCCATACTTCTCAAGATTCTTTACAATTGTCTTTGTCACAGCAAGAATGATTATAGAATTTTAAAACTTAAGAAATCATAAAATTGAAGGGACTTTTCCAAGGTCACATTGTTTATAGTAGCCGAGATAGAGGAAGTCTGTCTAATGCAATCCAACTTATCCATCTCAAGAAGAGAGATATACCAAGAAGGATGATTATTAAATTATCACTAATGGGAACTCTTGTAATTACTCTCATAATTTTCTTTAGGCTTAGCCCATAGGGCATTTTTAAGCATTATTAGATTGTGATTATAAATGGATTTGGCCAGGCATTTCTCTTTCGATCAGTGGCAGCTTTTTCTCTAGAGGACTTGGCCTCTGGAGTAACCACTTTCTTTAACTTCTTTTGCTGGAGATGAAGCTCTGGGAGCATCACTTCCCTTCCCACCATTTGGGCTTCTTTCATCTGTAAAGTCAACTGATGAGAGTTCAATGAATTTTCAGGGAAGAAAACATTCAGGGCGATTTCAGAAGCCCTAAGATCAATGCGTAAGTTAGTAAGTACCTATTGTTGTATTTATTGAATGGATGAATAAGTGAATGTCTAGATCATGAACACTTCCTAGGTAACTGCTATGAAGAAGCTGGCCCAGAATGGGAAAGCCAAAGTTTTCACTGCACATACCAATTTCTTTCTCCTCCCTTCCTGAATTCTGTGTTCTTAAGGTTATTCTCTCCAAATAAATGGTATTTATTAAAAATTCATTTCTCACATATCAACCAGTGTTGCAGCCTTTAATTGAATTTCCTTTTTTGAAAGCAACTTTTCTTGCATTCCCATTACCCACCCCCGCCAATATATAAAATTGTATATATTTAAGGTGTACAACATGATTTGGTATACATATACATTCTGAAATGATTACCACAATCAATTTAATTAACACATCCATCACCTCACATAGTAGTTACCTTTTTTGTTTGTGTGAGGGAAAGCTTAAGATCTACTCTCTTTGCAAATTTCAGGTATGTAATACAATATTTCTAACTGTGGTTCACCATGCTGTATATTAAATCTTCAGAGCTTTTTCGTCTCATAACTGAAAGTTTATACCCTTGACCAACATTTCCCCCAAGCCCTAGCCCCTGGCAACCACCAGTCTACTGTCTGTTCCTATGAGTTCGATTTTTTTTTTTTTAAGATTCCATTTTTTTTAAGTTTTTTTTTTTTTTTTTTTTTTTTTTAAGATTATGATACTATACAGTATTTGTTTTTCTCTGTCTGGCTTGTTTCACTTATGAATTATGTCCAAAAGCATGGAAACTAGCCATTTTAATTAGTGAGCACAGCCTTGACACAAATAAATGTACTTTTTGGTTATGTTTTTTGAAACAAGAGAAAAGCGAGCTTGACCCTCATCACCAGGGCCTCTGAGTTTGGCATTGTGGATAAGAAGACTGCTAAGGCTCTTTCTTGTAGAGCTGAACAGTCATGACTTGGAGCTGTACTGACACAGCCGGTGGGTGATAACTCTCTCATCGTCTACGCTTGGGCCCTGCAGTATCCCTTGTCTGCCTGGGCAATATTGCTGTGCCTGGGGAAGGGTACTGCTCATCATTTATGCTATCAAAGAGTGCACAAGCAAAAAGATACCCTTTCCTTGAGGGACTTAATCCCAGGAGTTTGAGGAGAGAGTCTTAGACATTTTCAGAGGCTGATAAAGAATGCAATGAGTGGCCCACAACTCCAGGTTTGGGTAAAGCAGGACTTGCCGCCGTTCACTTGGACTGTGTTATTCTACACTGGGCTGTTGGTGCCTTCATACTAATCAGTTTAAGTCCGCATGATGACATAGAAAGAGAAGGACAGTTCTTCAGCTGGTACCTACCAGGGTGGCCATACTAATGTTAGAATATCAAATCCTTTCACACTGTTTGGTAAATGGTCCTGCCCCAAGCCCCTCAGGTACCCACATACTGCCGGGATTCCTGGGTGATTCAGCACCTAACGGAGTAATGCCTGCTTTGATGGTGGAGGGAGAGCCTCCAGGGCCCTGCTCTTGTACATTCGGAGTAGTCAGTGCTGACTGCTCAATAGGTCCAGTGTCATTTCTGATAAAGGATGTGGGAATAATTGCCAAAACACACCCGGTTCCAGTCCTACCTCTGCCATTTAATAGCTCTGGGACCTTAAGTTCCTCCTGAGTCTTTCCTCCTCTATATAGTAGGCATTTAATAATCATTACAACAGCATGGAGTTATTCTCAGGACTAAATGATGAGGAAAACACACTGTCAAGAATAACAGTTTTCTGGCATATTGTAGGTCTGTAAGAAATGGCAGCTCTTACATGTATGACAAAATCCCCCTTAGAGGAGAAGGCCTCACTCTTATCCTCTTGGGTATGACAAGTCTCGGAGCTCACCCCACCTTCAGCCTTCAAAGCAGCACATGCGCCTTTTCTCCTTTTCCAATTAGCCTCGTCGCATAAAGTAGCAACATAGTATCATGTTTTTTGGATGGTTTTGTTCACTCTGACGACTCAGTTTGTTTCGTGCGGACGCAGAACAAAGGAAAAACACCATAAAATGAGCTTTGGGAGCCAGAGCGAAGGCAGTTGAGAAAGGACAGAACTCCATTGACTCGGACATTCAGGAAGCTCTGAAGTTTTCTCAGTTGGGGATTCTAAAAGAAGATTAGTTGAGCAGTACACCATTCCGAGATGGACTTTAGCCAAAACAGACTGTCAAACCCAAAAGAAACTTTAGGGGAAGGGATCCGTTTTGATGTTCTGAGAAACTTTTAATCTTCCCATGAGAGTTTCATTAGTTATTGGCATTATTTTATGATGGAGTAAAGTTTGGAATTTTTAACACTTCTCAGTTTCATTTTGTTTGTTAATTCGATCTTTCATTAAACTACACTTAAGCAATTACTGTACCTAGATTAAAGATAGTGGAGCAGGAATCAGATATAAGCTGATTCTCAGTTCTTCGTAGTCTTCTGCACTCAACGATGTTGAACGATGTAACCAATAGTATGTTACAGAAATCACAATACGTGACTTCTGAAGCTAGGCCATAAAAGACATTGAAGTTTCTGCCTTATCGAATCTGGGAGAAGCTGCCATCTTGTGAGGATGCTCAAGCAGCCTTATGGAGAGGAACTGAGGCCTCCTGCTAGTACCTGTGTGAGTGAGCCATCTTAGAAGCTGATTCTCCCGCCCTAACCAAGCTATAATCTTGACTTGAACTACATTTGAGACCCTGAGCCCAAACCGCTAAGCTAAGTTGCTCCCAAATGTCTAGCCCATAGAACATGTGAGATAATAAATGCTTCTACTTGTTTCAGCCCACTTAGTTTTTGGATAATTTGTTCTGCAGCAGTAAATAACTAATACAATTTTTTTTTTAAAAGACCTTTAGCTGCCTATTCAGAGTTCAAACCGTTGACTATTTATTCAGCATTACTTTACTTCTAGTGAATGAAATGTGAGTTAAGTATTCTATCCTGCCCCCATATTTAAAATGAAGTTTGCTTTGGCAGATGTCACCTTAACAGACATTGTCTTTTGCTTCCAGACCTCTTCCTTAATCAGTTTGTGATGTAATGTGTTAATGTGGCAAAGACCTTCCAGAACCCCAGTTCCATGAGCTTGTTGAGACTGCTAAATGTTAGAGATATTCGGGATTAAAACATTTAACAGATATTTGGATTAAACTTTAAAAGTGTTGTATTATGAATATTTAAGCTTATTTTAACGTACGTCTTTCTAAAATGCACCACCTGCTTCCCTGCCTTTTTAAACAGAGCACATGTGGCAGCCTTGATGACTCTGGATTACCATTATTGTGAGGTCTGAAGGAAGGGTGGCTATGAGAACAGAAGGTGCAAGCAACATGGGGCATAAACACACTTTGTGGATAAGGATATGGATGCCAGTCTCTGCAGCAGCCCTGGAAGCCTTCTCCGTGCCCTCTCCTATGCCAGCCTGTTGACTGGTCTTTAACCTCCTCCATGAAGGATATCATAAATAACCTCACAACCATCAAGACCCCACATCGTAGTTGACCCTCTGCTGAGATGGTCAGGGTGCACCTTTCCAAACTTCTGTCAGCCTTCTCCACCTTCACAGTGTCCCCCTATTATCATTTAATTAACTTTTAAAACATTTAAGATTTAATTAAGGGTGAAACTATATACCAAGAAAATAGAACAAATATTATTAATTTCAAGTAGCTATTATTACCAGAAAAGATTCTCAGCCTGTCTTCTCTTCATGTAACTGGGAGACTAGCAACGTGCTGAGAGTCACAGAAGGTAACCTAAAACATAACCAAGATTATTTTGTATCAGAAGGATTGAATAAGACAAAAAAACTAACTATCTCAGCAAATTATTTAATATAGGATTTGTAAGGTAGCCATAATCATCTATAATTTGACATGGTTATTGCCTCAGAACTGAAGCTTCTCCTAACCGAGGCTTCTCCTGAGTGTGTTTCATTTTGCAATGCCAGAATCTTTTGACATGTCAATGCCATTCCAAGTACCAGCATCACAGATCTGTATAGCAGAGACAGTCAACCACAGGAGCCTTCTTTTTTGCTTGATCTTCCCTGGTCTACAGCGTGGAAGTTAAGAACTCTGGCTTCAATTCTAATCCTTTCTCCTCTCCTTACTGTGTGATCCTGAGTAAGTTAATTGACCTCTCTGAGACCACTGATAAATGGAGATGATACTATATACTCATCAGGTTCTCAAGAGGGTCAAGGGTGACAATGTACGTAAAACATTTGCATTTGCTGTGAAAAGGATATGTCTCATTGACCATATTTGCATCACTAACTATTTGAAAATTTTATGTCTGAGTTTTGGGAGAGAATCTTCTTCCCAGGCTGGCATTTTCTTTTAAAAAAAAAAAAAAGTAAGAAAAAGCTCCTTCCTAGGGCCACACTTTAGGTGTGTTGAGTCCCCAGTTTCTGTTGTCTCTAGAGAGAAATTAAAACTTCTCTTATTTATGTGAATCGCTACATTCCCACTTTTGCTTTAAGGTAAAGTTGACCATGATAGTCAACAGAACACTCGTGGCTGATCTGAAGACTTTATTCAATGGGGCCATTTATGATGCTGAGTGGTGATTAAGGGAAGACACATGAAGAAATGTTAGAATAGGTTGATCAACTGGGATGTAAATGCCATGCCATGTAAATGCCAAGGTATTTTGTAGGTGGGAATAGCAGGAAAATAAGGTGCCAGCTTGATGAGAAATGAATCCCTAAGTATGCATTGACTGTCCCCTAGAGAGCCAGGCAGAGTACAGAAAGTATTCTCCTCCGTTCTCAATAGATAGGACCTCTTTCTCCATTCTTCTCTTTCTCTGTTCCTTCTTCCTTCACCACGTTCACGGTGAACTAAGCCAATGTGAGTTTTGGTTTAGGTTCTGGTTTCTAAGCATCTTACATATCATGTCATCTAGGAGCAATGGATGGAACCTGCCAATGTGTCAGGCACTAACCTAGATCCTCATTGAATCTTTACACTAACCCTATACAGAATTCCCATTCTGTGGACAATGAAATGGAAATTCAGAGAAGTTAAGTCACATGCTCACAGTCATCCATTTGAAGAGATAGCTGAAATTTGAACCTGAGATTATATGTTCACCTTATTAGTTTTGTGTTGCTTCTATAATGACTTATTATAAACTTAGTGGCTTAAAACAACACAAATTTATCCTCTTACAGTTCTGAAGGTCACAAGTCTGAAGAGAGTCTGAGGAATCCAAAATCAAGTTGTTGGCAGGACTGATTCCTTCTGGAGCTTTGGGGAAGAATCCATTCCTTCCATCTTCCAGTTTCTGGAGGCCGTTAGCTTTTCTTGGCATGTGGCAACATCCCTCCAACCTCTGTCTCCATCCTCACATCCCCTTCTCTGGCTCTGACTCTCTTAACTTTCTCTCATAAAGACCCTTGTGAATAACTTGGACCCACCTAGATAATTCAGGATAATCTCTGCACTTCAAGATGCTTAACTTAATCACATCTACAGAGTCCCTTTTGTCATGTAAGGTTTCAATTTATAAGTTCTGAGACTTAGGACATTGACCCCTTTTGCAGGGGGCATTATTTAGCCTCACACTCTCCTCCCAGTCTCATAGTCAGGAGGGGATGCCTACAATAGACTAAGGGTTTTGTGTCTCCATCTCTTTTGCAAGTACAGATACTTGCCCTGTTTTTGGCCAAGAGCCAAGATCTGGGATTCAAGGTTAGACAGCTCACCTCAAACTCCCAGTTCCAGAGAACAGACGTGGCCTAGGGTGGAACATGAGACTCTTGGAGACATGGTACCTCACATGCATGGAGAGCATGATGGGCTAATGTCAGTATGGAGTTATTTCTTTTTCAGTTCTTACAAGAATTATTACGTTTTTTTTTCTCTTCCAAAATGGTTTTGACTATGTTTATTACAGCGTCGCCCAAGACGTTAACGGGCTCATCTTTTCCATACTCAGTGTGCAGTGGGCCATTAGCAGAACAGGTCAGAAAAAAACTGCCTTCAAGAAGGTTGATCTGCTTGTATTTATTAATCTATTTGGATTTTCTTGGTCCATTTCCCCAGAAATTTAAAAGACATGATGAGTTTTTAGAGAGAACTCTTTAGCATTAAACGTTTACATTTAGTTTTGTTTACTTGTCTAACACTCTTGTCTCCCAGACCAGCAAACGTGCCTCTTGTTATGGGGAAGAAGTTTGCATTGGCTAAATCTGTGGCTGGTCTGTTGCTTTTCTTTCTCCATTCAGCTACCCCAGTAGTTTCTCTGTGGTTTGTGGTGGGCTCAGGACTCTCACTAGTTTAGATGAAATTGGTTGGATTTGGACATCTGACACACCGGGTGCCTTTCGATATCTGGGTTGCCCCTGTTTAGTCTGACCAGAAATACTAATCACCTACTTGGGCTGTGGAGATCTTGTCTGTGGTACCAGAAGCTCATCTTCAAAATCTCACATTCCTTGTCGGATTTAGGTACGAACCCCACCGATATGAGGAGAAAGATCATTGTCAAAGAGTTAGAGAGGAAAATCGTGCAATAAAGTCAGCCTGAGGTAGGCTAACTTAAAACAAGATCCTTACTGCTTTACTTTCATGTATGCGTGGTGTGTGTGTGCGCACGCGCGTGTGTGTGAGAGAAAGAGAGAGACAGAGACAGAGAGAGACAGAGAGACAGAGAGTCAGAGAGAGACAGAGACAGAGACAGAAAACAATAGGAGAGATTTTAGGAACAATTTCTCAGATCAAAGAAATATTACCCCTATTTGGCATCAGATCTGTGCTGGCCTTTTTATTTAAGTTGATCTTACCTAATCCCCACAATAGTCTTGTAAGTTATGTCCTGTTGTCCCCGTTTTATATAGATCAGGATACTGAGACCAGAAGCAGTGAACTGATTTGTCTCAGATCGTAGAGTCAGAAACCTTTTCAGATAAGAGCCAAAGGCAGTTCTGCTACTGGACTCTACCCTTTCATCACCCACCTTGCTACTCCAAGCCTGGTCTATGGACCACCAGCATTGACATCCCCTGGGAACTTTTTTGGAAATGCAGAGTCCCGGGCTGAGCCCAGACCTGCTGAGTCAGATTCTCCATTCTAACAAAATTCCGGATGATCGCATGCACATTACAGTTTAAGATGCACCGTTTATTTCCACTCCCACCTCTAGCTGAGTTGAGTAGACAGTAGTCAAGCATTACTTGTGTGGTAAGCCTCTAGTGAGCCTGCAAAGACAGTAAGTCCCAGCCTTGTCATGAGAAACTGAGAGCATAGGACAGCAGACCACCAACCCTGTGGGAGTGACAGTGCAGTAATAACAATAGTCACAGGGTGTTTGGAGAGCACAGAAGAAGGGCAGTTTACTAGGAAGACTATCTGTTGGAGCTTATTCCTAACCTCAGTGAGAAGCAGCACATCACTGTGGTTAAGAACAGCAGCTCTGGATTCACACTGTCTAGTTTCAAGTCCTGGTTCTAATGCTTCCCAGCTGTGTGATGTGGGATGATTTACTTAACCTCTCTGGGCCTCAGTTTCTGTATCAGTTTCTGTATCTGTATAATATGTGAGTACTGTTATGGTTCTGGAGGACCATAATAGTACCTGCTTATTTTGCAGATTCAATGAGATGATAGATGTGAAGGACTCAGCACAATGGCTGACAGCTTAATAAGTGTTAGTTATTATTGAATGCTGAATATACTACAAACAACAACCATGGAAGGCCTGGAAGAGTTTTTCAGGTGAACAATAGTTCTCCAAATCCAGAAGCCCAATTAAGTATGATACCTGGGAAACATATCGGGATATTTTTATTTCATTAAAGCAGATAAACCCCAAGCACCTATTCTGTGCCAAGCACTATTCTACACTCTGATAATATGAAACTGAATTACAAAAAACAGTTTTTACACCTAAAGGCATCACAGTCAAGGGTCAGAAAGCCATTGGTCATCTGACTGAAGTCATATGTTTATTACAAAGCTACACATTTCCCTCTAAGTACCGCTTTACCGGTATCCCATCATTTTTGGCATGGCATATTTTAATTCTCATTTATTCAATATATGTTCTAGTTTCCTATGGAATTTCTTTTTTGCCCCTCACATCTTTGTTGTAGCATTTATTCATTTCTATTAACCTTACTTGGCCAACCCTCACTGAGTACCTGCTCTGCACCAGGAAGTGGCCAACGCATCATTTCGTACCTCAGGAAGTTTTTAGTCTTAAGCGTCACCTACCATCTAGTTGAGGGAGACAGACATGAGCACCACTTTTTACATAGAGCACAAGGAGGCTCTGTTTCTAACCTCTCAAGCCCAGGTTCTTTGACTCCCTAGAGATGGTTTACTGTTCAACTACTGCCTTTGAAGCAAAGACCGTCCTAGTCACCATGGTATTCCCAATACCTAGCACAGTGCTCTGTACATAGCAGATATTTATTAAGTATTTGTTCAACAAAGATTTTTTTTTTGATACTCATGCATGTTGTCTCAATTCCTTTCAATTATTTTCTGTACCCATCTGATTTTCACTAATTTCTTCAATATTCAGCCAAGACTTATACAAATCATATTTGTTTGCACGAAGAAGCTATCTCTCCTCTTTCTAATTGTCTTGCAAAGTGTTTGATGGGTCTATGGGATTGTGGAGACCCTATCACCCCAAGACTCTTGTCTATTTCCTTTACCACCTTTGAGATAAAGAAGCCTTTCTCTCCCTCTGTGTTTCATTTATTGTGGATTGGGATATATGTTTGGGCCTCTGCCCAGATCATGCTTGGAGTGGCACCAGCTGCACAGGATACATGAAATATTTGCTCTGAGGGATCCAGAAGTGGTGATCTGAGTAGGATCAGCTGGTGCTTCAGGATAAAAATCATTTCGCTGTCTTTGTGGAAAATTCACTATGCTTCTCCTGCACTCAGCAGTTTATGGGTTGCCATATTGTTTTCAGTCTTCCGGCCGTAGACTGTTTTGAAATGTGTCTGAGTGTTGTTAAGTAGCTCCACATTCAGGCCAGAAAGAGTCATTTCTGTGGGGAGAAGGGCCACCTCCCAGTGCAGCTAGCATTGCCTTTCACTCAGCATATCAGAACTTGGCAATCCGTATTCCCCTGGGAGCTTGGCCTGAGCTGCCTGCTCCTCCAGCCCCACTTGGCAGGCCTTCTTGTCCTCCGGGTAGAGAGGGGTTCATTGTTGTGGGGATGTGCCTCTTCTGGGAGTGGGTTTTGAGAATTACTACTGTTTTCCAAATCAGTTACCTACTTCTCCAGAAACTGCATCCTCTTCTTTTTGCCTCTTGTGTTGACATTCCTTTCTTTCATTCTTCACTTGTTTACTCAACTACATGTGCAGTGTAGAATGGTGGGTAACAGGTGGGTTTGCAAACCATGCTGCGTGTTTTGGTTTCTGGTGCTTCCACATTACCTACAATAACCTGGGACAAGTTGCTTGAGTTTGTCTAAGCCTCTGTTTCCTCATCAGCAAAATGAGTTTAAGATTACTACCTACCTCCTGAACTTGTGAGAATGCAACGAGGTGATGCCTTCAGAGTGCTTAGCATAGTGCGAAGGACGTGAGAAGTATTCTACGTCTGACGGATCTCTTGCTGCTCTTGCTCATGGCAAAGATTCATTGGGCTTACTATGGGTATAAGAGTGTTCTTAAAGATTTCACTTTCACACATGGTTAAGTAGGTCGTGCCTTTAGGTCATAGATATTTGCTTATTGAGATCTATAGACACTGAAGGTTCTAGAGTTGTGTCACAGCAAAGAAGAGCTTTAGTGAATTCACTCTGGCAGTTGCGCCAAGGAGGGACAAACATGGAGAGAAACCAGAAGCAAAAATAACCATTTTTTGTAGGAGAAACCACTCCAATATGCCACCCCTGATCTGGGATGGTGGAGCCAAAGGGAATGGGAAGGGCAGAACAGATGTGAGACACATCATGGAGGTCGAAATTTACCCAACTTGGGTGCTGGTGAGTTGTAAGTAGTGAGGGTGATTGGGAGTCTCAATGATTTGAAAGTATGTCAAAAGTCTGACTAAAGCCAAGAACTACTCCACGGCGGAAATCCAGTTGGAGAGATGCACAGGAAAGGTTAAAAGAGCATAGGTACCAGGTGCCCTGAGCAGTTCCAAGGAGGTGGGACAGGGAGCAAGTGCTCTGTGGTCAGAGGTCTGGGAGCCTTGCAGCCTGGACCAGGCTGGGAGGACCATTTGGAGGGAGCATCTCAGAGTCACTTAAGAAACCCCTTGGAATAAGGGCTCGGGTTTCGTCAGCCCTACAACTCGAAGAATACCTTAGCAGTCATCGCAATTGCCTGGTGAAGTATTGAAACACTGATCCCTGGGCCTTTCCCCCAGAGATGCTGATTCAGAAAGACCCATGAACTTGCATTGCTAGTGAGCTTCTGGGTGATGCTGAGTTGCTGGTCCAGTGGCCCATCTTTAAATACTGCTGCACTAGACCATGCCCTGGCAATCAGAGCCCCATCGAATGCTCTGCTTGCCCATACGAGCAGGCACAAAGATGGCATGTGGAGCTGTGGTTTCACCTGGACCAGCTGCAGATCTCACCAGCCTCCCTCCTGCCTGATGTGTCTGCTGGTCTTTCTAGTCTTGTTTTATTCCTGTTTTTCATGGAATTCTATTTGCTGGTCAACAATTGGGGACTTTTCTTTTTGTCGTTCAGGCCTTTTACCTCTCCAGGACTTGTCAGTCCAAGCCTTTCCGTTGTGGATAACAGCTATGGTGAAGAGATTTCAGGTGCGCACGCACGCACACACTCACTCACTCAGTCACTCACTCATTCACTCTACCCTCTGACAGTTTATGGGGATGGGTGCTGTCTGGGTCAGGCTCCACATGCCAGATGCAGATTCGACATACTACATGACTTATCCTGAGTTATTTCCAAACTATTCTAAAAAGGCTATTTCAAGGCTATTCTAAAAAAGGATTCTATCAGGTAAACTTGAATCACCCAGGAGTGGCATAAAGCTCTGCTCTTTCTCATTCTTCCCAGATATTTGCCAATCTTATTAAAATGTGCAAAGGCCTCATGAGTGAGCTGTCTTCATGCTCTAAAATGAGAAATCCAATTAATTAAGTTTATTAGAGTTGTTTGTACATATTCAGAGTTAAACAGACCCAGATAAGTACAGAAAATACATGGGTTTTGGTGCTCTGTGTGGCGTTCATTTTTTATTGTGGTAAAATATACATAATATAATATTTATCATTTTAACCATTTGTAAGTGTGTAAGTCAGTGACATTAACTACATTCATAGTGTTGTATAACCACTATCTATACCTAAAGCTTTTTCATCATCTCAAACATAAACTCTGTACCCACTAAAAATAGCACCCCCTTTTCTACTCCCTGCAACCCCGGTAGCATCTATTCTACTTTCTGCTTCTCTGATTTTCCTATTCAAAATATCTCATGTAAGTGGAATCATACAATATTTGTCCTTCTGTGTCCGTTCTATTTCACTAAGCCTGTTTTCAGGGTCTATTCATGTTATAGCATATATCAAAATGACATTCCTTTTTCATTGCTGAATAATACCCCATTATATGTATATGCCACGTTTTGTTTATCTGTTCATCTGTTGATGAATACTTGGATTGCTTCTACCTTTCGGCTATTGTGAATAATACTGCTATTAACATGAGTGTACAAATATCTGTTTGAGTCTCTGTTTTAAGTTATTTTTGGATATATTCCAAGGGGTGAAACTGCTGGGTCATATAGTAGTTGTAGGTTTCACCTTTTGAGAAACTACCAAAATGTTTTCCACAGTGGTTGCACCATTTTACATTCCCACCAGCAGTGCATTCTTCACATCCTCACTAACACTTGTTGTTTTCCGTTTGTGTGTGTGTGTGTGTGTGTGTTTTAATTATAGCCATTCTGATAGATATGAAGTGAAATGATATCTTATTATGGTTTTGATTTACATTTCTGGAATGACTAATGATGGGTCAGATATCTTTTCATGTGCTTCCTGGGCATTTGTATGTCTCCTTTGGAGAGAGCGACACCCATTTTGATCCTCAAATGCCTTTTCGTTCTTGCCTTCTCTGGGCTCATGGTTACATTCCTGCACCATCTGTTTCAACTGTGCTAATATCTTCCAGTACGGTTTAGAAGTTGAGGTAAAAAGAAAACAGTAATTGAAATAGACAGTTGTTATTTACATTGGGGAGGTTGGTATTAAATACCCTTGTGCTCTTTCATTTAGCTGTATTATATTCTTATTATGTGTTTTACTAGGTAATCGTAATTCTTAGCTTTGGGATTTTGTGGCTTTCTTCTTGGTTTATTTTGTAAGCTGGCAAGTATGGCCAGTATGATTCTGAAGCAACTGGGCCATAGCAGAAAAACATTTGAGGGGAAATGAAATTGTAAGCAAACCGAAAAATGATAGATGAGTCAAAAAGGAAAAAAAAAAATCCTTTAGAGATTTCTAATCTCCAAATAGGTTTTTTGTTCTACTTTTCTGAAGTTATGAAATTAACTCAGTAGATTGGAGTGTAGTTCATCACTCTAATTGCTAAGCATTTTAATTATCAGGCACGTTTTATGCTTTCGTGAAATACTCATTTCACAGCCTACTGGTAGTCTTTTTGTAGAATAGGAAAGTGAATATTCATACTAGAAATTAGGTGCTGGCCCAGACAGGGCTTTCCAATCAAAGAGAGAAAAGAACGTGACCCACCACCATCGTCCACGAGCAGGAAACTAGCTGTGCCACGGTATAGGTGAGGCCAATCCTTTCCATTCTGTTTTGATCATCAGGATAAAAACAAGCACCAGAAGTTCCAGATTTGGTCCAAAGATGCTTGCTTTTCTCTTTCTATCTTCTCATGCTGTCATTGCTATTTTTCTTCAAGAGAATCACAGGGAGACCCAGACTTGAGGCTCAGGCATTTAATAGTGAGGTATTTCGATGTTCCAGTTAGTTGGTGGAAGGATGGGAAGGGCTAAATGGAAGTCGTGTCAGGGCTTCAAGGAGATTAATGAATGATGATTTCACAAGTGCTTACGACATACCAGGTACTGTTGTAGACCAGGTAATGCCACGTGGAGCTGGGGGGTCACCATCTATTCATTCATTCATTCATCCATCCTCTCTCCCTTCTTACTTTCATTCTTCTTTCTTCCCTCCTTCCTACCTACCTTCTTACCTACCTACCAAGATTTATCAAGTGCCTATAAATGTCAAGCACAAAGTAATAAACAAAGTAGTAAATGCAAGCGAAGTTCTTAGTAAAGTAGTAAATACAGCAAAGTCTTGGGTTGCACTCTGTTCCTATATCAGTCAAGATTCAATCAGGAGACGGGAACTGCACAGTGATTTTAACAGAGAAAGTTTAATATGAAAATTTATTAAGTACAATAAGGTATTATTGGCTACTAAGGAAATACAGATTTGGGAGCAGCCACCACCCCAAGGGCTGAGGCAGCATTCCCAAGGAAGGAACAAATCAGGAAGAGGGACCCCCTCCCCACTCTCCAGGATTGGGATCCAGCCAGTGGTGGTTCACTGGATAGCAGAGAAATTTTCGCTGAGGCCATGTGCAGATGTGGCTGGCTGGGAAGCTGACCTCCATGGCGCCAGGGAAGGCTGTCTATGGGAGGTGCCTTACTATGGAATTCACTAGAAATCTGCTGGTGTGTCTGTGTGATGGGGGGGTGGTGTGCATGGGGGAAGTTGGGGGTGGGGGGATGCTATGTGGTAGGAGTAAGCTGCCCAGAGGGAGGCGCCTTCCTAGAGAGACACAGAACCTACTCCTCCAGTGTCCTTCCAGCGCCCTCTACTGGCAAAGCCTATCGTGATGTCCTGTGGCAAGGGGGAACCTTTCCCTGGTCTCGAGCAGGGCAGTGACAACCGGGCTTAGGGCTAAGAGATAGTGTATTGAAGACAGGCACAGATGCTAAGTGCTTTGGGAAAAATAAGTAGAGTGGGCAGGATGAGGAGTATTAGGTGTGCTGTTTTATAGAGGATGTTCAGGGAAGGGCTCTCTGGAAAGGTGACGGTTGAGCAGAGACCTGAGGAAGTGATAAGCTGGAGGCAGAGCATTCCAGATGGAGAGAACAGCGGGTACAAAGGTCAGAACTGGTGTGGTATGTGTGAAAAACAGCAAAGATGCTGGCTGTAACACAGTGAGAATGGGGGAAAGGATGAGAGGGTGCCTGAGCATTAGCATTTGGCCAGAGCGTGCATGCATTTGGCAGAGAGAGGTGTCTTCAGCCGACTTGCACTTCAGAAGGACCACTCTGGCGGCTGAGTTGAGAGTAGATTGGTGAGGGGTGGGTGTGGCGAGGACTGAAGCAGAGACCCCCGTGAGAAAGCTACTGCAGGAATCCACGAGACATGCTCTGTCTTTCTTAGTACATCTTTTTAAAGGATTAATAGTGTACATGTGTCTCCGATGCTAATCTTGATCAAGTGATCGATGCGACGTCTGCTGGGTCCTCTCTGTAAAGTTACTATCTTTTTCTTTGCTAGGCAATAAATACTTCGGAGGAGATTTTACAAAAACAGTGGTGACTATTATTATCACCATCATGCTTGCTACTAGCTCATTCCAGGCTTCTAAAAGCTGGGACATAGGTTTGTTTTTTAGCCCAATTCTCTGGTGGGAAACTGAGGCTCAATGAAATTAGGTAACGTTCAAACTACCACCGCTAATGAGTGGCTAGATTGTAAACTCTATGAGGGCAGGGGTCTTTCACTGCTGTGTTCCCCAGTGTTTATCTTAAGCACCGAGCACAGTGCCTGCACATGTATTAGGCACTCAGTAGGTATTTGTTATACGCATGAGGTGGAGACTGATTATACCTTTTGTGACTCCACACTTCATGCTCCTTCCTCTACAACTCTGCCTCTGGCTCCGGGTCTGTCATAAATTAGCACTACCCATCCCTAAGATTTCAGGAATGTCCAGCTGTTTCTCAGCATGGAACGCACTGTCCCATGGCCCCACCCATGACGAAGTCATCGGCCGCAGACAGACAGCAGACATTTGGCTCTGCAAGTGACATTCCTATCACATTTTAAACAATAGGGCAGCGGGGTACTTTGTCCTTCTTGTTAGCTGAAGTTTTATGATACCATGTTTATGGGAAAATGCTGTTACTATTCTTAGACTGGTGGTGGTTCTCACTTATTCATAGCTCCGCGTTTGTGGGTGGAATGAGAAGTTATAATAGAGTGCAGGTGCCTCTCATTGTTTTCCGCTGCTTACTGGATAGTGTTTATTAAAAAGGAAATCACAGTGGTGTGTCTGGAGCTGAAGTCTGAACAAATAACCCGAAAGGAGGAGTCCCAGAAAGGTGGGCAGCAGGCGACAAACAAAGAAAAGCAAAAACAAGTTCGAGCTAATTGGGATCAGGCAGTACTTTGCATGTGAATTATGAACAGGGAGCTTGGCTGCAAAATAATTACTGTATTCAACCTTTGTTGGCATACTTCACACACTTTTATGGAGGATCCAGAATTTGAATTTAACACATTTTACCCAGGCCTTTAATGGAATTTGAAAAATGATGCTGAAAGCATGTGATTGAAATGAGAGCCTTTCAAAATGTTTAAAACTGCACGTGGATATGTTGGTTTCTGCACACACGTCCCCCTTAGTTTTTTCCTGACCCTTGAAAGAAGCCATTCCAGGGCCTCTGAAAAGAAGGACTGGAAACTTTAATTCAAAATGAGTTCTGAATTTTAATGGGCATCGGAATCCATGTTACCATGTCTACTATAAGTTCTGTGGAGGGTGTGTATGTGTGTCTCTGTGTGTGTTGTGTCTCTATGTAGTGTGTATGTGCGTGCACATGTGCACATGCCATAAGAAAAGGCAATTTCTGGCATGTGTACCGTTCTGGACTATGAACACACCCCAGGAGGCTGTGTTTCCTATCACACGGACATGCAACAAATCTATTCCCTCATTCAGCAAATATTTACTGTAGAGTACAAAGATAAATTGAATGTCACCCTTGCCCATAAGCACTTATGGTCTTGAGAGGCAGACAGATCCATGTACAACTAAATAGGATGCTGGGGTCATGTGATGTAGTGGGCAGAGGAGCAGAGCATGGAGGGATCAATGCCTTCAGCATTGATGGGGAGTCAGGGAAGACTTCACATAGACGACCAC